>NC_091809.1:12697500-13035000 GCF_041296235.1 Equus asinus
GCTTAGTTATCCCAGAGAAGAATCTGATTGGCTCACTCTGGGCCAATCAGAGAAGGCCGGGAGGTCACATGGTACAGACCTGGTTGCTGGGGGCTGTTCTCTAGGATGGGGAGCCCCCTGAGGGGGAGAGTTCACCCCAGGAGCTTCTGCACCCTCGAGGCCTGTTTCTTCATGGCTGCCCTTCACCACCTCTCTCATGAGCCTTCCGGCCTCAGTTTCCCCTCCGTAGCACACAACATCCAAAGAGAGAGAACTTTGACTTGTTCCAATCACTCATGAGCATATGGCGCCAGGCCTCGCCTTCGGTTGAGCGCCCTCTTCTGCTGCAGCCACTGTGGCTGAGGTGGGGGTGCCGGGCCCACCCTCACAACAGTGGGGGCTGGCACTACCCCCCCCGGGGCAGGGCAGCAGCATTGGAGGTTCGAAGCCAGGGGACAGCGGGCAAGTCCATTCACCTCTCTGAACCTCCGTTTCCACGTCTCGAAAATGAGGATGTGCACATCCACGTCCTTGCTCCCTGGGGGAAGAGGCCTGGCTGCGGGGAGTGCTGATTCAATGTGACAAAAGTGAACTGGGCCACCTGCTTTGCCTGTGGGCTGGCGCCGGACAGCAGGACGCAGCCCTGAGCCTGTCCTGGGGTCCCTCCAAGGAGGGGGACGCAGACGGACCTGCCTCTTATCAGGATAAAGGAACGCAAGGGGTGCTTCCTGCCCGTCTTGTCCCCCGACCCCACAGCTGTCTGGGTTTTATTGGGAGGCGGGATATTGTTTGACTTTCTCGGGGTGGGGGTGGGGGGGGCGGCGTGTGGGCCATGAAGAGACCAGCTCACCCTCCTTACAATGTTCTTATTATTTTATGGAGAGCCCCCAAAGCTCCGTTCCTACCCTAGCTTTCCCAAATGGCGACTGCAAGATCAAAGCCAAAAAGGAAGCAGGAACGTGTGGACCACATTTGAAGTGCGTTAGAAATGAGGAAGCACAAAAGGCCGTTTGCTTTTTCAGATTCCAGTGATTAGAGAGAAATATGTTCGTTTGAGGCAGAAGGTCCTTTGCTGGCAGTTCTTTATTCATTATCTCATGGGATCCCAGGATATACCCAAACGGGCTATCGTGAGCCCTAACTTACAGATGAAGACGCAGGGGACCAGAGAGGGTCAGTGACCTACCCATAGTCACACAGCTTCTCACTGGCACAATCTCAGCCTTGGCCTCACTTTCTGCATGCTTTCAGCTGCACAAGCCTGCCTTTATAGGGGCAAGGCTGGAGCTCAGGTTTAAGGCTCAAATACCCCTGGAGGAGAGGCCACCATGCCCCCTGACCCCTGACCTCTGGGAGCTGAGCGCCTGAGGGCAGATTTTCCTGAACATCAAGAGTGGGAGAGAAGAGACAGGGCTGGGAATTTTGAGAAAATAAAAACACTCGAGTTTCCGGAATCTGGGAGGACCATGGAGTTTGTTCCTTCCTTCCTTCTTTCGCTTGTTCATTCGCCACACAGGGTGACCACCCGCAGACTGAGTGCCTACTGTGCGCAAAGGCACAGCAGCGAGCAAAGCAGACGCAGCCCCTGGCCTGGCGTGGCCGGTTTTAAACAGCCCACTCCTTTATGGTAAGGCTCGGGTTGGAAAAGATCAGGAGGCAGTGAGGAAGGACAACAGGAGGCGTGGGGGGGACTTGGGCTCCCTGGAGGCGGTGACATTGCAAGTGGGCCCCGCAACCGGTGCCATCCTGCCGTCCCACTCCAGCTGCATGCTCCTCTCCCCTTTTTCTTAGCATCCCATCCGACTGCGAGACAGCAGGACAATAACCACAGACCCCCGATCTCCCTCCCGTCTGATCCCATCCAGCTTTTAGCCTTTAGGGTCCGGCCCCGGGTCACTCTGCCCGACGCCACCTTAGAACACCTGAAAGCATCGTGTCCACTGCTTTACTGTCCTGACTCCCCCAGAAGCGAGGCCAGCGGTCCAGCTCCCCGCGGCTCGACTCCCTGCGCCATCGGCAGGCACTTAATTAAATACCCGAGTGGACAGGGCTCCTCCCACGTGAAGATGCCTCCAGGACCGCGGGGGGCGTGCGGGGGGCCCTGCGCATCACCCCCTCCCCAAGCTCCCTCCCGGGCGGCGGTGGACTGACGTCGCGTGAGCCAGCACGCTGCAGACTCGTGGAGGCCCGGGCCCGGCGCAAGGCCGGACAGCACAGCGGACCAGCCGCCTCGGGTGACCCCGTCGGACTTGGGCCGTGCTGACCCCGCCTCCGCTCCCGCTTACGTCACCACGTGTTAGGACATTGCCCGCCCGCCCCGCTGGAGTCCGCTCCCCGCCCGGCCCCACCCAGCCCGCCCCGGAAGTCGGCCTGTCCCCGCGCTGACCACGCCCCGCGGCGCCGCCCGGCCGTGACGTCAGGTGGCGAGACCGTGACGCCACAGAAGCGCGGCCGGGCAGCGCCGGGGCGACCGGCCACGCGTCGCCATGGCAACGACGGGCGGGCCCGGGCGAGCGGCGGGAGCCCCGCCCCTCCGGGAAGGTGGACGCGACCCCGCGACTTCCCCGCCCGCGCGCGCACCCCCGCGCCCGCGCGCCTCCGGTGGCCCGCGGCAGGCGGCGGCCCGCTCGTCCCTCTACCGGGCGGCCGCAAAGCGCGGCGGCCGTCGCGCGGCGCCCCCGGCTGCCGCAAAGCGGCGGGCGCGCCGCCGGGCCCCGCCCCGCGCTGTGACGCCAGCGCGCCCCGCGGCGTCCGGCGGCTGCGCGGTGGGTGCCGGGCCCTCCCCCGCGACGCTGGCGGCGTAAGCGCGGGCCGCGGGCGACGCTGCGAGACCGGGGACCGGGCGCCCGCGCGGCGGGGACGGCCCGCGCCCAACATGCGGAGGCCGGCGGCGGCGGCGGCGCGGCAGCGGGGGCCCGAGCGGGCGCCGGAGCCCGAGCCGGAGCGCGAGCGGGGCCCGCGGCGGGGGTCGGCGCAGCGCTGCTGAGGGAGCCCGGGCCGCCCAGCCCGGCCGGCCGCCCGCCCGCGGGGCCGCGGCCACGGCCACGGCGGAGGCCGAGAGGTAACGGCGCGCCCGGCTCCCGACCCCGCGGACCCCCTCCCCGGAACCCGCCCCCGCGGACCCCTGCGCTCGCGACCCCAGTGACCCCCACTTTCCAACCCCGTAGCCCCTACAGCCCACGGACCCCCCGCCTAGACCCCAGCCCCTCACTCTCCCCCGTCTGCTCTCCAGGCCTTGCCCCCCCCCAGCGACCCCCAGACTTAGACCCTGCCGCCTCTCGCCCCCTCTGATCCCCACGCGGCAGCCTCCCTGTCCCCCCAGGTTAGACCCCGCTGCTCCCGCTGTCCTCTCAGCCCCGCTCCACCTCCGCCTTCACTGCCCCCGGTGCCCAGGCCCATTGCCCACTCCCCGTGTGCCCACCCCTCCAGCTCTGGGCCCTGGATCCCCGCCCCTGCCCACCTGGTCCCCGCGCCCCTGCCCACGCCGCCGCACGCGCTCCCCCGCCCTGGGGTCCTGAAGGCCTTGCTGGGAGAGCCGGGGTCTCGGGGCGGGCAAGGGGCGTGCAGCAGGAGGGGGCTCGTCTGGGGGGACCTGTTGCCGGTGCTGCCTGGGAACTCGCGGCTCTCCCCTGCCTGCCCCTCCCCCTTCCGCCCTCGCCAACCGGCTTTGTTTTCCGGAAACACTTCGGATCAGGGAGGGGGTGAGAGTCTGTGCCCCGGGCGCGGCCACCCCGATCCCCTACCTGCCCCCTCTGCCCCACGTTTCCGGGGGGGCAGCTTTCACATGAGGGGCTGGAGGCCTAAGGGAGAGCCTCCTGGTGATGTCCCAGGCTGGCGTCCCGGGCGCGGCGGGGCCAGCTGGGTTATTCTCTTGGCCTCGGGATGGCATTGTTTGCAGGAAACGGCCCTGGAGGCTTGCGTGCGCGGAGGTGGAGTCCAGCCTTTTCTCCCCACTTCCCTACATGGGGGACCCAGGCCTGGCCACTGTCTGGGACTCTGGGGGTGTCCGAGTGTCTATCTGGTGGGGCTCCAGTCCCTGGGTCCTCTGTCCCCACCCCGGGGGACAGGGACAGGCTCAGTTGGCGTTTCCCGGCCCCCAGGGGTTCCTGGAGCTCGTGGGAGGGAGAGATGAGTGGGAAGGCACAAAGGCTGCCATCGAGGGGGGAGCCGGTGGGCGCCGGCGAGCTCGTTCCCATCGGGGAGGGGGTGGCCGCTGGGGGTGGAGAGACTGGGAGCCGGGCCACAGGTTTGAAAGAGGGAAGTTTGCGGTTGTGGCTGGTAGTTTGTTTTTGTTGTTTGCTTGTGTCTCCGCCACATTGTGCCCCAGAAAGCACCGCTCTGGGCCCCGCAGGCGGACAGACGGGCGGATGGGCGGGGGCTGGCTGCAGCGCCCCCGGGAGTGCACGCGGCCCGGCGCCGGCGTCTCCGGGGCCCAGATGTTTTGTTCAGCCGCTGTGGCGGTGTCTGTGGCCCTGCCTCGGGGAACGCAGCGTCGGGGGGGGGGGGGGTGCTGGGGTTGGGCCGGGGTCCCATAGAGAGCGCCAGGTTGCAGGCTAGGGGGCAGTTGTGTCTGCTGCATTCGGCACGTGGAGGTGTGGCCCGTGCTGGGGGTGGGGACGGAGAACTGGAAGGAGCTGGCTGGACCCCCCACCCCAGCTGTGGGCGGGAGCCCTGGGGTCCGCTGCGGTCACCGGCACGGGTCTGGTTTTCCTGTCCGCAGTTGGCAGCCGGCCCTTCTTGTCTGATTTCCATTCCCTCTCTCCCTTCGCTGAAGCGGATTGGGGCCGAGCGGCTTGTGGCCGGGCTCTGGGCATGTCCCTGTGCTGCGATGACAGCACCCTGTGCAGACAGCCTCCTTTGAACGGCTGGTTCCGGTTCCGCCTGACTCTCCTTCTCTTCTTAATTACATAGTAGTTACCTCTGGGCTGCGAGAGGAAGTAGGTGAGGTTTGTTAAAAATTGAAAGCCGCCTTATCTGCTCATCCCAGCTTTGGGGAAGCCAGGCGCCAGCCATTAATTTGGGCGACCAGCCAGTAAAGAGGAGTGCTGGGCCGCCCGCATGCGTGTGCTTTTCCCGGTGGGTCCGAGCAGGCTCTCAGGGCAGGCCTGGGCACCCTGCGGCCGTGTCCCCGCCAGCTGCACAGCGGTGTTTCCCCTGGGGCGCCAGGAACACCTAGTCCCACAGCTGGCTTGGCTGTCCCTGCTGGGCCCCTGTGAGCTGCCCCAGGTCGGCTCAGGAGCAGCGGGTCCCTTGGGGTTGTGGTGGGGTCGGCTCTCTGTCTTGTCGGACACTTTCTGGGCCCTGAAAACCCAGGGCTGAGTGGCCGGGGACCTGCTCTCCTATGCGGAGCTCATGGTCCATGGGGACCTCTCAGGCTGGGCTGGGAGGGAGCAGGGGAGGCGGCCACGCGGTGCCGGTGGAGTGGTGCCTTCAGGCCTCCGGTGGGCACGGGCCAGTCTGCGTGGGCCGGTTGGCTGTCATTGTTTGACCCCTGGGCAGGAGAGGCCCTTGTGAAGGATCCTGCGTGCTGATGGGGTCCTGGCCAGCGTCTGGGGTCAGGCCTGGGCCTGGTGGCCAGTGTCCTGATGGAGGCCTTGCCGTCTCGAGCTGGGCAGCGGGGGTGCCTGGAGAGCCCCTCCTGTCTGGTCGGGGACGTTCTTGCACGCAGTGTCTTTCCGTTTAGCGGCCCATCAGGGAAGGGGCGCCTGAGCCAGGGCCTGGTGGGTCTGGAAGCCCCAACCTTGGGCCGCTGCCCCTCCCCATCAGGAGCTTTGGGGGCTGTGCTGGGCGGCCCCTGTCCCCGTGGTACGGATGAGGAGGTCGAGGCCCGAGCGAGCCACTCTGGCGAGGAGGTAAACAGGGTGCCAGCTGGAATTGGCCTCAGCAGGAGGGATGTGGTGGGAGGATTTGGGGTGACGGGCCCGATGGACCAGAGAGGGGGGTGGGCGCCTGCTGCCAGTGAGCCCTTGTCTGTCCCCCCCCCGGCTGTCAGCCTTGCCCCGGCATCTTGCTCCTGCCTGGTCTTCCGCACAGGCTCCTGGTGCAGGCTGTGCGGCACTGGGCCCTTGCCTCGTGAGGGTCCGTGGGAGGGCTGGAGGGACTCTCGGGGAGGGTGGTAGTCAGCGGCACGTCTTCCCGTTGCTCAGAACTCCCACGCGGCTCCCTGAGCACGTAAACAGACTATGGTCCTGCTGTCACACGGCTGCTTTCCTGGTCCTGTCTGGGGGTCTCCTCTCCTAGAACACCTCCCAGTTCCCCTCAGAGGGCAGCATGCAGCCCCCTGCTCCGAGCCTGGCCCCCAGAAGGGGTCTTCTCTCATCCGGGAGCTCGGCGGTGTCCACGGTTGGCGGCCGCGTGGTGTGGAACAGTCTCGGTCCTGCCGGCTCTGTTCGGCCTGTGTCAGGAGTTGGTTCACTGGTGCACGGGCTCCGACGCAAAGTCTGCTCTTAGGGGATTCTGCAAATCCGAAAGGACCGTGTGGACGCAGAGGACTGCTTCTCAGAGAGGGCGGCTGGGCAGGGATGGAGCCTGCAGAGCGTGTGTGGGCTGAGAGGGTTCCCGGTGAGGGCGGGGGCAAGGACTCCTCGCTAGGGTTGGGCAGGTGCCCAGGAGCTACCCCAGGGGACAAGGAGGAGAGGACCCCAGCTCGCTCTGCCTGACCCTGCAGGGCTGGACGTCTCTCCCATCAGCAGCTCCCTGTCCAGAAGTGGGAGCCCAGCAGGACGTTCTTGGAAGAGTGGACGAGCTGTCCGGTGTCCTCACGTGGCTCAGAGCCCCTCCCGCCAGCAGCAGGTGGGGGCCTGGGTGCAGGCCAGGCGCCCGACAGGGTCCCGGGTCATGGAGGGATCCGAGGTGGCCCCGGGGTGGGCGGGTGCTGTTTGAAAGGTAGAAATAGCTATCACACGTTGTCGCGTGTCGTGACTTCACGTTGGGCCGTGTTCTGAGAGTCTTGGAAATAGTTGTGCTTAAAGGTAACCACTCAGTTATGCAGACATCCCCGCCCTCCTGAGGGAGGTGACAGTCGGCTCTGTGTGGATCTGCAGAATGTGTCCTCTGCTGCAGACCACCAGCCGCTCTTACCTCCACGTGGGGACAGACGGACGGGGCTGCAGGGCCTTCGTCCCAGAGGTACCCCTGAGACGGCGAGCATTTGTGGCTGTGCCTGTCACGGGGGGGCCGCACTCACTGTGGTCCCAGGGCCAGGCTGGTGGGTGACCCAGCCGGGACGTCAGGGCAGGGCTGGGGGGTGGTGGTAAGGGGCAGTGGGCCCAGGACCCCTCATGGCACGCTCCTCCGCCCTGCTGGCGCCTCCCTCTGTCCTGTTCTCAGCAGCACGGAGGCCAGGGTGTGAAGGGTGTCCCCACCTGGCGCTGTTTGTCAGTGCCCACCCTCCCCTGGCCTGCCGGCCCCACTCACGGGCCCCCTGTTCTCCTGAAGCTGCCCCAATGGGCCTGCGGGGGCCCCCCTGTTCTCCTGAAGCTGCCCCACTGGGCCTGCGGGGGCCCCCTGTTCTCCTGAAGCTGCCCCACTGGGCCTGCGGGGGCCCCCCTGTTCTCCTGAAGCTGCCCCAATGGGCCTGCGGGGGCGCCCCTGTTCTCCTGAAGCTGCCCCACTGGGCCTGCGGGGGCCCCCTGTTCTCCTGAAGCTGCCCCAATGGGCCTGCGGGGGCCCCCCTGTTCTCCTGAAGCTGCCCCAATGGGCCTGCGGGGGCCCCCCTGTTCTCCTGAAGCTGCCCCACTCGGCCTGCGGGGGCTTCTGTTGGGGACGCTTTCTAGACCCGGGTCTCTCCCCTCAGCGCCGTGGACATCGGACTAGGTCCTTGTCTGGGGCGCCCCCAGTTGTGACAACCACAGCTGTCCCCAGGCGTCACCAAGTATGGGGGAGACCCTCCCCTAGAGACTTCCCACCTGCTTGCATCCACCCGGTGGGTGGGAGCTGTGGGCCTGGGGTCCAGAAGCACAGCCCGCCCTTGCCCCCAGGAGCTGGACCTCTAAGGGAGGAAGAGGGGAGGGGACTGGGGGAGCCTGTCCTCCTGACGGCCAGCAGGGAAGTGGACCTGGAGCAGTGGCCTGGCCGAGGTCCCCCATGGGGCATATGTGGCATCAGCGTCTCCCCTCCTCGCCTTGTGCCTCTGAGGATGACTCCCCTTGGCATGTGGCTCTCTCCTGGTTTCATCCCGGGGCTCCAGGCTGTGGGGGGAGTTACACCTGCTGCCTGTGGGTCGGGACTGCCTCGGCAGGTGGGGGCGCCCGGCTGTGGGAACGCCTCTGCCCCAGGCCGGGGACGGGGAGCTGATCAGGATGCCATTTCCCTGGTCTGCGGAGAGCAAAGAGCTGGGCGGGCACTCCGCAGTCCTCCCTCCAAACTGGAGTCCAGCTGGCCTGTCCTGGCGCGCCCTGCAGCTTGTGCCCCTCGCTCAGGCGAGCTGCGGGGTGTGCCAGGCACCTCTGCCGCCTCGGGCCACAGACCCCCGTCTGTAATGGTTACTCTGGCACCCAGCTCAGCAGCCTGCTTGTGGATGCTGCTGAGTGTTTTTGGGGGGCGGGGGGGCGGGGGCAGCAGGTACTCCAGACCCCAGTGGTGCAGGCAGCTGGCCCATGGCCCCATGGAAACAGGACTCAAGCTGCGTGGGTGGTTGACAGTATGCAGTAGCCTCGTTAAAATGCAAAAAGCAGCAGGTGAAATTTGTTTTATTCATCTCGGTGCATACAGGACCTGACCGCTTACACGTGTGGTCGGCGTCCGAGACTGTCACTGAGGTGGCTGGTCGCTTCTTTCGTTTGGGTGTGCGTTGACACCGCAGCTCGTCCCCAGCTGGAAGCTAAGTTTCCTTTGGAAATGCTTGGCTTTGGGAAATATACAGAACTGCGTAGAAACCATTCGCACCCTGGCCAGTGAGCCCTGCGGGGGGTCGATCCAGCTCCCTGTGCCTGTGGCCCCGGCTCCTGCCCGCGCCTTGGCCCGAGGGCCTGGGAGCTGGGAAACGTCGTGTCCTTGTGGCCGGGTGAAGGCGAGGGGCCCCCAGCTAGGTTTTAATTTCAGACGAACAACTGAAAATTGCTTCCTGCTAGTCTGTCCCGAACACTGCGTGGGACGCCCATGCGCCAAGTGATCCGTTGGTTATCTGAGACTCCGCGTTGTGCTGGGCGCCCTGTGTTTATCTGCTCCATCCAGCACCCTGGGCCAGCGCTGGCCCGCTGGGGCTCTGGGTGGCCAGGAACGAGGTGTGACATGGAGAGTCGGGGTGCCGCCTGCTCCTTGGGAGAGAGGGGCTGTCCTGCTGCATGTCTGGCCGGAGGTGGGGCCCGGCCGGGCTGGGCAGCCTGGAGTGTGCCCAGGGCCTCCTGAGGTGGAGCTGTGTGTGCGCACAGATGACCTATGCTGTCGCCTGCCTGGGTCTGAGAGCACTGTGGTGTGCTGCGTGGGCATGGTGCCCACGGCCCAGGGACTGAGCCTGACCTGGGTGCTGGGGGCCTTGGCAGGGCCGTGGGGAAGGTCCAAGCTCGTGGGTGGGACTCGAGTTCTCCCGTGGGCAGTGGGAGTCAGCCCTTCCTCCTCCCCAGCGTCTCGCCACTCGCTGTCTTTTGCCTCCTGTGCACACACACCCCTCGGTGCCTCCGGAATGTTTACGGGCAGCATCTCTCGTGGAGGCCGGCGTCGGTTAGACAGGGCCCAGGAGCAGGAGCCGAGGCTCTCCCGACGGGCCCAGCATGCGGGCGGCTCTGATCTGCACGGGGATGAGCCATGTGCTCGGAGGGAGGCCCGGCCAGAGCCTCCCCCTCAAGTTCTGTGGGACTGCTGTGTCGGGAGAACACACACTCCACGGTTTGTAGTTGAGATGCGATTCACAGACCATGAGAGTCAGTGAAGTGTGTCCCGTGGTGTTTTCAGCACCTTCGAGGAGCTGTGCAACCACCACCTCTGTCTAGTTCTAGGACATTGCGCCACCCCAAAAGAAGCCCCGTCCCCACCAGCAGTCACCCCCACCCCCTCCCCAGCCCCTGGCCCCCACGAGCCCTCTCTCTGTCTGTGGAGCTGCCTGTTCTGGACATTTCCTGTCCATGGGGTCACACGCCATGTGTCCTTCTGTGTCTGCTTCTCTCCCTGAACGTGGTGTGTGCAGGTCCGTCCTTGTGCAGCTGTGTCAGGGCCTCGCTGCTCTTCACGGCTGCATCATGTTCCAGCGTGTGGGTGGACACGTGTGTGGACCCGTCGTCCACTGGTGGGCACTCGGGGTGTTTCCACCTTTGGGCATCGTGAGTCCCGCTGCTGAGAACACGCGTGTGCAGGTCTTGTGTGGACGTGCGTTTTGGTTCTCTTGGGTGGACACTGAAGAGTGGGGCTGCCGGGCCCTTCCGCGTCTCTGCGATGAACTCTGAGGAGCCGCTGACTGATTTCTAGGGTGGCTGTGCCATTTCTGTCCCCACTGCCGTGGGGGAGGGTCCCGTCTCCTCACATCCCTGCTGCGGACGCTTTTCCAGCGGCTGCATCCTGGCGTCTCCTCGCATCGCTTCTCCTGGGCTGAGGTTTCTCCTGACCCTGTATCCCAGCTTCTCCGCCTCGTCAGAGTCCAGGAACGCTGGCTGGTTTCCGGAGCCCGCCGTCCTGCTGCCCTGCACTTTCTAGAAAACCAGGAGTTCTGAGCATGTGCCGGGCACGGGGCTCCTGTACGGACAGACAGACGTGCCAGCCTCTGGGCCTCAGTCATGGCGAGTTTTGGGGCCAGGCACCCTCAGCCTCCTCGCCCGCGCTGCTCTGAGCAGGTATGTCCAGAGTCTTAGAGTGACCGACAGTCCCCCCAGGACCAGGCGCCCCCAGCCCGTGAGACCAGAAAACCACCCTGCTTTCTTGGTGTTTTAAGTAGCAAAACCCACCCGTGCACATGAAGAAAACAAACGTTTCAGCAAAGAGTAAAGGACGTTTTTGAAAAGTCAGGTTCCGAGTGTTGGGCACCGTTCGCGCTGCAGTGAGACCCCTCCAGACGCCGACACACCCGTGTGTCCGTCAGCAGCACCAGCCGCTGCCGTGGAGCCGCCTCCCGTGGGAGCAGCCTCGGGCCTCCTCTGAGTGGAGCGAACAGACCACTCCGGGCTGCGCCCCGGCCAACAGAGTCACCCCCCCCCCCCCGCTGTCCCTAGGGCCCCGAGCTCAGCCTCCAGGTGAGGTGACAGCCCTCCAGTCCCAAAGCAGGCGCTTCCTTGAATTGCAGGTGAGGATTCTGCCATTGGAGGGGAAGTGAGGCCTGTGTGTGGGGACCTCTGGGCAGGAGGGGCCTGTCGGAGTGCCGAGGGCGGCTCAGGATGGGGAACTGAGCCAGAGGGGAGGGTGGCCGTCGGTGGGGGGAGGGGAGTATGGTGCCTGGCGTCTTGGGCGCCTCTTGCAGGAGGGCCTGCCTCGGTGTTGCCTGTGTTGACTCAACCGCCGCCCTCCTCACCCTGAGAAAGGCTGCCAACGTCCCTTGTCCAATGCTGTGCCCAGTTCTGGGGGACATGTCACCCCGAGGGAGCTGGCCGGGCCCCCGCCCACCTCCTGCAGGTGGTCAGGTCCCCTGGGCAGGGCTGAGAGGACCGGGCCCCTGTGGGGGATGCTCAGCCCACCCCAGGAAAACTGGGGAACAGGGGCAGTGTCCTCTGCCGTGTGCATGGGCCTGGTTGCCGGTGCTTGGGGGCCTTTTGTGTCCTGCCTCCTGGGTCCCCTCACCTGCATCCACCAGCAGCCACCCCTCGCCTTCGCCAGCTCTGCGGGGGTGGGGCTGGGCCCATGCCCACAGGAGCAGCCCTTGCTCCCAAGGGCGGCCAGGCGGATGCGTGGAGGGCGTCCCCCTTCCCTGCCGTGTCCCCACTATTGCTGGGTGCTGTCATCTCGAAGGTGGCACGTGCTCGGTGGGAGGGAGGAAAGAGGATTCCAGGGTGGGAAAGGGGGAGAGGGGCGTCCCAGGTCGTCTCCCCGCCCGCCTCCGCTCCTCCGAGCCAGAAAGAGCTGGGCGACCACTTCCTGGCCCCCGCCACCTGCAGGGCAGGCTCTGGGGCTGCGCCGTGTGCGCTTCCTCTCCGTGTGCGCTTCCTCTCCCTGTGCGCAGCTGCTGTCAGCTGCGCACAGGGCGGGGCACGGTGGCCCCAGCATGGCTGTGGCAGCCCTGGCAGCCATGTGGCTGTGCGGGTGGTCCTCGCAGAGGCTGGGCGGGCCCTGGGGCTGACAGTGGAGCCCTGTGAGCTGCCCCCTGTGCGCCGGCCCTCCTGTGGCTCTGGCGGGCTGAGCAGCCATGTTCACTCGCGTCATCGTCAGAGATGCTCGTCTGTAAGGCGGTGTGTTTCCTCTGCGGCTCTGCCCCGTCTTCCGTGTCTGTGGGTCTGTTCTGTTTCGCTTGGTCCCCAGTCTTGGCGTTCCTGCCTGTGCCGTGACAGAAGGTGCTGCATCCTCAAGGAGTTTGCGGGCAGTGAGTGGGCGCAGGGACGCTGCGCAGGGGTGTTGGGAGCCCGGAGGGCCGGCTCGCGGGGCGACGCTGGGGCTGGGGGGCGGATTGGGAGGGGAAGGTTTGGTTCTTTTTAAACAGCCTTTATCTCAGAGCAGTTCTGGAGTCACAGAGACGGCGGGAAGGCAGCTCGGAGACCCCCGTTGCTCACGCCGCACGCTGGAGCCGGACATGCTCCCGGCGCTGAGCCGGGGCTGGTGCATTTCATGAACCTGGGGCCCCGCTTTCCTCACACTCCTCAGTCCCCTGGTGTCCTCCTCCGTCCCGGGACCCCATTGGGACCCCATGTGTCAGGCAGGTGCCATGGGTCCTCGGGCCCCTCTGGGCCGGGCCACTTCCTGTGACATTCCTTGTGTGGACGCCCGGGGCCATCGAGAGCAGCCCTGGGAAGCCCCCCTTCCCCCCATCCCGACTCTGGGGGCTCCGGGGAGGCCGCTGCCGCCTCTTCCAGCGTCTAGGATGCCGGCAGTCTGGGGCTGTGGCCGCGTCCCTCCAGTCTCACGCCGTCACGACGTGGCTTCTTCCTGCATGTCTCTTGTCTCCTTGTGTGGACACCTGTTGTGGTTAGGGCCCACCCTCATTTGCAAACGAAGTTGCATTCCCAGACTCTGGGGTTGGGGCGTGTCTTTCTGGGGACACAGCCCACACCAAAGACCGAGACAGTTGGCCTGGCACGTGCACGGCTCCACCCACACTGCTGGGCTGGTTGACAGCATGTTGCCCAGGTAGCCTTGAGGTGGCCCGTCCCCTGTAAGTCTTCGGCCCTCTCCCCAGAGCATCGGCACATCTCGTCCGCCTGGTGCGCCTTTCGTGAGTGGGCACTGTGACCGACAGTCCCGTCGTCCACACCAGCTCCGTCCTCACGGCAGGAAATTCGTGTGCCCTCTCAGGGCATGGTGGGGGCCGCGGCCAGCTTGTGCCAGCTGCTGAGCCCGTCCTGGGGTCTGTGCCCCCTGGGCACTTAGAGGCGACCTCACGCCCCTCCTCGCTACACCTGGCCTGCTCCACTCGTTACCCATGCCCTCGGCCAGGTGGGGTGTGGTGGCCATATCCCCGGCCCTGGTGAATCCTGGGAGGAGCTCCTGGGACAGAGCGGGGCTAAGGGGAGGGACGTGTGTGTCCAGAGTTGCCTAGAAGGGGCCACACCGGGATCGCACCTGAGTCTGGGCGCGTGTTAGTTGGGACTGGTGACCGTGTCCGCCGTGTGCTGGGCAGCCCATGAGGGCTCCCGGGAGGGAGGCTGCCCCACCTCTGCCTCCAGCCTCTTCCCGGCTCTGGGCTGGGGATGTGCCGGTGATGTCAGCCCAGGGACTGTGACATCACTGAGTGGAGACGGGCAGAGAAGGGGGTCCCTGGGGCCTCTGCCAGGGGAGCTGATCCCTGGCCTTGACAAGATGGAGGACCCCAAAAAGAACACGGCAGGTAACAGCTGAGGAGGGCGCTTGCAGGGAATGCGGCCCTGGCCACGGGGCAGTCTTTGCAAGATGCGCTCAGTGTAGACACGGGCGGGACGGCAGCTGCCTGCAGACTGGCCAGCGGTCAGCCACGGCCTGGACCAGCAGGTGGGGGTGGGTGGGAACGTCCTGACGTGGAGGTTAGGTTGGCACAAGGGCCGAGTCGAGCCCACTCCCCGGGAGGGCCTGGCCGCGTCGGGGAGGGCTCTGGATGGGACTGGGGGCCGTGTTGGCTGGGTTGAGCCCAGGTTTATTTTAGGGCTGAGTGAGGCATGGGGGGCCACCTCCCCACTGTGGGTATTTTTAGCCCTGGGCCCAGCTGGCTGACATCAAACACTTCCCTCCGCTCAGGTCTCAGTCTTAGCTTCCACCCAGGTGTGCGGGCGGGGCACCCGTCACCTCCCAGGCCGGCCTTCGGCTCTAGTCCTGGCCCCATCGGCCCCTCCTTGTTGTCTCCGCTCCCCATAGGTCAGCATGTGACTCGCTCTTGCTGTCCCCCACAGGTCCTGTCTGGCTTGAGAGGGTCCCAGGAGAGGACCCAGAAGGCCCTGTGTAGCCATTGGGGGGCGGGGAGCACACCCAGGGCATGCCGGGTCATCACTTCTAGAGCCATTTCGAGTGTGTGGCCTGCTGGGAATGGGGGAGGCCACTCTGGTTTGGGGGCCGAGCAGGGGTTGGCATCCTCGGGCCGTCCCTGGGAGGGTTCAGGGTCCAGGGCCCCTCGCCTGCCTCCCTGGTGCCTGCTGGCCCTACAGGCGGCGCCCGCGGGCGCTTCCTGTCATAAGGGGCTGGTGGGGGCAGACATGTGGGCCGAGGGACCTGAGGTGGGGCGTACGTATGTGAGCATCTCTCCGGTTCACACCCGGGTGCTGGCTGTGTGCTGCCCACGGGGCCCCACGGGGCCCGACACTGCGCATCAAGCCACTGCTCCGAGTCAGCTGTGCCCGGGCTCTCAGGCCATGTGTGGGCCGGTCCTCTCCCCATGCCCCGTCACATGTGTCCTCTGTTGAGGGGCCTCCTCTGAGCCCCTCCGCTGGCAGCTGGAAGCATGTCTATAAAAGTGCGTCTCTGCTGGGTGGAGGTCCCTCTTCCGGTCAGTGAGACCACGAGAGCGGGGCTGCTACAGAGCAGGGTGGAGTGCCGTGGGTGCCTGGCCGTCCTGGGCCTCGGTTTCTTCCTCTGAACACGGAGGTGGAGTGGATGCCAGGGGAGTCAAGGGTGTGTGGAGGGCATCTGCCGGACTCCGAGCACGTGTAGGTGCCCCATAAATGCCGGAGGCCACCGCTGTACTAGGGTCGTTGAAGGTGGCCGCAAGAGGGTTCCTCGGGGAGAGAGTTGCCAGACCCCAGGCCTTGTCACAGGGAGCTGGCACGAGGATGTGGACTCGTGGGATCCCCAGAACCAGCCGGGGGCATGAGGTGTGGCAGCTTCCTGGCCCTCAGGGCCCCCTGCAGGGGCACGGGAGGGGTTTGTGCCCTGGCATGGGGCCGGGCGGAGACGACGACAGATTTCGGGTTGCAGGGCCAAGAGCACCTCCCGCCTTGACCTGAAAGCAGGTGGGGCCACTGCCCAGGAGGGAAGTGAGGACCCCCGAGGGGCTCCTCGAGCGTACTGGGGGGCAGAACGGTGTTGGTCCTTCCTGCCCATAAAAGGCAGTGCACACAGTTGAACCCCAGACTCGAGTGTCTCTGCCTGCAGAGGGGACCACAGGGCACAGCCACTGCCGGGAAGTAGGACTTGGCAGCATGTGCGCCCTGGGCCACCTCCCAGTACCTCTGTTCACAGCGTGAACGCTGCCTGATCTCGTGGTCCCGGAGTTGCACCCCCGTCTGCCCCAACCCTGTTCCAGTGACCAGGCGACCCCCGTCATGCGTCGGTGTGATCTCAGGTGTAGGGGACGGTCTCCTGTGAACAGGAGAGATCCTCCTGTCAGGCAGAGACGCCAGGCCCGGGGCAGAGACCACACCTCTGTCCTCACTTGTCCCCGCTGTGCCCCGCCTGCGTGGGGACCGTCCAGCACGCCCCTTCTGTGTGCGTCCCCGAGATGGCGGCTCTGTGCGAGATGCTTCCTGTGGTCCTGCCGGGGGCAGGTGGGTGTGCCTGGCCCCAGGAGAGTGCGGATGGAGGGGCGCGGGAGTACACGCACCAGGGCTCTCCTCATAGTGTCTGAAATGCACACGGGCTTCACATCCACCTCTCATGTGTCTTTGTTTTCCGAATATGCCTTTGTGTGCATGGGTGTCTGCGCATCTGGGCGCGTGCTTGTACATGTGTGTGTTTGTAATTGTCTTCGGGCAGGAAAGAATCTGCTGGAAGCCACCTCTGCGTGTCTCTCCAGGGGGTGGGATGCAGATTCCAGTGACCCTTCGCTGGAATTGGGCTGTTTTCTGAGGAATGAGAGCTGTGTGTCCAGGTGTCTGGTCCGGGAACAGGAGAGGCTTGGGGTCACTGTGCGCGAGCCTCTACACAGTGGACAGGGCCAAGCCTTCGGCTTTTTGCCTTTAGAAGTTACCAGTACAGGGCCGGCCCAGTGGTGCAGCGGTTAAGTGCACACGTTCCACTTTGGCGGCCCGGGGTTCGCTGGTTCGGGTCCTGGGTGCGGACATGGCACTGCTTGGCAAGCCATGCTGCGGTAGGCATCCCACGTATAAAGTAGAGGAATATGGGCATGGATGTTAGCTCTGGTTCAGTCTTCCTCAGCAAAAAGAGGAGGGTTGGCAGCAGATGTTACCTCAGGGCTAATCTTCCTCAAAAAAAAAAAAAAGGTTACCAGCACAGGCATCTTTTGCGAAGATCCCGCCCAAGCTGGTTGCTGTTTTGAGGAGCTCAGCCTCCCGCCCGTGCCTGCTCTGTCTGGCCCTCTCGGTGGCTCCAGAGCTGAACCGTGTGCACAGGTTCCTGTGTGGTTGGGTCCTGCCCCCCATGGAAGACCCTCGGCCCCCGTGGCTGTCCCCTGCTGGCTTCCTTCTCATCGTCTTCTGTGCGGCCACCGTCACTTCCTCACATGAACGTGCCTGGCCGCCCCTCGTTTCTGGCTTGGGCTGGGGCTCTGTCGGGGCAGCGGAGCAGCCACGTGCCCAGAAGTAAAGCGAGAGCTGCGGGGAGTGCGATCAGGACCACAGCGAGACATCAGCTTGTGCCCGCTGGCACGGCCGTGACCAAGCCAGACCTCAGGAAGGGCTGGAGGCCGCGCAGCTGCACCCTCGGTGCCGCGGGCGCAGTGGGCAAGACCGGGAGATGGTGTCAGTGCAAGAGCAGCTCGAGGCTCCTCACACATAATAGAGCGTCCCGTCTGAGTGGCACTCCCCTCGTTAGGCACGCGCCCAGGAGAAGTGAAGGCACAGGTCCACGCAGAGACGTGTGCATGAGTGTCCACAGCAGCCTGAGGCCCGAAGCCCCAAGGTGGCAACAAGCCAGGGTCCCTCCACAGGGGAGTGGATGGGCAGATGTGGTCCATCCACGCTGGAACGGGACGCAGCCCTGAAGAGGAGTGAGGCCCTGGCATGGCTGCACCTGGACGGACCTTGAACCCACGATGCTCGGGGAGAGGAGCAGACACCGGGGGACAAATGAGATCTACTCACGTGAGGTGCTTAGAGTCAAATCCAGAGAAACAACGTGGATTTTCGGCTCCAGGGGGGTCCGGAAGGAGAGAGTGGAAGTGGCTGCTGATGGGGACAGGGTTGCTTTTGGGGTGATGGAATGTTCTGGAACTGCTGGTTGCCCAGCTCTGCTGATAGAAACCATGGTTCAGTAACAGCCATTGAACCGTCCCCTTTGAAAGGGTGAGTCGTGTGGTTCGGGGTTTCTATTTCCTTGATGTAAACGGCAGTGAGCCAGGGACTCAGACACAAAAGCGTGGGCCTCCCACCCTCAGCGCAGGAAAGTGCTGGGCGTCCTTTGTAGCAGCGGCTGCTGCACCCCAGATGTGCCCTGTGGGCCTCACCCCGGGACACGGCCTGGGGGCTTGGGAGGACGCGAGGAGGGTTGGTATTGAACAGCCAGCTGGAGGTTGAGGCCTGTCTGCGCAGATGCGCCTGCAGCCGAAGCCACAGGCGCATTTGGAGGCTTTCGTGGGGTTTCCAGGTGCACGCGACCCCTGGCCCAGCCGCCTCATGTTCCCTCCTGGCCGCTGTCCCGAGGCCCCTGTCCCCCTCACGCCTTCCAGGCTGTGCCCAGTGGCGTGGCGGGTGCCATCGATGGAGCCCGGCAGGTGGGGATCCCCACAGGCCCCCCTCCCCCCGCCCTGTCCAGCCCCTGCTCTTGGCAGACATGCCCTTGGTGCCTTCTCATCTCAACCCCCCTGGTCACCAGTGCCCACCTGAGTGATGGCCCCGAAGCAGGCCAGGCCCCACCCCTTCCTGACTGAAAGCCCCAGGTCACTTCCACATGCAGTGGGGTGGAGCACGCGAGTCTGGGGCTGGGTCCTCCAAGTGCCCCCTGGCCCAGAGGGGAGGAAGCCCCTTAGCTGGCAGAGGTCCACGTGCTGACCCCTCGCCAGGCTACCCGTCCCCTCAAGGGTGGGGACTTGGGGCACCGGAAGCTCCTCGAGAAGAGCGGCGCTTGAGCCCAGCGTGACTCGCAGTGCACACGCGTTACAGGTCAGCGAACCACGCGGCGCCTGTGGACACGGAGAGCCCGTGGTTCTCAGGAAGCTTGGGTTGATGGCCAGATTCTCCCGCTGGTGACCAGCCTGGGTTCCAGGTCTTCCTGTGCAGACTGAGACCTGAAACAGGCCGCAGACCCCACTTGGGAGCAGCCTCTGCGGGCTCAGTGCTGTTCGCATCTGGACGGCACCCCTGCGGCCCGCTCCCCATCGCCTGCCATCGTGGCAGCCGCCTCACTGGGGTTCCCACAGGGCGGGGACGGGCCGGGACCTGCAGCTCCGCCGGCTTCCGAGGGTGGACCGTCCCCGGGGCTGAAGGCACCACGAGGAGCAGTGTGTCACTGTCCCTGTGTCTCACCCGGAGGGGATGGATGGAGAAGACCCTGGACGTAGATAAAGTGGCCAACAGTGAAGCGATGGGGGGTCCAGGGTTTATTACCTTTGTTTTATTGTAATTATTTCCTTGTAAGTTTATGTAAGTTTACGTACTTTCATCTGCACTGCCGCTGCACGCGGTCAACTCCCAAATTCCCAACAGCAAACAGTCCCCACAGGTGATGGGTCACAGGTTGGGAGGTGGCCTGGCCCCTCTCTTGAAATTCCAGGACAGCTGCGAGTGGGCAGCCTGCGGCCTGCTCCCTGCCGCCACCTCGGCCCAGGCTCCTGGTTCGCAGCCGCCTCGCCCTCCAGTGGGAGCGCCCGCCCCCCCCGTGGGCGGGGCTTGTCCCAGGCCCCAGGGAGCACAGGGCTGTGTCCTCACACGGGGCCTCCCTGGAGCCCAGGGAGATGGAGACGCACGGGGAGCGGGGGCTCCGGGACGGGGTCCACTCTGAGCTGGCCCGGGCGTCTCTGCTTTGAGCCTGGTGACTAGCGTGTCCTTTGTACGCCATGGAAGGTGCTGTTCTCGGGCTGGGGTGGGCCGGACGCTTGGCCACTGTGCTGGATGGGGATGGCCAGGAGGGCACTGAGGCGTGTCCAGATGGGCAGGCGCTGTGGCGGCCGATCCCAGTGACCCCGGGGTCAGTGGGGGACCTGGGAGTTGGGTTGGCAGCTCACCAGGAAGGGCCGCCTAGGGGAGCGCCTGCAGCGTTGGAGCCGGGCCCAGGGGCCCGCCAGGCCTGTGCGGTGCTTCTTGTTGGGGCTGACCTGTCCGCACGGCTTGTTGTCGTCCTTGGGAAAGGCCAGCGAGTCACCCTGGTTTCAGCACTGTGAGGTTTTGCCTGAGCCCTGGGCCCCCGCCCGCCTGGACGGCGCGGGGTCTGCCCGCTGTGGGCCTGTGCTCTGGCCGGGTGGCCGCGACGGGACCCAGCCTCAGCCAGTCGCCAGGAGGTGGGCAGTCTGCGTGGGCGGCCGAGCCGGGGCGGGTGTGTACACACGTGTGGGGTGTGCGTGGTGTGCACGCGTGTGTGGTGCGCGTGTGGGGGAGTGCAGGAGTGCGTGCACGCCCCGGGTCCTTTCCACCTTGTGGTCCCATGTCTCCGTGCACGTGTGGCGGGGATCCCCTCTGTGGAGCAGCCCCACCCCCTCACTCCCAGGAGCCCAGGGCCAGCAGAGGGCTCTGTCCTCCATTTGCTTCTCAGGCCCCACTCTCATGTCCCCATTGCCATCCCCAGCGCTCCGTTTCGACGTCTGGGTGGGCACTTCTTGGTTGATTTGAGTGGGGTGACTGGCTGGGATGGGGGGACTAGGTTTGGGGAGAGCTTGTGGGCTCAGGATGGGTCGAGGGAGGGAGCCAGGGCTGCGGGCAGGCCCTGGGTGCCCACGCTGTGCCCAGCCCTGCTGGGATGTCTGCCCCTCCCTGCGTCCTGGGAGGCTGCTCGGGCACCCGCCATCCTCTCTGCGGCCCCTTCCTGCCCGGTCACCCTTTGCCAGGCTTGCTCTTGCCACTGCGGCCAGTCACCCGGCTGACCACAGGGTCACAGGCTCCTGGAACTAGGCCCGGGGCCTTTCACATCTCCTGGACGTCCCAGGTTCAGGGGACAACTTGGAGGTCCCCAGGGACTCTGCTCTGCCATTGGTCATCTTTCCTCCTCTGAGCGGCGCTGTGGCTTGGGGAAGGGGGCTGTGGCGGGCTGACCCCTAGTGTCTCTGCGCCAGGCCTGGGGCCCCCTCCTGGCTCCAGGGTTCTGGGGCCTCTCACTCGATTGGCGTTACCCGTCCTAGCACTGTCGTCCTTGAGCTGTGTTGTGGCGGTCACACGATAGAGTGTCCCCCCATTGACGTGGGGCTTCACGAGGGCCTCAGGCACCTGTTCTCTGTGCCCCAGGAAGTCATGGTCGCTCTCGCGCCTTCAGAGCTCTTTCCAGAATGCTGTCTCACCGCAGGAGCCCCTTTGTGGTGTCTCCCTCAGTTAACGCTGCCCTCCCCCGTCCCCCGGGTCCCCTGCTGGGCTGCGTGCCAGGTCTCGCAGCATCATGGGGGGCATCACACCTACTAATCTCTGCCTCTGTTTCTCCGCCAGCCGGGAGCCACGAGATTTGAGGCGGCGGGACCTGTCAGCAGAATGTGTCCTCCCCCCGCGCACAGCCCCAAGGCCACCGAGATGAGAGCCGCGGCCTGGCCCTCGCAAGCACCAGCGTCTCACTAGCCGGGGTCCGCCGGCCGCCATGGTGTGCTAGCCCTGGAGAGCCACCCGCGACCTCCCGTCTCCACAGACCCGGGATTTGCACGGCAGCAGAGTCACCGTGGAGAGGCCAGGGTACCACAAACTTATGGATTTTGACAAGAAAGGAGGGAAAGGGGAATCGGAGGAGGGCCGGAGAATGTCCAAGGCCGGCGGCCGGACCAGCCACGGCGTCCGGACTTCGGGGACCAGCTCAGGGGTCCTGATGGTGGGCCCCAACTTCCGGGTCGGGAAGAAGATAGGCTGTGGCAACTTCGGGGAGCTCCGGCTAGGTGAGCCCTGCTCATTCGCATTCGGGGGGTCGGGGGAGGGCTGCCTGGGGGCACAGCCGTACGCAGACAGACCCCCAGACTGTCGGGACCGGGAGCACAGGTACGTGTGTGGGGTCCCCTACCCCAGGAGGAGGAGGTTGTGCGGGAGCCCGGTCCCCCCCAAACTCCAAGGGGTCTGGGCCCACACACAGAGGGCCACCCTGGGGGTCCAGGTGTGGCTACAAGTCCAGCACTTGGCTCGGGGCTGGGGCGAGCCAGGCTTGGGGTTCCTGAGCTAAAAGGCCATCGAGGGCGGGGGCCCGAGCTCTGTCTGCCGGCGGGAGGGACGCAGGGCTGTCACGGTCAGTGATGGAGACGGCTGTGGGCGCCAGACAGACGGCACCCTCCCCAGAGCCCAGCCCAGCTGCCCGGCAGAGCGGCCACTCTTCAGCTTGCCCTGGATGGCGCCTCTTTGACCTGGCCCTGCTGCTCCTTAGGACGTGTGTGTGCACACAGACATATGCTCGCACACACGTGGGCACACACACACTCTCCCCAGGCCCAGAACTGACCTGCAGCCTGAGGGTCCCTGTATGGCCTGAGCGGCCGTCGTGGCCCCGTCCTGGGCATCGGGAGCAGCAGCCTGGACAGAGCAAGTCTGTGTAGACAGACAAGCGCGTGTGCATCGGGGGCCCTGGGAGGCTTGCTTTTATTTCAGACGTTTCCTAACTCTGGGGCGCGTGTTCTTGCGGCTTGGTGTGGTTTGAGAGTTGCCACGTTGTCATGGTGCTGGTCGTGGTTGCCCCATTGCTTTGTCCGTGTGTCAACTGAGTGCCTTTCACTGTCCGCCCTCCTGCTCGGGGATGCTGGGCCACGCCCAGGTTTGGCTGCTGTGAATGAGACCACGCTCAGCATCGTTCTCTGGGTCTCGGTCGCGTGTCCTCGTTGAAGCGCGGGGTCGGGAGGAGGGCCGTGCCTAGGAGAAGCCCGAGGCCCGTCCCCGCAGCCACTGGCCGCGCTGAAGTGCTGTGGGCGCCCGGAGCGCTGGGCTCCACGTCCCGCCAGCCCTGGGGTCAGGCCGCCCTGTCTGGGCGTGTCAGCGGCTGTGAGTGTGTCTCACGTGAGCTGTTTGCACTTCTCTGCTGACAGATGTTGAGCAACATTGTGTTTCATGTCTTTTTCGGGTTGTTTTGAGGATTTTTTCTTTATCTTCAGTTCTAAATCTCCATGCTGCCTTGCTTGGTGGTGGTTTTCTCTGTTTATCCTGCTTGGGGTTCGTGGAGCTTCTTGAATCTTTTTCAGTGGTATTCACGCTTTTTCATTAGACTCGGGAAACTTTACCTGTTATCTCTTCAGATGTTTGCCCACCTCGGTCTGCTCTCTGCTCCTCCACCCTCATTGCACGGAGGCAGGCAGCGGGCGCTGTCGCTCGGGCCCCTTGTGCAGCCCCTTTTCTCTCGCTTCAGCCTGGACAGTGTTCGTGCCCTGCTCCAGGGTCCCCTTTCTTCCTGTCTGCACTGTAGTCTGGTGGGAGCCACCCGGGGATTTCTCCTTTCACATGTCATATTTTCTCTTCATTTGACTCCCGTTTCCCTCTGGACCTTTCTCTTGAAATCCTCGAGTGCTTGCGGCCGTGGTGCTCTGACTGTGTTCTTGCTCGTCCCGCTCCCCTGTCCCCCACGCTCACGCGTCTGGTGGTCTCCGTCGTGCGTTGGGCAGTGTGGCACCGCGCGTTGGTCTGGGTTGAGCTTTGTCCTGCCGACTGGTCTCGACTCCGTCTGGGACTGGTTTTTGCCCCGCTCGGGAGCTGAGAGCAGATGCCCCCAGGGCTAGAGCTGCCGTCCCCAGGGTGTGGCCTTCCTGGATTCCTGGTGGAGTGTCAGCGGGTTCAGGAGGCCTCCACGCTCTGGGCGGCTGCAGCTCCAGCGTCCTCCCGCCTCGTGCGGCCCCAGAACCTCCCGTCTGCGCACGGGCCCTGGGGAGTTGCTCTTTGAGGTCCTGCAGATGCTCACCTTCCGCCTGCTCAGCTGAAACAGCGACACGGGCATCGCTGAGGCTCTCAGGGCCGGAGCCTGTAAACCCACAGACCTCAGATGCGTGCACGCACATGTGCCCACAGACACGCACACACGCTCCCTTCAACCTCGGGCTGGACTCCAAGTATTGGGTCTCCCAGAGCTCAAAGCACGAAGCGTCTTCAAGACACAGGATGAAAGCGCCAGGCACCGTGAAGGATCGGTTAGACTCGGACACCGTTTAGCGCGTCTGCTTGTCAGCACCGTCAGAGCCTGGACGGGCGAGCCATGGCCCAGGAGGTGCTGCCGTCAGAGCCCAGCTGGCAAAGCACTGGTACCCAGGGGACCGACCGGATGAGGATGCGATGGTAAAGGGACAGACGCCCCAACTAAAAGCGGGCAAGAGGTTGGAACAGACGCTTCGCAAGAGCAGACGGACGATGGCCCGTCTGGCACCGATCAGAGCAGCTCTGCTGTAAGGGAATGCCTGAGACCACCAGGCGTCCCCTGCACATGGGGTATGTCCCGATGCCGCCCAGCCGGGAACAGGAATGAGCCCTGGGCACACCACAGCACGGGGCGTCTCCACCGCACTGGGCCCTGGGACAGGAGCCAGGGAGGAGAGCGCGTGCCGGCGGTTCACCCTGGGGGCCCTCCCGGAGGAGACGGTGGGCCTTGACCTGGAGGGGCCATGACCTTCTGTCATGATGGGAGGGGGTGGCCCAGGCTCACAGGTGTGCGCTCCGACGTGCGCGCTGCCCAGGGACATGGCGCCCCCCGAGGGAAGGAGGGGACCATGAGGAGGCACTGAACTCGGTCTCTGGCTGGAGCGTTTTGGGGCCGGGGCTGCTAAGAGCAGGAGATTGACGGGTGACGGACGTGCAGATATATCAGCAACGGAACAGACACGGTGAACAGCCGATGGTGTGATCCAGGCGGTGAGGGTTTGGCTGTGCTGTGCGTTTGAAACTCCCCTGAGAAAGCGTTGGGGGAACACGTGAGGCACCTCGGTCTTTGTCAAACCCAGGAACCAGGACTGGAAGCGAGCTGGCTTTCCCTGCTGACAGGCGCCTGAGGGCCTTGCGGTCCCCGCAGAGACTGGCACCCCCGCGCCCCATCCAGGCAGGGGCAGGAAACGGGGTCCTCGTGACGGGAAAGAGATGGGGAGAGGAGCAGCGGACGGCCCTGGATGCACGGTGGTGGCGCGTGGAGGCCGGCGGCGGCTCCATCAGCAGCCAGAGGTGGAGGGCTCGGCGGGCGCTGCCTGTGCCAGCACAACATCAGCTGTGTTTCTCTGTCCCAGCAGCCACCAGTCGGGAAAAAATGTACAAACGTCAACAGGCATCCGAGCGCCAAGCCCGCCTGGTGCCTCCTGCCCGGATCTGAGGAAGGACACCCGGGCTCTCCACGCCACCAGCCACGGGCACCACGAGCAGCCGCCTGGAAGGGGCGGGTCGGTGTAGGATGCCCCCCTGAGGTCTGCAGACTCCATGGCGCTGCAGCAGGGCTCTGGGGAGACCACCGGCGGACTTGGCTGTGTGCGGACGCAGATGCCTCAGGACCAGATGGAGCGGGCGGGGGGACCTGGCCACCACCTGAGGTCGTCCACAGAGGGACGGCCCGAGCCCATGTCACCCGGACTGTCCCGCTGCAGCAGGGTGGATGTGGGTGAGGCCTCCTCCCACGGTGGACCCCCTCAGGCCTGACAACAGCAGCACCTGGAGGAGTGGGGACCCGCGTGGGGCTGTGTGCGTGCGGTCAGCACCTGGCGAAGGCAGTCTCGGGACAAAGGCTGCACAGGACGGCGCTGGGAGGGCTGCGGGACCAGAGCACCGGCGCATGTGCGCACAGCGCTGTGTACGGCAACCCGAAAATGATACGAGGGCCTGGGGCGGCCCTGCCTCCCGTGGCAGGTCACCAGGGGCGATGACAGGACTGTCTGGCACTCTGCCCACACTAGGGACCATAACAGGTGGAAAAGTGGACCTCAGGAGACCCCTGGGCTCGTGCTGGGGCAGCTCCGTGAGGTTGTGCGGGCAGGCTCTTTCTCTACAGGCGCTGGGGGTCCTGGTGGCTGGGCTCGGGGAGGCCTGGCCCGGCCGCGTCTGTTTCCACCCTGAGAGGGACGCGGGTTCCCCACCTGGGCGTGCGGCTCTGTCGCCTGGGGAGCCGGCCGTGGGCCCTGCTGAGTGGGCAGGGTCTCAGCTGACACAGCCGGGCCGGGGCATGCATCGGGGTCCCAGTGTGGGCGAGGGGCGTGGGAGGAGAGTGAGTCGTGTGGGGGTGTAACATAGCTCCCGGTGACTTCTGTCCTGGGCCCCCCACTGCACAGTCATGGGGCGGGGGAGAGGAGGCACGGCCTGCGTCCCCTGGGGGTGGGGGGCGGCTCCAGGATTGCAGTCTGCCACCTCAAGTCTCTGAGTCCCACATGAAGGCATCGAGCGGACTCAGTCAAGTTACCGGGCAGCCCTGGGGGAGATTGGGTGGGGGCGCCCGCATGGGGGGCTTCCCGAGCATCTGGGGCAGTGCGGTGGGGAGGGCACTGCCGAGTCTCCTCCAGCTTTGCCGCAGCGGGAACGGAAGAAGGGCCATGGGGTCACGGGGTCTTTGTTCTATTTTCCCTTTTTTAGTTGGAGGCCCTGGCGCACTGGTGGGGAGGACCCCGCAGAGGAGTTGGGAGCAGCCCCTTGAGTGGGCCGAGGCAGGGTTGGCCTGGGGGTGGGCGGGGTGCTGGGGTGACTTTGGGGGCTGGGGTGGGTGGGGTGCTGGGGGGTCAGCAGGAAGGTGGTGGGGGTGCCAAGAGAGGAGGGTGCGGGGCCCCTCGGGGCCTCCCACGGCGGCACGGGGTGCCTTGCAGACCGGGCGGGCTGGGCGGAGCTCAGGGGGCTGGGGGACAGGAGTTGGCCCTCGGAGGGCCCTGCGAGCTGACTGCCTCTCCTCCACAGGGAAGAATCTCTATACAAATGAATACGTAGCTATCAAATTGGTGAGTCGGGGCCCTGACCCCGCCCCCTCCAGCCGCGTGGGCCCCGCTCACACCCGCGCAGCAGCCCTGGGGTGGGGTCTCGGGGCTGGGGGAGGAGCGCGCCGGTGCCCCGGTGACGGCCGCCTGTGCCCGCAGGAGCCCATTAAGTCCCGGGCGCCGCAGCTGCACCTGGAGTACCGCTTCTACAAGCAGCTCAGCGCCGCAGGTACCGGGGGCGCGCGGGGCGGGGGGCGCGCGGGGCGGGGCGGGGGCGCGCGGGCGCCACACGAGCGAGTGTCCGTCTGCCCGCAGAGGGCGTCCCTCAGGTCTATTATTTCGGCCCGTGCGGGAAGTACAACGCCATGGTGCTGGAGCTGCTCGGGCCCAGCCTGGAGGACCTGTTCGACCTGTGCGACCGCACGTTCACGCTCAAGACGGTGCTCATGATCGCCATCCAGCTGGTGCGCGGCACGCGGGTGGCGGGGTCGGCGGCGGCGGGCGCGGGGTGGAGGGGGTGGCGCGGGGGGGGCGGCGGGCGCGGGGGCGGCGGCGGGGCTGGGTGGCCTGGGTCCCACCCGCGACGACCGCGTGCCCCCCCAGATCACGCGCATGGAGTACGTGCACACCAAGAGCCTCATCTACCGCGACGTGAAGCCCGAGAACTTCCTGGTGGGCCGGCCGGGCAGCAAGCGGCAGCACGCCATCCACATCATCGACTTCGGCCTGGCCAAGGAGTACATCGACCCCGAGACCAAGAAGCACATCCCGTACCGCGAGCACAAGAGCCTCACGGGCACGGCGCGCTACATGAGCATCAACACGCACCTGGGCAAGGGTGAGCGGCGCGCGGGCCGGGCGGGGGGGGCGCGGGGGCCGCGCTGACCTGCTGTCCCCCCGCAGAGCAGAGCCGCCGCGACGACCTGGAGGCGCTGGGCCACATGTTCATGTACTTCCTGCGCGGCAGCCTGCCCTGGCAGGGGCTCAAGGTGGGTGCGGGCCGGGGGGCGGGCCGGGCGGCCTCCGCGGCCGGGTGCTGACCGCTCTCCCGCAGGCCGACACGCTCAAGGAGCGCTACCAGAAGATCGGGGACACCAAGCGGGCCACGCCCATCGAGGTGCTGTGCGAGAGCTTCCCAGGTGAGCCGGCCCACCCCGGCCCCGGCCCCTGCTCCCCGCGCCCCCTGACCCCAGCCCCTGCTCCCCACACCCCCTGCCCCTCCTCCCCGCACCCCCTGACCCCAGCCCCTGCTCCCCACGCCCTCTGCCCCTTGCACCCCCTGCCCCTCGCTCCCCCTGCCCCCGGCCCTGCCCGTGCCCCTCGCTGTGCATCCCCGGACCCCCGCCCTGTGCCGGCCCCAGCCTGCCGCTCGCTCTCCGCAGAGGAGATGGCCACGTACCTGCGCTACGTGCGGCGCCTGGACTTCTTCGAGAAACCGGACTACGACTACCTGCGCAAGCTCTTCACCGACCTCTTCGACCGCAGCGGCTTCGTGTTCGACTATGAGTACGACTGGGCCGGGAAGCCCCTGGTACGTGGGCGGGGACGACCCGGGGGGTGTGCAGGGAGCCCCTGGTAAGTGGGGGTGGGACCCTGGATGTGGGGCAGGACTTTGGTCGTGAAGCCACGGGCCCCGGGCAGCAGGGGTGCGGGTGGCGGCCTCAGCGTGCGTCCTGTGCCCCGCAGCCGACGCCCATCGGCACGGTCCACACCGACCTGCCCTCGCAGCCTCAGTCTCGGGACAAAGCCCAGCTACACGGCAAAAACCAGGTGAGGGGCCGGGCCCAGGACCCAGACGGGGGCGGGCGGGGGCCACGTGACTCCATGTTGCCCCCCTGCCCCCCAGGCGCTGAACTCCACCAACGGGGAGCTGAATGCCGACGACCCCACTGCCGGTCACTCCAACGCGCCCATCACTGCGCCGGCCGAGGTGGAGGTGGCTGACGACACCAAGTAAGGCTAGGTGGCGGCCGAGGCTGGGGCGCCCTGGGCCACCCGCCCCCGAGCCCCTGGCCCACCTCCCGCCCCTCGCCGTCCCTCCAGGTGCTGCTGTTTTTTCAAGAGAAGGAAGAGAAAATCCTTGCAGCGACACAAGTGACGAGGGCGGTCTCTGGACCCTCTGCCGCGGCCCTCAGGGCGCTTGTCACGGCCGTGGCCCAGCGGACGTGGACTGTGGCCGCCGGGCTGCGCGCCCCCGGCCGCCCTTCACAGACTCGGGCCGAGCTTCCCCCCGTGTCTGGCCGCCCCTCCGAGAGCACTAACTGTCCGCCCGGAGCGCGCTGGCCGCCGTTGCAGTGAGTAGAGGCGCCGGTGGTGTCATAAAGTCCAGCTTGTCTCCCTCGATCCAAAGGCCGTTTTCTCGAGGGGGCGCTGCGGGCGTCGCTGCCGGGGGCGAGCCGCCTGGGCCTCCCCGCGCCAGAGGGCACGACGGGGTGGGCGGCCCCCAACCAAAATGCTGCACCAAAGCTTGGGCTGCCGTGGCCCTCGGGCCAGCCGCGCCTGCTCCCCGAGCTGCGCCCAGACCCGCCCCGGGCGGCCCGCTCGCCCCAGCCTGGCGGCCCATGTGGGCTCCTGTGTCCGCCGCGGCGCTGGCCAGCGAGGGGACGGGCGCTCGGCTGGGCCACAGGCGCGGGGGCGGCACCCGTGGGACTGCGTGCGTCCTGGAGGCCCGGGCGCTGTGCGGGCGGCCGTGCGTCTGGGTCCTGCTTCACCGAGTGTACAGAATGGCACTTCCGTTTCTCTCATGCTTCCTGGAAGCCATAGAACTTAGGGGCTTTTTTAAAAAAATAAAGGAAAACGAAACCAGTCCTGAGTGTGGTGTCCGGTCTTTCCAAGAGGTAGAGGCAGCGCCCTGCCCCCAGGAAGGGACAGCACCGCAGGTGGGGACGATCTGGATGGAGCCTGGGCGTGGCGGCCCCCTCTTGGGGGACGGGCAGTGGGAGCAGCGGAGGGCCGGCTGGTCCTGTGGGGACAGGCAGGGGACACGGTTGCCTGCCCGGGAGGAGAGTGGGGAGTCACAGGCAGGGATCTGGGTGACGGGCATGGCGTCGGCCATCCACACACACGGTGTGAACCCAACTACGCGGCTCCCTCTTCCAGGACAGCCCAGGCCCCGTGTGCCAGGAGGGGCCAAGCGCGCCCACAGCAGGGGCAGGAGGAAGCGTGTGGCGGCCGTGAGCGCAGCAGGCCAGGCAGAGCGGTCTGCTTGGCCGTGCACTGAGTGTCCCCCACAGTCCTGTGGACACCTGACCCCAGCACGTGGGCCGTGGGGGCGTGGGGCGCCGAGGGCCCAGTGCCTTAGAAGAGCGCCAGCACTCGAATCTCCCATGTGAGGACGCGCGCAGGCGGCCGTCTGCAGGCCAGGGCGCGGGCCCTCTCTGGAGCCGTGCCGCCCGTCCCTGGGCACACAGCCTCCAGGCGCACCCCCGCCGGGTCTCGGGTTACTGCAGCCGTGCTGACTAGACGGTGGCCCAGAAGGCGGTGATGGAAATCCACGGGAGTTCCTGAAGAGAGCCAAAGGGCCGTCCCAGGTGGATCGCAGCACCTTCTGGCACTTTCTCCCCAGCAACCCAGAACCAGCAGAAGGGGAGACCCTGTGTGCGCTAAACCCTGTCTGCACCTCGGAGGTGAGCGCAGGTCCCCGGGTGTCTGCCCTGCCCCTCTGCAGGACCGTGGGGACAGACACTAGGGGCCAGGAGCAAAGGAGGGAAGTCACAGCCACACCCGACGCGACTTCATTGGGTGGGCAGCCGCAAGGCCAAGGCGGCAGGACCTGGTCCAGCAGCGTCTGAAGACGCGGAAACCATCTGGGATCAGAAGTTCACACAGTAAGGACAGAAACGGGCCAAGAGGAGAAGCGAAAGCGGCTGCTTGCGTTTAGGAGGGAAACGCAAGAAGAAAAGCCACTGGAACCGAAGAACAAGTCGCAAGGTGCTCAGGCCTCCAGCAAAGGTTGGAGAAAGGGGCTCGGAGTCAGGAGGAGGCGGCGAGGAGCCGGAGCGCGGGTGTCGGGAGCGAGGCGGAGGCCCGCGTGACTCCGGCTCTGAGGACGGGACGCGGATGGGCCGAAGCTGCTGTCCAGGCTGCTCCACACACAGGGACCCGCGTCCCCGCGCCGGCCGGGGACCTGGGAAAGCTGGGGGGTGTCAGGCCTCGGAGGACGACTGCAGTCTAAGAGCGTGATGATCCTCGGGCCGCGGGCAGAAAGACACGTAATCCAGCGAGGCGAGAGAAGTCGGCACCAGACTTTTCTAAACCGGCGCACGCGGCGAGGCGACGACGGAGCACCCTCTGCGACAGCGCAGGCCACGAGCGACAGCGGAGGGCGCCCGGCCACCGGGCCGTCCTTCCGTCTCACAGCCGCAGCCCTGCCTGTGGCTTCAGCTGGCGGAGGAGCTCTGCCTGCTGGTGAGCGTGTAACACGCATAAACATACACCCGGGACACAAAGTGGGGCTCGGGGCTGGGACCAGGGTGCCGCCTCTGTGATGTCGTGAAGCAGAAGCAACTGTAAGAGCGAGACGGGGAGCGGGGCCAGAACGGGCCCGTGGAGCTGGGCTGGGACCGGGGGATCCAGCCCAACGACGGTGTCCATCATGTGGGCAGGTGGGTAAATGCAGAGATGCGTGCGTGTGCTTGTACACTGGGGCCTGTGCCCACCTGGCCCGACTTGTGTCATCTCTGCCCTTTGTTTCCTTCCTGACGTCCGCCCCAGTTCCCTGCGACTGGATTCGCTTTGTAGAGCCGAGCCTGCAAGACCCCTCTTTGTAAAGACTGTCACACGTGCACGCACCATGGATGCCGTCCGCCGCCCTTCGCTTCTCCTACCGACCAGAGGGTCGTCTCGGCCGGAAGCCCCCCCAACGATGTTTTAATCCCAACGGTGCGGGTTTGTTGGCAGCAAACGCGCTCTGCTCTTGGTTGCCTGAAAACATCTTCATTTCGGCTGCAGTAACGAAGGACGTCTCTGCTGGGAGCGGGGTTCTGGGTCGGCAGGTGGTGTGGTTTGGTGTTTTTGCCTCTCGGCATTTTAAAGACACCGTCCTGTTAGTTCTGGTGAGAGGCGAGTGGTCAGTGTTGCTCCCTTCAGCCTGACCCCCCCCCCCCCCCCCCGTCCTGTCGTCCGGCAGCTTCTGAGAACGTCTTTGGTTTGAGGCCGTGCGGAGTGGGGTGTGGGTTTCTTTGTGTTTGTCCTGCTCGGCATTTGCTGAGCTGCCTAGATCTGCAGGGTGACATCTTTCATCGATTTGGGGAAATTTCCTGCTGTTCCCTCTTCAAGTATTTATCCCTCCAAGTATGTCTTTTGCCCTTTTTCTCTCTTTCCCAGGATCCCAGGTCCCCGTGTGCAGGACTGTCTCATGTGACCCCACAGCCGCTGATGCCCTGTGGTGTTTTTCTTCTCTCTCTCTCCCTCTGTGCTTCAGTCGGGATCATTTTGCGTCTCTGCGTGGACGGATCCTCTCTGTCGCGTTTGGTCTGCTTGGCAGCTGCCCGATGAATTCTTTTCCCATACTTTTAGTTGTTGAGTTTCCATTTGTTTCTCCCTTTGTGGAGTTTCTCTTTCTCTGTTTCAATCCTCCATCTCTTTGTCCTCTGTGTCCTTTAACAGCCTTCTAAGAGCAACTTCATAATCCTTGACACTGAATTCCAACATCTGTATCCTCTGTGGGTCTGCTTCTATAGGCTGTTTTTATTTTTGTTGGGTTTTTTTTTGAGGAAGACTAGCCCTGAGCTAACATCTGCTGCCAATCTTCCTCTTTTTGCTGAGGAAGACTGGCCCTGAGCCTACATTGGTGCCCATCCTCCTCTACTTTATGTGTGGGACGCCTGCCACAGCACAGCCTGATGAGCGGTGCAGAGGTCCATGCCGGGATCCGAACTGGCGAACCCTGGGCCGCTGAAGCGGAGCGCACGAACTTGACCACTATGCTACAAAGCGGGCCCCTGTAGGCTGTTTTTTCCCCCTCTCTTGATTACGGGCAACATTTTGCTCTTGCACATCTCGTAATTTTTCTTGCATCCCAGACAGCGGGTGTGAAGGCAGCAGCAGACATCCTTCCCCAGAAAGAGCACCCTCCTTCCTCCCCGGCAGCGTGGGCGGGGCTGGTCTCGCTGGGAGTGGAGCCGCCTAATGCGGCTGGGCCTGCCCGGGGTCAGCGTCGGAGCCAGTCCACAGCTCCTCAAGTTTGCGTCTTGACCTGCCTTGTCTTCACTGCTGGCCCCGCGGTCTAGCAGGACTCTGGATTCTAGCAGGAAAGACGGCAGGACATTTCCCGCTGCCCATCCCCAGGCATTAAGCCAAGGCCCACGGGGGAGAATCTGCCGGCTTTTCCTGCGCTGCCTCGTTCCGGTCCGCTCCGCCAGCCCACATGGGCGTCCGTGCTCCGCGGGCTTCCATCTGCCCGGAGGATGCCCTGCCCACAGCAGGCCCAGTCCCCACCAGACGCCGCAGGGGGACACCCGAGCCCCTGCCCACCAGGAGGGCTCTCTCCTCCCTGGGGTTTACCCTCTGGATTTCTCAGCATCCTCATCCCTTTGACGTGTTTATAATTATATAGGATTCCGTCTTTTTAAGATTTTGTTATTTTAAGCTCAGGGTGTGCGATGTGCTGATCTGGTAGATTACAGACTGTGAAACGGATCCCACAGTCAAGGTGACTAATGCGGCCATCACCTCACGGTGCCTGTGTGCGAGTGTGTGTGTGTGGTGAGAACACAAGATCCACTCCCGTAGCAAATCCCGACAGTACAGTACGGTGTTGTCAGCTGTTGTCCCCAGGTTGCCCCAGAAAGCTGGGCCCCTGTGACCAGCCCCTCCCCGCCCCGGCACCCCCCATTCTGCCCCCAGGGCTGCGAGTTCAGCTTTAATTCTGGATTCCACTTAAATAAGCGAGATGACACAGTGTTTGTCTTTCTGTAACGGGCTCATGTCACTGAGCATCGTCCTCCAGGCCCGGCCACATTGTTGCAAATGGCAGCATTACCTGCTTTCCCAAGGCCTCGCGTGCCTGTGCGTGTCGTCTCGATCCCTTCCCCCATCGACGGAGCTTCGGTTGTCCCCACATCCTGGCTGCCGGCCGCGCACAGACCTCTTCAAAGTGCTGATCGCCTTTCCTCTGGCTGCGTGTATCCCCAGAAGGGGGGTTGCTGGACCACACGGTTGGTTGTATGTTCAGTTTTTCGAGGAAGCTGCATACCGTTCTCCACAGTGGCTGCACCTATATAGGATTTCTCTTTTTTTAAAGGAGTCAGGTGTTTGTTTATTTATTTTTTGAGGAAGATTAGCCCTGAGCTAACTACTGCCAATCCTCCTCTTTTTGCTGAGGAAGACTGGCCCTGAGCTAACATCCGTGCCCATCTTCCTCTACTTTATATGTGGGACGCCTACCACAGCATGGCTTGCCAAGCAGTGCCATGCCCACACCCAGGATCTGAACTGGTGAACCCCGGGCCGCCGAAGCGGAACGTGTGCACTTAACCGCTGTGCCACCGGGCCGGCCCCAAAAGTGTTTCTTAATTACCAAACCGGGGGGTTTTCTGTCATCTTCCTGTGATCGATGTCCACTCGGAGCCCGCGGCAGGCCGAGCACGCCCTCGGCATGAGATGCATTATTCCCGTTTGGACTCCCCTGAGTGTCCTCATTTTGGCCGGGGCTTCCTGGGCCCGAGAGGCCGTGCTCCACACCCGGCAGACGTGCGGGGCTGCTGTCGGACTGAGTCCTGACTTCCTGTGTCTGCTGTCCTGTCGCTGGGAGAGCCCTCTCACAGTGTCACGCTATCAGCCTCCAGCCCCGCCCGTCTCTCGTTTGTGCTCAGTCTGCCCCCGACGTATGTCTTTGGACCTGTGCTGTGGCGCAGAGCTGGCCAGGACTGTTCCAGCTTCCTGTCAGGGACCCTTTCATCACCGTGAAACGTCCCTCTGGGTGTGAAGTGAGACTTAATGCCTTGGGGTCCACTGTCTGGTGTGACACAGGCGCGCCGGCCATCTTTTGGTGTTTGTATGACTCTGTCTTTTACCTTCAGTCTTTCTGTATCTCGATGATTAAAGCGAGATACTCATAATGTGCCAGTCGTTTGCTTTGGGTTTGGTAGCCACTGTGACCATCGGTCTTTTCGTCGGGGTGTGTGAATCTGTGGCCCATCGAGTCCTCACCAACCAGGGCGCGTCTCAGTCCCCCGGGCTCGTTTCCTTTGGACTCTGTGAGTCTTTCATCCTCACTCTCATTTTTGAAGCGCACAGAACTCTGGTTTGGGAGCCCTTTCTTCCTCCTGGCTGCTTTGAGGGTTTTTTCCTTGGCTTTTCAGCAGTTTGACTGTATGTGACTTTTCTGTAATCCCGGTGTGGGTCACGGAGATTTTTAACTATGTGGATTGATGTCTTGATTCATTTTGGAAAATCCTCGGCTCCCCCCTGTCAAGCACGGCCTGTGCCCACCCTGCGTCCTCCCCTCCTCCGCGTCTCCATCTCCTCAGCTCCCCTCTCGGTCCCCTCCCCTCCCGGCCACTGTCTTCACCTGGGCCATTTTCTATCGCCTGGTTCTCTGGTTCCCTAATCCCGTCTTCTGTGCGCCGAGCCCCTGGGCGCTTCCTTACAGATGGCCTATCTTCCGGAACGTCAGATGCAGATGTGTCCCCACGCTGTTGACATTCTCCGTCACCGAGTCTGTTTTGTCCGCCGTTTGCTCTGCTGTCTTCAACACCCGACTTCCGGTAGCTCCGATTTCTGAACAGGCGTGGGTGCGTCTCCATGTGCTGTTTCTCAGCTCACTCTGTGACTTCTGCAGGATGCTGGCCATTGTCATGGCAACTGGCAGTACCAGGTTCCCGCCCACGCACAGGGCGGCCGGGCGCCCAGCGGGACCTTGCTGGGCGCGGCTGCATCGTGCCAGGTGCAGCCCCAGGTCCCCAGGCAGAGCCCACAGGGTCCCCTCCCGGCACAGCCCCGTGGTGTCCCCGGGGCCCCTGCTGCTGCACAGAGGAGCAGGCCAGGAGCCCAGAGGTTTGGTGCGGAGGAGGATGGAGGGCACAGGGAGAGTCCTGAACCCCCGTGCTCCCCGCGCTCCCGAGGCCCGGGCGGAAGTCTGTGTGGGGAGCGGCGATCCCAGGGGCAGGCGACCGCAGAGGGGGGCCGGGCCGCCGCTCCCCAGGAAGAAGCACGCGGGTCGGGGGGTGTTTCTTTCCTTTATTAAAAAAAATCATTTTGGGGCGCGGCGTGAGGAGGGCACACCTTTCACGGCTTCGGGGACACAGGTTCCAGAAGGAATCCCTGGGGCGGAGACATGGGGGGTGGGGGGGCAGCAGGGGCTGCGCCCTCCAGGCGTCCGGGCACAGCGCTCCCTGGTGGGGCAGCGGCGCCAGGACCACGGGCGCCAGGACCACGGGTGCGGTGGCCGTCGGGGCGTGGCGTCCGCCCGGCAGACAGGGTGGGGCCTGTGCGCCCAGCTGCAGGGGCCGGCGGGGGCGGCCCGAGGCTGGGCCCTGGGGGGCCTGCAGGGCCTCGAGGGGCTGAGCCCCCCCACGAGTCTCACTCTCCAGGGCTCAGGCCGGCGGCCCGGGGCCCGGGGTCACGGTGGCCTGAGCGTCCGCAGTGAACGGACCAGAACAAAAGGGACCCAAGAGCCCACCGAGACGCGGGAGGAGCGCCCCCCACACACCGTCTCCTCCCGCAGAAACGGGGATCCAGGATGCACTGCCGTGTGCAGCTAACAGGACAGACAGGAGGCGACGTCCCACGCGAGGCCTGGCTCCGGCGGCCGCAGGGACGGGGGACGCCCCACCCAGGGACCTGGCGGAGCCTCGGCTTGGGGCGGGCGCGGGCCAGTCTGCCCGCTGAGTCCTGGGGAAGCCCGGCAGCCTGGCTCCCTGCGCGGGGCGGCGCGGGCGGCCTAGGTGTAGAAGATGAGCTCGGGGATCTGGCCGTCCTCCACGGACGTCCCGTTGTTGTTCCCGGCCGCGTAGCAGAAGGTGAAGCACGTCTTGGCCCCCGTCGTGGGCGACTCGTGGGTCACCTTGCGCAGGCCCTTGGTGCCGTAGTGGGAGTCCGGGCCCTGCCGGGGTGGGGTCACGGCGAGGTGAGGACCCCGCGGGGCCGGGCCCCAGCAGGCCGGGGAGGGGCTGGGGCGGATGGCCAGCGTGGGGGCAGCAGCCCCACCCAGGTGTCGGGGCCTCAGGGCAGCGGCCCTCCAGGCGTGCGAGGCCCTTGCCCCTCCCGGCCGCCCAGCCCTGAGGTGGCCAGTGGGAGGGCAGTCGGGGGCCGAGGCCCCGGGTCATCAGGATCGGGGTGGAGCCGGGGTCCAGGGTGGGGTCTGGGGACCAGGGTCGAGGTGGGGGTCCCGGATGGGGTTCAGGGCTCCGAGTCGGGATGGGGTGTGGCCCGGGGAGGGGCTCCAGGGTCGGGTCGGCCGGCGCACCTTGAGCGTGGCGCACGCCGTGTAGTTGACGTTGGGCAGCACCTCCACCGGCTCCTTGAACATGACGCGGAAGGTGCTGGCCGAGCCGTCGCAGCTGAAGCCCGTGTCGTTCTGGCCCAGGACGGTGTTGCTGTCCGTGTGGATGATCTGCGGGGCAGGGACGGGCGCTCACCCGCGGGACCGCACCGAGGCCGGGCGAGGGCAGAGCCCCACCCCAGGTCCGGAGCGGGTTCAGCCTGGGACCCGCGAGGAGCCCGACGGGGGCCGGGGAGGCAGGGCCCAGGGTCCCGCGGACTGTGGAACACCCCTCGCATCACAGGGGCGGGACACAGAGCAGAGCGGCGCTGAGACGGGTGGGACGGCGGCGGGGGCTGGGGGCGGGGCGCGCGGGGGGACCTGGGCGGGGCCGGGGCCCGGGGGCGGGGCGCGCGGGGGGACCTGGGCGGGGCCGGGGCCCGGGGGCGGGGTGCGCGGGGGGACCTGGGGGCGGGGTGCGCGGGGGGACCTGGGCGGGGCCGGGACCTGGGGGCGGGGCGCGCGGGGGGACCTGGGCGGGGCCGGGACCTGGGGGCGGGGCGCGCGGGGGGACCTGGGCGGGGCCGGGGCCCGGGGGCGGGGCGCGCGGGGGGACCTGGGCGGGGCCGGGACCTGGGGGCGGGGCGCGCGGGGGGACCTGGGCGGGGCCGGGGCCCGGGGGCGGGGCGCGCGGGGGGACCTGGGCGGGGCCGGGACCTGGGGGCGGGGCGCGCGGGGGGACCTGGGCGGGGCCGGGGCCCGGGGGCGGGGCGCGCGGGGGGACCTGGGCGGGGCCGGGACCTGGGGGCGGGGCGCGCGGGGGGACCTGGGCGGGGCCGGGGCCCGGGGGCGGGGCGCGCGGGGGGACCTGGGCGGGGCCGGGACCTGGGGGCGGGGTGCGCGGGGGGACCTGGGCGAGGCCGGGCGCGGGCGGCACCTGGATGTTCACTTGGTAGTCCGTGGGCCCGTGGATGGAGCCGTAGAGCCCAAAGCCGACCACGAAGATGCGCTTGCTGACCGAGAACCTGCCGCGGACGGAGGACGGGACGCTGGACTCCCGGAGGCCGCGAGAGCACGGCCGGCGCCCCCAGGGCGTGTCCGCCGCCCCGGCCCCCACCCCGGCCCCGGCCGCGGCCGCGCACCTGATGCGGTCGCTGGTGCCGCTGTAGCCCCAGCGGCTCTCCACCTGCTGGAAGCGGTTGATGCTGCACTCCTTCCCGCGGAGGCAGCAGCGCGGCCGGTCGATGAAGTCCACGCGCGGCTTGGGGTTGACGGTGAAGTGCAGGAAGAGGCTGACCACCTCGCGGTCCACCAGGATGCCCGACTGCGCGGGCCCTGCGGGCACAGGGGGCGGAGCGTCGGCGCGGCAGGGCCGCGGGGTGAGCCCGAGGGCGGGGAGACCCCCAATGCCGGGACGGGCGGCTCGTCCGCGGCGTCTCAGAGGTGACGTCGGATTCCCTACAAACGTTAGGGGTTGGGGCGCCTGGCTTTTGGGGAGGGTCCCGCGCAGACGACGGCTGACGCGCTGATTCCTGGCTCGTTGGGCCAAGCCCCCTCCCTGCCCCAGGTCTCCTGCCTCCACTGGGGCCGCCACCCCTCGCGGACTACCTTTTGGGGTCACCCCTGGTTCACAGAGCAGGTGGCCGCCCTGTCCGTCCCCACACAGGGCCATCAGCGGCCGAGGGGCGACTGGCGGCTAGAAGCAGTCAGTGCTCCTGGCGGGGGGCTGAGAGGGGCTTCCACAGACGGAGAGATGACAGGTCCGGGAGGGGGAAACAGATGCAGAGATGCGACAGGGGGGTCACAGGTAGGGCTGGGGGCCGCTGGGCCACAGGGGTGGAAATCAGGGGCCGGGAACCTCACACACACCCCTGCCCGTCACGCCTCTGCCAGGAGGACAGAGCGCAGGACACGGCCTGCCCCACACGGTCCTCGAGTTCACAAGACTCGCTCATTTACCAGCTTTGAACGCGTTTCCGCGCGAGGTCGGCCGGGGCAGTGCTCCGAGCCAACACGCGAGCCTCACCCGGGGGAACGGGGTCGGGGACAAGCAAGATACGAAATGGAGTTCAGAACGTTAACCACTGTCGCCTTTAATCTCTGCAGAGAAGACGCAGAAAGGATACACAGGGCAGGCTCGACCGCCGCCCGCCAGGGAGACGGGCTTCAAACGTCTGCTTTCTCCGGTTGTCACGTGGACATCCTAAGTGGGGACTCTGACACAGCGTGACAAAGGGCCGGGGCCCGTGGGCGCCCCCTGCTGGCTCAGAGACAGGGCCACCAGGCCCAACGCAGACCCACAGGACACACACACTGTCCCTCCTGGTGCTGGCAAGGGGGGGCAGTGGGGGGCAGCACAGGCTCCATTCTGAGGACGAGGGGACAGTCCTTCTTGGCAGGTGGTGTCACAGGGGCCTGAGACCTGGGGGGAGCGCTGCAAGGAGAGTGGTTTTGGGGGTGCAGGCCAGGCTGGAGCAGGAGGTGTCTTAGGTTGGGACAGTCGGACCCTGTCGCCCAGAGCTCTCACTAGGAATTTTGGCCCCCGGGGGACACTGGGCCCCATCTGGGGACATCTGTGGTCATCACAAGTTGGGTGCTCCTGGAATCGGTGGGGGCCAGGGATGCTGTCCAACCCCCACAGTGCCCAAGACGGCCCCACAACAGCAAGCGACCCGCCCCGATATCACAGTGCCCAGGCTGCCCCGGTCACCACGCACTGCCGGGGCCTGGGCCAAGGGAGGCTCCCTCAGTGTCTGATGAGTGAGTGACCCCAGAGCACACGGACAGTCTCTGAGGCATCACTCTGGCGCTGTGCACACGGCGGGCCGCCGGATAAGACACACGCAGGATTCCAGGCACATGTGATCTCAGGTCAAAGGCGACTGACCCATGGGGCAAGTGCCCCAGCCGAGGCCTGGGGGACACATTCTAGAAAGTTATCTGTTTGCTGTGTTGCTAAATGCGGTGACCCTAAGACTGGTGGGAACAGGGCAGTGCAGACCCAGGAGAGACAGGACGGTGGGTGTGCACTGGCCACAGGGCTGCGTCACAGAGCCCCGTCCAGAACCTTCCAGGCCTGCGTGGCCCCAGGAAGTATGCATCCACACAGGGTGGGGGCACGGGCAGGGCCACCCCATACTGGCCCCGAGCCCCAGGCCTGCAGCTGCGGCCACTTCCCACCCCTTCATGGGGCTCGTAACGGACGCTGACGCCAGAGTCCGGCCCCCAGGACACGAGCCCAAGACAGGGACCCTCAGTGGCCGGGGCACTCAACACATACATGTGGACAGCGAGACAGAGGAAGGGGACACAGAGACACAGGAGGGCGGCACCAGGGGTCGTTCCAGGTTCACACGCTCAGGCAGGGTCCCAGCTCCCGAGGACACGGCGGGTCTGTCAGCAGCACATGGAGCACATGCGTGTCCCTGGCAGCGGGCTCGTGTGGTGGACACACAGCCAGGACACGCGACGGAGTCACACGCGGGGTCCCTGGGGGTCGGGCTCTGGAGCGGCCTCGCCCCCCTGCCCGTTACCTGCAGCGAACTCCTCGATGGTCATCAGTGGGAAGCGGATGAGGGCCAGCGCCTTGCCCAGAACCTTCCGCTTGTTCTCAGGCGTCACCTGCAGCTGCTGGCGCTGACACTCGGCCTCCGACCAGCGCACGACGGCGTTGAACAGGCGTGCCTCCCGGATGCCCAGGGTGTCCCGCTCCAGGACAGCCACCAGCGTGTCTATGGGGACAGCCGGTCAGCGGGCGCCTGGCCGGGGACTCCGCGTGGGCATCGCTGACTGCCACAGGGTGGGCGGACCCCGCGGCAGCCCCCCGCGCCGGCCCTACCCAGGTCGATGTCCGTGAAGCCCTCGGCGGTGATGGCGTCGGCCGTGTTCTTGTCGATGTTCTCCAGGCACAGGCTGGCGAGCTGCGGCTCGTCGAACAGGCGCGCCTGCGGGGAGAGCGCGGCAGCACCACCGCCCCAGGCTCAGCGCCCGCTCCCGGGCCTGCATGTCGGCCCGGGTGTCAGCCTGGGAGCCGGTGACACGTTCTCCCTCCAAGTTCCCAGCCTCGCGGTAACGCACCGGGGCCCACCACGTGCACGACCCCCTCCGGGCCTGCCAGCACCGCTAACGCCGCGTCCCCCGCAGGTCAGGCCCGAGTGGGGGACAGCAGACAGGATGGACCCAGGAGATGTGCGCAGTCCCCTCGGGGCTGGCTGGAGCCACCGGGGAGAGGGCCACAAGTGACCGGCAGGACACGGGAGCCCGAGCCTGACCGTCCCAGGGTCAGGGTGCAGCCGCTCCATGAGGGACTCGTGCTCTGGCAGGCCGGGGATGGAGGAGACTCTGGTCTCTCTGCCCGGGACGCTGGTGGGCAGCGAGCCCCCACGCCCTCTGCCCTGCGCTCTGCTGGGGCCCAGCTTGGACGCCCCCTGAGGCTGCCCCTCAGCAGATGGCCGGGCGGCCCCGTAACAGTCCTGGCTCAGGCCCTTTAGGGCGACTCAGTGAGCGGCCGGTCAATGCTGAAGCCCAGGTGCCACCTCTGCGAGGGGTCTGCAGATCTGGCCTGTGGGGCTGTGACCGCCTGGGAGGGGGCGCCCCCACGCCCGGGCTGCCCCGTCCCCAGCCTTCCCGGCCTCCTGGCCCCCGTGGCTGCATTGGCCCCACCGCAGCCGGTCCGTCCACACAGAGCCCGAGGGGGCTCCCTGGAGAAACCCCATGCCCGCCCCCAAAACCCATCACGACGCCCCGGGAGCCGTCAGCACATCCCTGCCGCCACCAAGCGGATGGACGGCGACCTGGAAAGCCCATGGGGATGCGACTGGGGTCGGGGGTGAGGGGGCTCATCCTGGAGCAAAATTTAAGGGGCAAAACCTCAGAATCCCCCCAGGACCCCCAGCCCCCGGCCCTCCAGCCCGCTGTCACCCTTGTGCCCCTATCTCGTGCCCCAGCCCCCGGCCCTCCAGCCCGCTGTCACCCTTGTGCCCCTATCTCGTGCCCCAGCCCCCGGCCCTCCAGCCCGCTGTCACCCTTGTGCCCCTATCTATCTCGTGCCCCAGCCCCCGGCCCTCCAGCCCGCTGTCACCCTTGTGCCCCTATCTATCTCGTGCCCCAGCTCCGTTTCCCTGGTCCCCCACCCCCGGTCCCCTGTCCCGTCCCCCTTCCCCGTCCTGGCCCCGCACCTGCGTGAGCAGCATGAAGGCGTTGTCGGCGCGCAGGTTCTTCTTCAGGAACTCCACGCAGTGGGCCTCGAGCGCCGGCACCGCGTACTTCTTGGCCGTGTACAGCGTGGTCATGACCGTCTCGGGCCCGATCTGAACCTCATCCGAGTAGAGGAACCTGGAGGGGTAGCGGCCATGAGGCAGGAGCCACCCAGCCCGGCCCCGGCAGCTGGTGGGACCTCAGCTCAGCCCGGCCCGGAGGGCCCCTCCAGAGCAGCAGCTGCTGCCCTCTGACCTGCAACGTGACCTGGCAAAGACATCCCGGGAAAAGCCCCACACTCCACCCGGGAAACGCAGCCCCACGGCAGGCAGGCCTGCTCCTGTCCCCACGCCAGGGCCCCCGTGGCACCGTAGGATCTGCCCTGGGACGTGGAGAGGTCCCCTAGCCTCCGCACCGGACGTCAGGCCTGACGCAAAGCTCGGGGCGCCAGGTAATGTCAGGAGCGGGGCCAGCCCGAGTCACAGACGCGCTCAGACCCCGCGGCCCTGGCTCCCTGTGAGGCCGGGCTCGGCTGGAGTGAACACGGCGCAGAGCAGCGGCAGACACGCCCGCTCCTGGGTCCCAGGCCCCCCAGAATGCGCTGGAAGCCCAGGCACGACCCCAACACAGCAGGTGGAATCCCGCGGGGTCAGGGAGACCACGGGCCAAGGAGGCCGGGGATGCTGCTCACGCCCCAGGCACCCAGGGCGACCCCACAGAGAATGACCCAGCCCCATTGTCCGCAGTGCCGGAGGGGACCCTGCAATGGGGACAGGCCATCAGTGCAGAGGAGACGGGTGAGCCCCTCACGCCAGTGGCGGGTGTCCCAATGGTGACAGTGCCGACCCTCTCGGGGGGCAACCCCGCAACATTATCAAAACCGAGAGGGATGGAGAGGGGCACGGAGACGGAGAACGGCCTGCGACGGGCCGCTGCCTGAGCTGTGCCTGAGGCGGGGCCAGCAAACCGCAACCTGCCACCTGGTTTGCGTTTTGATTTTTTTTAACGGATATCATTTTCTTTTATTTTTTAAATTATGATAAAGTATACATACCATCCACCGTCCTCACCATTTTCAGGGTACAGCTCAGCAGCATGAAGCACATTCACGTTGCTGTGCAACCATCCCCTCCCTCTGTCTCCAGAACTTTCCATCTCCCCAAACTGCAGCTCTGTCCCCATGAAACACTGACTCCCACCCCTCCCCCAGCCCCTGGCCCCCCATCCACTTTCTGTCTCTGTGGATGTGGCTCCTGCAGGGACCCCCTGTGAGTGGACCACACAGTGTGTGTCCTTCTGTGTCTGGCTCATGTCCCTGAGCATCACGTCCTCAGGGTCCGTCCACATGGGAGCAGGCGTCAGGACCTCCTTCCTTTTCAAGGCTGCGTAATATTCCAGCGTCTAGATGTGTATGTCCATCATCTGTGGATGGACACTTGGGGGTGCTTCCACCTTTAGTCTGTGAATCACGCTGCTGTGGACATGGCATGCAGAGATCCGAGTCCCTGCTCCCACTTCCCTTGGGGACGTACCCAGGACACAGACTGCTGGATCATACATCTCTTGAGTAAGTTTTTGAGGAACCTCCAGATTCTTTCCACAGAGGCTGCCCCATTTCAGATTCGCGCCAGCCATGCACAAGGGTCCCAACTTCCCCACACCCTCACCAGCTCTTGTCGTTTTCCATTTTTTTAATAACAGTCGTCCTGCTGGGTGTGAAGTGGCATCTCATTGTGGTTTTGTCTCCTGTTTTTGTAAATAAAGTTTTCCTGACACGCAGCCCCACGCAGGTTACAAATCGCCCACGGCTGCTTCCGCAGTGACGGCGGCCAGGCGAGTCATGGGGGTGGAGCCCACATGGCCGCACGGCCCAGGACATTTCCCCCGGCGGCCCGCGGGACCCTGGTCGAGCGAAGGACCTGAGGAGGGAGGTCAGACGGATGAATGAGGTGTCCCAGAGAGCAGTCTGTAATCGCGGATGCTGGGACCGGCCCCGGAGTCCAACATCACCGGATGGAGGCGAGGATGATGGGGCGTCCACGGACGGAAGCGGCCGGAACAAAATGATCCCCGGCGGCGAATGCTGGACGCGGGCTGAGGAAAGCGGGGACGGCGACACGATGGGGCAGAGGGGGCCGCGAGCACAGGACACGAGCGCGGCACGAGCCAGCCGGGCAGGACCAGCCGCCAGCCCATGGTGCTTGTCTGCGCGGGGAGAGGATGAGTGGAGCTCCACTTTTTCATTTACAGTTCTCGGTATTTTCTTAAAAAAGTGTTTTTGGGCGTGAGCTTATGCCATTTTTATAATCAGAAGCGAAAAATCAACTGTACATCTAAAGGGCTGTCTTAACCGTTCGGGATAATCTTTAAAGTCCAGAGGCGGGAGGATCGTGCCCAGCTGAGCACGGAGGGTGGCGGCCCGGCCCCTCGCGCTGCCTGCTGTTCCCCTCCTCCGCCCCGGGCAGGCGGGCGCTGTTTCCTGCGGCCCGGGCGCAGCCCCCACCCCAGGCTCTCACGGGGCTTGTAAAGCACTTGAGAAAAGTTCTGACGCTCAAAAAGGAAAATACAGGTGGATTCAAAACTCTCACCTCATGCCACTTCTTTAAAATCTCTGTTGACTACAAAGGATCAAAATGGGGGACTCACATCCACACGGCACGTGGACGGACCTGAACCCACGACGCTCGGGGAGAGAAGCAGACACAGAAGGACACACGGCGTGTGACCCCATGGACGGGAAACGTCCAGAACAGGCAGATCCATAGACAGAGAGTGGGTTCGTGGGGGCCAGGGGCTGGGAGGGGGTGGGGGGATGCTGATGGGCACGCGGCTGATTTTGGGGGGATGGAAATGCTCTGGAATTGGATAGTGGTGATAGCTGGACAACACTGTGAATATACTGAAAGCAACTGAATTACACACTTTGGGTGAATTGTGTGGTATGTGAATTACACCTTGATAAAAATAAAAATGGGGTCTCCAGAGCCCCTCTCACTGTGGAGGCGAGTTCTAGAAATCTCCGGGGAGCCAGGGCTCTGGGAGCGCTGTCCCGCGGGTTTCATTCCCTCCTGAGCCGTCTGTAGACTGAGACGCCAGGCTCGCCGGCCGCGGGGTGAAGGGCCCACATGGCTTACTTGAGCAGCGCCAGGAAGGCGGCCGGCTCCACGTCGGGCAGCTCGATCTCGGTGGACGTGGTGGCCATTCCTCCGTTGAACATGGCGTCGAAGACGGCGCTGCCCACGGCCAGCACGAACCTGGTGGTCAGAGAAGAGCCGGTTACCCTCCACGTGGCACCCCGGTGCCCAGGCGCTGTCCAGAGCCATCTAGGGGCCAGTGCACCCGCCCCAGAGCCCAGGGGCACACGGCTGGGACGCTCTGCCAGTGCCCGGCGGCGGATGCTGCTGGAGGAGGCTGAGGGGCGACAGGCGATTCCACGGTCAAGAGCAACACGAGGCCAGAGGGAGGTCATTCCCCGGGGACAGAATGGCCCAGGCCTCTGCCGCTCCGCCAACGTCCACGCACTCGCACGCTCATTCACTTGCACACTCACTCACACACACAGACGAGAAGTCCACATGAAGACGGAGGCAGAGGGGGGTGACACAGCCACAAGCCCAGGGACGCGGGGGCCCCAGAGGCTGGAAGAGGCAGGAAGGACCCTCCCCAGGAGCCTCGGGGGGGAGCGGCCCTGCCCCCCTGGCTCTCAAGCATCGGGCTCCAGAGCTGGGAGAGGACGAAGGCCTGTGCGTTCCCGGCCCAAGGCACTCGTGCCCATCTAGCTGCCGCCTCACCTGCATCACCACCCCCGCCCCGTCCATTCAGAACAGCAGCCGGGTCCCCAGGCCCCATGACGCCCTCCCACACAAGCTCCATAAATAAAGCGCCTTCCTGCTCGCCCTTCTTTCTACGCTTAAAAAAGCACCTCGCTCTCCTGCGGGGGAAACGATGCAAAGGCGGAAAGGGGAAGCGGCCCACCTGGGCCCGGCGCGGGTCCTGCAGAGCCACCGACGGGGCGGCCAAGGGCCTCACGCACCCTCGGGGCCCTTGGTGGTGGACGCGCTGACAAACCGCAGGCCCTGCAAAGGCTGGCAGGTCCGAGGCAGGTGGGCCCCACCTCCAAGGCCCCTGCACCCACGCCCGGCCCACCCGGCCCCTCCTGGTCAGATGCCCCCAGGGTCGTCAGGTTCCAGCCACCAGCACAGCCCTCGGTGCCTGCGCTCGCTCCTGCCTCCCACCACCGGAGGCCCCGCCCGGCACCCGGTTGGCCTCCCCATGTGTCTTCCACCCTCCCCTCTCCTCCCACCTCCAAAAACGTAACAATCCACGCAAATCAAGCCACAGTGAGACGGCACCTCACCCACGAGGGCGGCTAGAATAAAAACATGGACAACAACAAGAGTCGAGGAGCATATGGTGAAATCAGGCACTCGGGCACGCTGGTGGGGACAGAGGACGTGCAGCCGCTGTGAGAACAGTCTGGAGGCTCCAGGGGTGGTCGGACATGGAGTTCCCAAGCGACCTGGCATTCCACCCCTGGGTGTGTACCTGAGAGCAGTGAGCACACAGCCACGCAAAACCTGCACCCCCGTGCCCTTGGCAGTGTGTCCACAGCAGCCAGAGGGGGACAACCCAGTGTCCATCAGCAGACAGGTAGACAAACAAAACATGCCCATCCACCCACAGCCTGGAATATTACGCAGCCATGAAAAGGAAGGAGGTCCTGATACCTGCTCCAAAGTGGATGGACCTGAGGACGTGATGCTCAGTGACATGAGCCAGACACAGAGGGACACACACTGTATGGTCCACTCATAGGAGGTCCCCAGAGGAGCCACAGCCACAGAGACAGAAGGTAGATGGGGGGCCAGGGGCTGGGGGAGGGGTGGGAGTCAGTGCTTCATGGGGACAGAGCTTCAGTTTGGGGAGATGGAAAGTTCTGGAGACGGATGGAGGGAATGGCTGCACAGCAACGTGAATGTGCTTCATGCCGCTGAGCTGTGCGCTTAAACATGGTGAGGACAGTGATTTTTTTTTTTAAGATTTTTATTTTTCCTTTTTCTCCCCAAAGCCCCCGGGTCCACAGTGGTGTATTTTTTAGTTGTGGGTCCTTCCAGTTGTGGCATGTGGGATGGCGCCTCAGCATGGCCTGACGAGCAGTGCCATGTCCACGCCCAGGCTCCCAGCTAGCGAAACCCTGGGCCGCAGAAGCAGAGCGCGGACTTCACCACTCGGCCCCGGGGTGGCCCCAGGATGGTGAATTTTATGCTATGTGTATTTTACCACAATTTGAAAATTTAAAAAGGACACGGTGACCCACTACCCTGAGGGGGCAGGGAAGAAAAGGCCACCTAAGTGGCTTTGGAAACCAGGTGAAGGCAAACGGAACCGTCCAGCACGCCGCACTCGAGTTAGCAAGTGTGCTCCTCACAGGAGAGGGGCCGCACTCCGACGCAACCTCAAGAATAGTCCAGGGTCACACGACTAAGCAGACACGTCGCGGAGAAGGAAGCCAGGCTCTCACCGCGGGAGAAAGGGCTACAAACGGGGCGAGGAGGACTTCCACGGGGCTGACCGCAGGCGGGGTCTCAGGACGGTCTCATGGGTGGGTGGCTGGACGGATGGATGGAGGGACAGACAGACACAGGAATACACCCAGCGGGCAGTAAGTCCCCTCCCAGCGTCGGCTCGGGGGGCCTCTCAGCAGTGACAGCCCAGCAGCAGCGTCCAGGTCTTGGATCAAAAGCCCGTCCTCCACGGACGGGAACCAGGCTCCCTGGAGAAACGGCCGATCCAGGGCCGGGCAGGGAAAGGACAGGACGAGCTGGGGGTGCCCTGGGGGTCAGCAAGGAGAGGAGAGCTCCCAACATGGCGGGGAAGGTTGAAGGGACACAGGAGCCACCTCCAAGGTCCCCAACGGCCAAATCCGGGACAAGATGAGCAACGAAACAGTGATCGTGCTGGACGACCACCCAGGATGAAACACGTGGCCACGAGCCCAGGGGGACACAAGTCAATAACCGAATGGACAGACGACTCGGGAGAAGGGCCGGCTCCTCCTCTGGGAACTCCAGCTAACAAACGCAGACGGGGCAACGGAAGCAGAGCATCGCTGCAAATCAAAGACCAGAGCAAAGGCTGCCTCCAGGGAGAAGCACCACCCCAGATGCCACAACCACGGGCAGAAGCAGGAGAAACGGGATGTCTGCGGTCTCAACGTCGACGCGGGAAGACTTATGAACAGGGACGGTGGTGACGGTACGGTGCAGAAACTCGCAGACGCCACCCTATGCCATGACCAGGGCTCACGTCGCCAGAGATGGGACGGGCGGACACCGCGGGCCTGAGAAGGACACGCACCAGCGCCTAGCCTCCGACAACACAGGGATGAAAGTGGGAAGACGGGAACAGACACGCGGGACCGACAGAAGCCGTGGGGGAGCCGGAGCGGCTGCACTCACACCAGACAGGACAGACGGTCAGACGGGGCACATTCCCAGGGAACGGGCATTCCCAAGGAGCAGATGGTCAGCACGCCAGGACCAGGTACCAGTGACCAGCGTCCCCACACCTAGGAACAGAGTCCCCAAAGATGCCAAGCAGGGACTGAGTGTGAAAAGGAGAAATTCAACTATTATGGTCAGAGGTTTCCAGGCCTCACTCTCAGAGACGGACAGAACCAGCCAGAATGCCAGCAAGGACATGGACAGAACAGCCCCATCAGGCGACCTGACTGAACCCACCTTCACGGCGCCCTCGACCCCACAGCTGCAGGAGGCACATTCTTCTTCAGGGCATGTGGAACCCTCTCCGGGACAGACCGCGTGCAAAATGATGCAAACACACAAAGGGGCTGCCACCAGTCAGAGCACGTGCTCCAGACACAGAGGAATTAGCTCACCGATCGACGACAGAAGAAGTCTGAGACATCCCCCAATATTTGGAAAGCAAACACGCTTCTAAGTAACCTGTGGGCCAAAGGAACACGAGGGAAATTAGAAAACATCTTCACTGGGATGAAGAAGAAAATATGACGCATCAAAATGCACGGGATGCAGCCAAAACGGAACTTAGAGGTAAATATTATCTAGTAAAGAAGGATCTAGAATCAATGAGGTAACTTCCATCTCAAGAATCTAGACCGTGAAGAACAAATCAAACCCAAAGAAGGAAGGAAATGATAAAGACAAGAGTGGAGTTGACGGGATTGGGAATGGGGGAAAAAGAAAATCAATGAAGCCAAAAGGTTGCTCTCTGGAAAAACATCAACCATCACTAAAACTTTAGCTAGGCTGATCAAGAAAAAAACGTACAAATTACCAAAATCAGGGACAGAAGAGGGGACATCACTACAGACCCTAAAGAAGGTGAACGGATCTTAAAACGACGTTGTGTCAACAGATGAAGGCAACGCAGACGAAAGGAACTGTTTCCTAGAAGGACACAGAGCCCGAAACCGACGCGTGGAGAAAGAGACAACGGAAACAAACAGGGCAAGTAAAGAAAAGCAGCTCGTAATGAGACAGCTTCCCACGAAGGAAAGCTTCCCCAGATGGCTTCGCGGGGGACAGTCTAGCAAGCAACGCAGAAGTAACACCCGCCCTCGGCCAAGTATTCCCGAAAACAGAGAGGGAAGGAGCATGTTCCGACTCGCCTGTGCGGCTGAGGACACGGCAGGACCCCGGGCTCTGGGGGACGGTGCGGCCACCTGAGACAACAGCTCGGCGGTATCAGGAGCAAGCATTACTCCTCGAGGTGCCCAGGCCACCCCCGGTGTTCATCCCCACACGTGGATCTGCACACGAGCGCTCACAGAGCACCGCTCAGCACCGGGCGACACTGGGAAAGCCACACGCCGGCCACCTGGTGAACGGGCGTCCACACGGCGGAAGCCAGCAATGAGAAGACACGAACCACGGAGACTCGCAACATGGGCACGAAGCTCAAGGACTTTAAAGAAAGGGGCCGGGCCGAAGACGACATATTTCTCACTCGAGTTATAGCAATTTTATAGAGACGGCAAAACTAGAGAGACGGGAAGCAGAAGGGGGACAGCCTGGGGCTCGGGGTGGGAGTGGGGACCGGCTGCAAGGGGACAGAGGGAACCGTTCCCGGTGATGGGAAGCATTCTGAAACTGGCCGTGGTGGTGGCCACACGATTGTATAAACCTCCTACGCGGACGATTGCCAGGACAAACCAACCAGAACCCAGTACCGACGGCACTCGGTGACGTCGCCCCACACCTCGGGGAAACTCCCAGGAGACAAGGACGCACAGAAGCGTCCTCGCTGCTCCAGAAGAATGTGTCTGACAGAGATGTTAGCTCAGGGCCAATCTTCCTCAACAACAAAAACTATATATATATATACATATATATATATGAAAAAAAATCTATAGCTTTCCAGCAAGAACCAACTAGAAAAATACAATGATTATTCACAACACACACAAAAAATACAGAAAAATTCAGCAATAAACATGCAAGAGCAACATGAAGAAAACAACACAACTTTCCTAAGGACACACAAAAAAAACGCCCTGAGCAAATGAAGAGACATGTTCCCAATAAACTCCGTACTCTAAACGCTATTCAGTTCTCCCCGACCTGGTACCTTTGGGAAGACTAACCCCCCCAGAAATTCCTTTAGCACTTGACAAACTGATTCTAAAGATCGTAAGGGACCACTCGCCCGGGGTCGGCAAACTGCGGCCCTCAGACAGAATCCGGCCCACCACTTGTTCTTGTCAATAAAGTTTTATTGGAACACAGCCATGTTCATTCCTTTACATGCTGTCTGCGGGGGCATCTGTGCTGCTAAGGCAGAATCCAGTGGTCAGGACAGAGACCGTGTGGCCCGCTGAAGCAATGTGCTCTGTCCCTTTACATAGGTTTGCTGGAGCCACGCTAGAACGTGGGAAAGAGACGTTTTGTCACACTCATCCCCTGTAGCCAGCACCATGTTTCAACGATGGAGGGAGGGAGGGCGGGTTACATGGGTGACTGATTCTGGAGGAGTAAATACATGAGACCAACCGAAAAACTCTTGACAAAGAATAAAATTCTCAAAACACGCCACGAAGCCACAGTCATCAAAAAACGTTCGTGGGCTGAGAATGCGCAAATGGATCGATGAAACAGAAGGCCTCAGACCCGGACTGCCCCACTTTCTAGACTTCCCAGCGTTGATAAGTTTTCCAAGACAGAATAAAGCTGTTCGACAGTAACTCTGTGGGACCGCCACACGTGCACAAGCACTCCCCCAAAGACAGCCGCCACCTCCCCAGAGCAGCCCCACGGGGACAGCCGTGCGTGCGGGCAGGGTGGCTGACACCCGTGTGCTAGGCCCCGCTCGTGCCAGGCGTTCTCCTGGGCACTCGGACGGCACGAGGGAAGGAGGGAGGCCGGGCCCCGCTCACGACAAGCCAGTGACAAGCGTCAGACAGACGTCAGTCATTAGGGTCAGGAGGAAGAGCGGAAGGCGAGGGTGCGGGCTGAGGGCTCAGCAGAGGGGGGCCCCCCCAGCTCTGAACGAGGCCCGAGCTCACCGGGCCAGTGTCTTCCACGGTCCTCTAATCTGGGGTCCCAGGCCCAACGCCACGCCCAGGTCACCCGGCACCTGGCGTCCACAGCCACTCTGAGCCCCAGCAGGTGACCACCCCAAGCCAGGGCCCTGGCTCCAGACCAGGTGGGTCCAGACCACACAGGCCTTTCCTGCAACCAGCATGAGCGCCTCCCGTCTCTGCTTTTCAAAGTCAACCCAGACCTTGTTCCCACGTCACCAGTTCCGACACTAAGGTCTCCTTTCTGCTCAGGACCCCACCCAGGAGCCCACGTGGCATTTGGCCGCCCCCTCAGGCTCCTCCACCTTTCCTCGCTCTGCCTTGAGGACTGGCTGGGTGTCTGACACTGTCCCCCGACCAGAGTTTGTCAGGGTTTTCTCATGAGTCGACTGGACGCGCCAGGTTCCCAGGCCTGCAGACCAGGTGACCGGACCAACAGGAGTCCACTCCCCTCTCAGCCCTGGCGGCCACACGTCCCAGACCCTGGTGGGCAGGGCCACGCTCCCTCCACAGGCTCCAGGGGAGGGCCCTTCCCGCCTCTGCCACCTTCCGGGGACTCCAGGAGTCCCTGGGCTTGTGGCCACATCCCTCAGTCTCTGCCTCCCCTGTGACACGGCCATCTCTTCTGTCTCCCCTGTGTGTCTAGGGACATTTGTCACTGGATTTAGGGCCCACCCGGATAATCCAGGATGACCTCACCTTGAAACCCTTTTTATTTTCCCAAGGAAGACTGGCTCTGAGCTAACATCCGTGCCCATCTTCCTCTGTTTTGTACATGGGATGCCGCCACAGCATGGCTTGGCGAGCGGTGTGTAGGTCCTCACCAGGGATCCAAACGGGCGACCCAGGCTGGGCTGAGAAGCAGAACGCACAAACCTAACAACACTGGGCCGGCCCCTTGAAACCCTTAACTTAATGACATCTGCAGAGACCCTTTATCCAAATGAGGTCCCATTCACAGGTTCTGGGGGTCAGGACGCAGGCACACCTTTTGGGGGCCACCATTCAACCCACAACACTGGGGTTATGGGTTTGGGCAAGAACACGGTGAGGTGCCCTTCTGGTCACTCCCCATCAGGGGTCCCTGATGCCGACAGGACGTCATCCTGAGGTTGACCTGGACCGCCTGGCTGAGGTGGGGTGGCCGGCATCCCCACGGCCAGCCCACCCAGGAGGGGGTGGGAACTGGGTCTGGTGGGGAGGACCCGCCATATTAGGAATTCTCGGGGAAGCACAGTGGGGTCTCCGCCCGCCTCGTGTGCTCCATCTGGGCTCCACCCGCGTGGCCGCGGACCCTCTTTTACGTGCTGGGCTCCGTCCCACCCTTATGTAAGCCTGCGCGTCTCGAAGACGAGCCCCAGGCCACTGGACAAGCACTCGGCTGGGTCGCCTCCTCGACCCTCCCAGCAGCCCCGGGATGGAGGTGTCTGAGTGGTCGGTCCCGGCTCACAGATGGGGAAACTGAGGCACAGCCAGCCCAGAGTCACTCACTGGACAGTGATCTGATGACTGTCACAGGGGAAATGTCACCAATGCCTTTAAAATCACAATCCAAAGACTGAACAGAAAGAAAAAGAACAAGAAGCTTCTCTCCTGGACTACAGAGCATGGGGCACCGACGCCGGGCAAAGCAACCAGAAAAGCGCCATCAGCCTGGCCCAGACGCCCTCCGGACACTGAGCACACAGGTCAGGGGGCTTCCGGGGCCGGGGGGACCGCCAACGGCTGCAGGGACCGCGAGCTGTGCAGCCACTGGTAGGAGAAGGGCCAGGTCCCCCAGGTGGGCGGGTGTGACGTGAACGTGGGCGTCAGGCACGCACCCCCCAAGAGCCTGATCCCAGACCCCACTTTCAGGGGGCTCCTCACTGCCATTCCTGAGCACCCCGTCCTCTATCACAGTCCCTGGGCCACCCCATCTACTCCCATCGCTCCGGACCCCTGCGTGCCGCAGACCCCAGACCCACGTCACCTCTGGCCATCTCTCTCCAGGCATCTCGGCCCCTCCAAAACAACAGGGCCCTCCCGAGTCTGCCCCCACCCCGGGATGCTTGAGCCTGGAGTCTGGGGGACCCCCATCCGAGCCCCCGCTCTCCCTCACCTGCCAAACCACCGCCTCTGCACGCCACAGGGACACACCTCCCCCAAAGAGAAGCCGAGCCCTCTGCCCCCGTTTCCATGGTCCCCACCAAGCTCCTGCGGACACCCATAGTATCTGTGGCCATTCCACCCCTCAAAGCAGATCTGGCCACTGCGGCCTGCAGCACCCTTCGCCCCTTCTGCTCTGGCCTTGCTGTGGCTCCCACGTGCCCAGCTCCTCCGGTCTCTGGAGCCTCAAGCTCCCCTCCCCTGGCCCTATTCAGTGCCACTTGCTCATGGTGTCGATCCTGGAGCGGGTCAGGCCTGGTGTCACCCCCACCCCCACCCCGTATCTCCCGCCTGCTTTCCGAAATTCTTATTAAATCTCACACCTGTCCTCTTACTTAACCTACATTTCCCACCAGACCCTGGGCCCTGGGGCCACCATCTGCCCTGTTGCCCCCTCTCACTTCTTGGCAGGGCCAGGCCCCTCTCCTGCTCCCCACGGGGAGTCCCCACTTTGCCACCAAGTGCGATCAAGTACGAGTCCTGTGGTCAGCCGGCGCCTGGGGGGCCCCCACTGGCCCCCTCGCTCCACTCAAGCAGAAACCCCGGGACTCCCCCACTGGTGGGGTTTCTCGCTGCATACGCCAGGTCCCATCCCGGGGGGCCGGGGGGTGGGCTAGAGGAGGGGAGCGTCTATCGAGACTGGACCGGACCGAGCAGTATTTAGGAGCAGGCCCGGGTGCAGGGCGGGGGGGGGGGGCTGGCAGACAAACCACCCAGCTTTGGGGGTAGGCCCATGCAGATGATGGGGGAGGGGGATGCAATACACACAGGGGGGAGGGACGAGCCACAGGAGGCCCCGGGGACCCAGCTGCGGGCCTGGAACCTTCTGCCAGCAGGAATCTAGACCCCGTTATAACCAAGAAAAAGCCGGAAAGAAAAATCTGGAAGGTACAGGTTAGATAAAGGCCACACGTCAGAAAGGCGGGAGGACCTCGCAGCAGGGTGGGGACACTCCAGGCAGAGCGTTGAGAAGCCTCCCGCTTCCCTCCCTCAACAGAGCCCTCCCCCCGCCAGGTCGTGGGGTGCAATGGAAGCAGGGTCAGAGGGAGCAGGAGCGGCTGCGCCCTGGAGCCAGGCAGAGGGCTGGGGCCTGGCCAGAGAGGAGGCCCTAGGCTAGGGGTTCAGGGGCTGGGGAGGGTCAGCGGGTCACAGAGCTTGGGGTCACGGGGCAGGGGGTTGTGTGGTTTGGGAGTCTGGGGTCCTGGGTTCATGAGGGGGAAGTCTGGAGGGGGCCTGGGGGTCACAACCAGGGAAGGATGGGGTACTGGGCGCAGGAGGTCACTGGGGCAGGATGGGTGGGGGGCCTGGGAGGTTAGGTCCCAGGGGTCCCAGGATAGCGGGTCGGGGGCAGGGGCCCCGGGGATGCTGTGCATCCAGGTGGGGATCCGGGATGGTGAGTCCCAGGGTGGCGAGCCCCGGGGCGGGGGTCTGGGGTGGCAGATCCCGGGATTCTGGGGGTGTAGGGTGGCAGGTCCAGGGCAGGGGTCCAGGATGGCAGATCTGAGATGGCGGGGTTCCGGGATGCAGGGGTCCAGGATGGCAGATTCCAGGATGGTGGGTCCAGGGCAGGGATCCCGGGATGCTGGGGATCAGGGGGGCCGGGGGGAGGGGGGTGGGGGAGTCTGAGATGGTGAGGGTCCAGGATGCTGGGCATCAGGGATGGCGGGGGTCCAGGATGCTGGGAGTCAGCGATGGCGGGGGTCCGGGGTGGCGGGGGCCGGGGATGGCGGGGGTCCACGATGCTGGGGGTCAGGGATGGCGGGGGCCCAGGATGGCTGGGGTGCGGGATGAGGGGGTGCGGGATGGCGGGAGTCCGGGGCGGGGGTCCCGGGATGGCGGGGTTCCGTGGTGGCGGGTCCAGGTCAGGGGTCCGAGACGCAGGGGTCGGGATGCCGGGGGTTCGGGATGCCGGGGGTCCCGGGATGGCGGGGGTCCGGAATGCTGGGGGTCAGGGATGGCGGGGGTCCGGGGCGGGGGTCCCGGGATGGCGGGGGCCCGGGGATGCGGGGGTCCGGGACGCGGGGGTCCGGGCGGGGTCCGGCGGCCCGGCGGTCCCACCTGTGCGCCGGGATGCGCTGCGCGCCGGGCCCCTTGCCCACGAGGAAGTGCACGTCGCAGAGCACCTCGTTGTTGAAGAGGAAGGCGAAGCGCTCCTGCACCGTGGGCTTGGTGGCCTGCCAGTTGTACGCGGGCTCGCGCGCCGCCGGCTCCTCGGCCGCCCGCTCCGCGCCCGCCGCGGCCTGCGCGCCCGAGCCCGGCCCCGAGCCCGGCGGCGGCGGCGGCGGCGGCGGCGGCGGCCCGGGGGCGGCGGGGGCCGAGGCGGCGGCGGCCGCGTTGCCGGGGGCGGGGGCGGCGTTGGCGCTGGGCCCGGGGCCCCCAGCGCCCGGACCGACCCCCGGCGGGCACGACGCGCGCCCGCCGCTCCCACCCGCCGCCATCTTGTCGGTGCGGCGCGGGGCGGGGCCGGCGGGGGCGGGGCAACGCGGAGGGCGGGGCCTGTCGAGGGCGGGGCGACGGGGAGAGGGGCGGGGCGACGAGGAGGGCGGGGCGACGAGGAGGGCGGGGCGGGGCGCGCTGCCGGCCCACAGCGGGCGCCTCAGACCCCGGACCGCACGTCCTGAGCCCCGTCCCTCACGCTCTGGACCGCCTACCAGATCCCTGACCTCAGACCTGGGTCCCAGATTCCATATCCTTCACCTCAGACCCCGGGTCCCAGATTCCAGATCCTTCACCTCAGACCCCGGGTCCCAGATTCTAGATCCTTCACCTCAGACTCTGAGTCCAGGATTCCAGATCCTTCACCTCAGGCCCCAGGTCCCAGATTCTAGATCCTTCACCTCAGACCCTAGGTCCAAGATTCTAGATCCTTCACCTCAGACCCCAGGTCCCAGATTCTAGATCCTTCACCTCAGACCCTAGGTCCAAGATTCTAGATTCTTCACCTCAGACCCTGGGTCCCAGATTCTAGATCCTTCACCTCAGACTCAGGGGCCCGGATTCTAGATCCTTCACCTCAGACCCCAGGTCTAAGATTCTAGATCCTTTACCTCAGACCCGGGTCCCAGATTCTAGATCCTTCACCTCAGATCCTAGGACCCAGGTTGACCCAGATTCTAGATCCTTTACCTCAGACCCCAGGACCCAGATTCTAGATCCTTTTCCTCAGACCCCCTCCAGCCCCAGATTCTACATCCTTGATCTCAGACCCTGGCCCCAGATTCTAGATCCTTTCCTTCAGACCCTGGGTCCCAGATTCTAGATCCCGTATCTCAGACCTCAGATCTCACACTCAGACTCGGATCCAGAATCCTGGGCCCCAGATCCCAGACCTCAGACCTCGGACCCCAGATCCTAGATCCTAGACCTCATACTTCAGATACTAGGCCCCAGACCCCGGAACTGGGACCCCAGACCTCAGACCTCAGAGCCCCGACCTCAGATCCCAGGTCAGCAGCCTCCGCTCCTACATCTTCAGACCCAGGGGTCCCATCCCTTTGATCTCAGACTCTGAACCCCGGGGCCTGGACCCCAGACTGCAGACCTTACATCCCAGACCTTAGGCCTCAGACCCCGGGCTCCAGATCCCAGAACCCAGACCTCAGGCCCCAACCCCAGACACTGAAGCCCAGTCTCTGGATCGTCGATCTCCATCTCTGACCCAGAACCCCAAGTCCCCAGTCCAGACCCCATCCCAGACCTTGGACTTTGCACTCCAGGGTCCACACCTGGGATCCTGGACCCCAGTCCCCAGCCCCGGGAGCTCTGTCTGCCCGGCGGAGGGCACCCCACTGTGCACAGGGGCGAACTCAGGCCCAGGGAGCTGCCACTGAGTGGGAGAGGCGCTCTGGGCATTCAAGACTCAACAGACACACGGCGCCCCCCGGGGCAAGGGTGCAGCCACAGGCCCGGGGGCCGCCCCCACCCCGCCAGCTCCACGCCTTGCAGCCGCTGCTCACGGGGCACTCCCCCTGGCCCCGGGCCCACCGCCTCCGCCCTTTGGGGAGAGAGATTCACCCCAGTAAACAAGCCTGACACACCCACCGCCAAGGGCTCCCCGAACCTGGCGATAAGCTTTTTCCCAAAGCTTTATTTTTTTCACTCTAAGAGTAACAATACATGAAAAATAAAGGAACTTGGAAATGCCAGAAAAATATGGGAAAAGAAGACGAATGTCATCTATCGTCTTATTGTCCCAAAATAAGTAGTGTTAACACTTCGGTGTATTTCTTTATTTTTTTTTTTTTCTTGTTTGTTTTTCACAAAGAGTGGGAGCTTTTTATATAGCTGGGGTCACCCTGAATGCCCACCATTTGGTAAGGAGATGGCAGCCTTTAGGGTGGGGATGCTGAAAAGTGGTTCCTCCGAATAAAATCAGGCGCGGCAATTATTGCACACAAATTTGAGGCAGAAAACTACTTAAAGGCTACTTCACTGGTCGGGTAGTCCATACAGGGGTCCTCAGCAAGTACAGCCTGCCTGCGGGCCGGAATCGGCCCTCCAGCCGGTGTTGTAAATAAAGTTTTATTGGGACGCAGGCACGCCCACTCATTTGCATATCGTCTCCAGGCTGCTCTTCCAGGCGTCCAGGGTGCATCTGAGTAGCTGCCACTGAGACCACATGGCCGGCGAAGCCAAAAATGTTTACTCTCAGGCCCTTGACGGAAAACGTTTGCAGACCCCTGCTCTATAAATATATATAAATTTATATATAAATGATATATAAATATCATTTCACCCTTTTCTTTTAGCATTTGGTGAACCCCGCACATTCCTAAAGATCCCGATTATAGCTTATGTGGCTTCTTTATTCGTTTGATCTGTTAACGTAAAATATAAGTCCAGGCCCTAATAATCATATCGATAGTATCTTAAATAACTGCTAGTTGAAAATTAAGATCTAACATCCCGGAAGCTACCCAGGGGATGGGGTGGGGCCGGGGTGTGTGAATGACTCGCCTGCTGATTGGTTCAGGGACTGGGCACGTGACCAGTCCTGGCCAATGAGATGCGAGGAAGAGTCTCCAGGGATGGGGGATTGGTGGGGAAAAGGTTTGCGTGGAAGGAGCCTCAGGATGGCAGAGCCGGGAAACGGAAGGAATCTGAGTCTGGGCCGGCGGTGTGAACCGTGCTGATCCGTCAGGGCCTGGAGGCCGCCCCCGCTCGGGGCTGTCTGCTCTGCGAGCTGGTGAAGGTCTTTATGGAGTTGGGCAGGCAGCGTCAGGTGTAGCTCAAGGCGCCTAATGGATGCAGCTGTCCCGTGGCCTCCTCTGCACCCCTGCCAGGAAGGACAGACGACGAAATGTCTCTGTTCCTGCCTCCCTTATGATAATCCTGACGTCGTGGGGTGATTTACACAGACAGAGGCCTGGTGCGCATTTCGGTTATCAGCACGGAGCAAAAACACTGAAAGATCTCGGGGCTTCACTGGGAGAAGGGGCAGGAGAGGAATTTCGGGGAGCGTGCATGTTTCTAGGGGCGCAGCAGCAAATCAGCAGCAATGTAGCCACTGAGAACAGCGCACGTTTGTTTTCTGACAGTCCTGGGGGTCAGGAGTCTGACATGGTCCCACGGGGCTAAATCCAGGGCTGGTCCCCCCGGAGGCCCCAGGGGAGGAGCGTGTCTCGCCTCCTCCAGCTTCCAGAGGCGCCACGTCCTGGGCTCGGGACCCCTTCCTCCGTCCACACGGCCAGCAGCGCAGCGTCTCCATCTCGGCCTCTGACCCTCCCGCCTCCCTCTGCTCAGGACCCTGGGGTGACCCTGGGTCCCCTGGGTTAATTTCCCTGGGTTAATTAGTGGGATAATTTCCCCATTTCAAGATCCTTAACGTAGTTCCATCTGCAGAGTCAGCTTCTGGGGCTCAGGAAGTGGACATACTTGAGAGCCATTATCCAGCCAACCGCGGGGCGAATAGAATGTTCTACACCTTAATGGAGGTTTCAGTTGCACAGAAGCGTGCATTTGTCAAAACTCAGCAAATGTATACTTTTTTTTAAACTACTCTTTTTTTTTTTTTCTTTAAGGTGTGCTTTTTGGTGAGGAAGATTGGCCCTGAGCTAACATCTGTTGCCAGTCTTCCTCTTTTTTTTTCTCCCCAAAGCCCCAGTACATAGTTGTATATCCTAGTTGTATGTCCTTCCAGTTCTTCTATGTGGGACGCCGCCACAGCACGGCCCAGTGAGCAGTGTGTAGGTCCACACCCAGGATCTGAATCCTTGAACACCGGGCCACTGAAGCCGAGGGCACAAGCTTAACCACTAGGCCACAGGGCTGGCCCCAGCAAATGTATACTTAAGAATGTATATTCACAGGTTCAGATCCCGGGTTCAGACCTACACACCGTTCACCGAGTCATGCTGTGGCAGCATCCCACATACAAAATAGAGGAAGATTGGCACAGATTTTAGCTCAGGGGCAATCTTCCTCAAGCGAAAAGAGGAAGATTGGCAACAGATGTTAGCTCAGGGCCAATCTTCCTCACCAAAAAAAAAAAAAAAAAAGATTTATGCAAGTCATCACCTATAAATTTTACTTCGAAAGAAGAGATATAAACGAATATTGAACTCTCATTTATCATAAGCTGATGATACGCACACCAGATCATTTAGGGGCTGTGGACTGATATGTGCAACTGTGAAATGCATCACAGATAAGATGGAGCGATGGCTGGACAAGGGGATGGATCACCCATAGGTACTGTGAAAGGGCAATGGTAGAATGTATGTGTCAGGCATATGAGGGTTCCCTGCAAAATTATTTAAACTTTGTTATACACTTGAAAATTTCCATAACCAAATGTTGTCAGGAAAACACTCAAATTATTATTATTATTTATTTTTTTGAGGAAGATTAGCCCTGAGCTAACTACTGACAATCCTCCTCTTTTTGCTGGGGAAGACTGGCCCTGAGCTAACATTGGTGCCCATCTTCCTCTACTTTATATGTGGGACGCCTACCACAGCGTGGCGTGCCAAGCAGTGCCATGTCCGCACCCAGGATCTGAACCTACCAACCCTGGGCCACCGAAGCAGAATGTGCGCACTTAACCTCTGCGCCACCAGGCCGGCCCCTCAAATTATTTTTCAGCATTCTGTGGGTCGGCTGGGCTGGAAGGTGCAAGACGGCTTCCCTGGCATACGGGGCGGTTGGCGCTGGCTGCTGGCTGGGAGGCCTCCGTTCTCCGTGGAGCCCGCCAGCCTCCGAGAGGCCACGTTGACTTCCTCACGTCGTGGCGCTTGGGCTCCCGCACCTCGCTTCTGCCACGTTCTGTAGGGCAGAGCGAGTCACAGGGCCAAGCCCGGGTTCAAAGCGGATGGAGGAACAGACGACCCGTCCGGGGCGTGCACACACAGGGGTGTGCATGTGGGGATGGAGAAATTTGGGGCCTTTGCACAAGCCACCGAGGTATTCCAGCCCCGTTGTTTCAGTTCATGTTCCGTTAGAAGGTGTTTGGGCTCCTGACATTTCTCGCTCTGGAGCTTTAAGCCGCCGGGTCTTACCTGATGATGGCATTTAGCCCCCAGAGGGTCGCGGAGGTTAGCTGTGAGCAGTTCACTCATGAGACGGAGGGAAAACAACGTGGGCCATTCGACGTCTGAAGCTTTCACCAAGAGACCCTGCCACCGCCCACCCGCGATGGAATTTGTCCGTGGAGACAAGTTAGGATTCAAATGCACACAGCCTGCAACTCACTCTGAAGCTGGAGGGCTTCTGGGCTTGCCGACCGGAAGGCTGGTGAAGCGGATGATGTCCCCAAGGGTTTGCATTTCTTCCGGGAATGAGCGATCCAGGCAAAGGTTACCCGTGTCGTGGAGACCCTTGGGTGCGTTGTTGATGGGGACTGAGCCGTCATACTGCTGGACGCTCATCATGCACACTGCTGTCTCGTATCGCCATCGAGACCTCTCAAACAGGGGCCAGCCGAGTGGTGCAGCGGTTAAGTGCACATGTTCCAATTTGGTGGCCCGGGGTTCGCCGGTTTGGATCCCGGGTGCGGACATGGCACTACTTGGCAAGCCATGCTGTGGTGGGCGTCCCACATATAAAGTAGAGGAAGATGGGCATGATGTGAGCTCAGGGCCAGTCTTCCTCAGCAAAAAGAGGAGGAATGGTGACAGGTGTCAGCTCAGGGCCAATCTTCCTCACCAAAAAGCAAAAAAGAAAAAAGAAAAAAAACAGACACAAAATAATACATGCAGTATAATTCCGTTTATGTAAAGTTTTGAAAGAGGCAAATTAAATGTATTTCGGCTGCATACTCCTGTGGTCAAACTATAAACAAAGCGAGAAAGAAATAATCGTAAAATTCGAGTTACTGGCTGCACTGGGGGAAGGGAGGACGGGGTCCAGACGGCTCCTGTGGTGGAAGGGAGCGAGGGAGAGCGTCTGAGGTCCGGGCAGTGGTCATCTGTTGGTTTTGCAAGAACTTGTTAAACTATCCATTTGCACTGCATGCATTTTTCCAAAAACGCATTGTATTTCACAATAAAAGGGTTTTCACAAATAATGTTTTAAAAGACATCAGCCAATTAAATTATAGCGAATTTTGGTCATAAAGCCATTTCACAATTTATTTTACATAGTAGTAGTCCCCCTTCTGGTAGAGTTTTTATTCAAGTGCAGAGAAGAATTCAGAAAGTTTTCGCCATTTCAGCTTTGGTGCAAAAATGGGAATCTTTGCAAGGATTGAGACAAATAATTCTCAATCGCCAGTGTGGTGTCCTCTCGTAACCGCCCTATTGCTAGAGAGATGGATTAACGCTAAAAAAAAAAAAAAGAATCTCTGGGACATATTTCTTTTATTAATAAACAAGGAAATATTCTGAAATGTGAGAAATAGATGTTTCCATTTTAACACGCCACATTCTTTATTTTATTTTAAGCGGGAAGCCTTTCACAAAAGCCCGTAAATTTGCAACCATTTTGAATCGAGCAGGATGATCTTTTCTAAACAAATCAGCCTGAGACACAGAAGCTGGCGGATTGACGACAACGGTTTTTTCAAATGACCATTTTTACGACTGACCCCCTCAGCGGTCAAGGGGGTGAAGTTGCTTTTGAGACATAGTTTACAAGATCCTTATTTATTTTGGTTTAAACATCTCACATTTCCATGCCTGGCCAGGGGGACAGAGAAACCAACGCAGCCGTCAAGAGAAGCGTTTATGTTTCAAGGAAAAAATGTTCTCAGTTTCTCGGAACACGAACTCTCATACCTCTGGTCACACGTTTACGAGGGGACAGCTCTTCAGCCGGACGCTGGGGACATCCTGCTCGTCCCAACTAGATGGACATCCCGGAATGGGCGTAACTTCTGCGGTGACAGAAATCAGGAAGATGGCTGTCCGGGGAGTGGAGGGAGCTCTCTGGGATGCCGGAATGTTCTAGAACTTGATGGCGTGTGGGTGGCACAGGTTCCTGCCTTTGCTGAAACCCATCAAATGACTCTTTGGGTGCGTGCAGGTCCCTGTGAGTAACTGCACCTCAGTTCAGTTCCGTCGGCATTAGGATATTACATCTTCAGCTCCTGGTGTCTTTCTGAAGACACACACACACATTAGCTGTGAAAGCAGAAACCTGAGCCGCCTCGGTGACAAGGAAAAGCCACCAAGCCTTTCTGCCCCACCTCATTGACAGTTTTTGCTGTTTGCTGATCCAACACCTGTCCTTGAACCGCCGCGCCCTGTCTAAGCTGGTGTTGGCCTCTAGGGGGCGCTGTTTACATAGCCAATCCAAAGAATTTTATTATTTTTTCCTTTTTTTCCTTTTTTTTTTTTTGGTGAGGAAGATTGTCACTAAGCTAACATCTGTTGCCAATCTTCCACTATTTTGTATGTGGGACGCCATCTCAGCGTGGCTTGATGAGCAGTGCTAGGTCTGTGCCTGGGATCCGAGCCTGCAAACCCCAGGTCACTGAAGGATAGTGTGAGAACTTAACCACTACACCACGGGGCCGGTCCCTCCAGGGATTTTAATATCATTCACAACAAAAATGCCTGGCATTGAGACAAAAAAAATAGGAGGGCTAGCAATAATTTTGGGGACTGCAACTGAAGGGGATCAGGATATGCTTCCCCAAAATATGCCACTTTGGCATAAGAATTATTTTGAGCTGAAGACATTTGAGTTCCTGAAATCCTTTATCTGCCAAAAAGGAGAGCCTCCGAAAAGAACTCAATCGTCATAAATCCCTTTCCAGATCAACTCTAATTTTCCCTCCTCGGAGAAGAGAAGTCAGCCCTGCTCCCAGAAAAACTTTGTCACAAACTATTGCAGCTCACATTTGTTCTCCTAAAGCCCATTTATCTTCCTTAAAATTCATTTGCTCTCCCATAAGTGGCCTTTCTCCCTTCATTTTCCCCTGTTACGAGGGTACATGGACTCTCAAATCTCGCCATTCCGTTGGGCATTCACTTCTTCCTGTGATGCCCTGAGTGTGTAAAATTCTATGCCTTTTCTCCTGTTAAAATACCTTTCATCAGTTTAATTCGCAGGCCTCCAGGAACAGAACATAAGAGGGAAAGGTTCTCATCCTCCATGCAACTCAAGTTTGCCAATAAGATCAGCTGTGGGCTAGCACTTCTTGATTCCACTTGCCCAACATTAGCCTGAGTTGAAGGCGGAAACACTTCCGACAAGCCAGCCCAGCCTTGTCCTTGACACCCTGGCACGGGAGGGGACCTCCTACGAATGGGTCAGTGACCCTGAACGGGTGGGGCTGAGCCCAGGCCAGCTGCCTAGTGCCAGTGGACTCAGCCTGGATTTACTCTCTGGGCCATTAATAGTCTCACACTCAGTCAGGCTGTGGGATTTGCCCCGGCACAGAACGGAATATTCACTCACAGGGACAGCATGGCCCCGTTAGGTCATGAATGGGGCATGTGAGTGGGTTTACGGAAAGAAAGAAGACACCTTCGACTGAGACCGGCCAGGAGTCTGCAGCTCTTGATGAAATCCTGGATTCAAGCGATGGTGATTGGTGGCGTTGAGATAATTAGGTGAGCCGTGAAAGAGGAACCGAGCCAGTCTGTGTGCTGGGATCTCATCACACGGGTCACATCCACGTGACTGGCATCGCTCTAGCATGAGGATGAATCGTAGCACCTCTAACTGTGGAACGACTGATATCATGAGAGGTGATGCAAGATGAGGTACCCAGCGCCACCTAGAAAGTGCTGGAGCCAAAAGTGTTAAGTGGACTCCACCAAAAGCTTGGGGTCCAATATCCCACTTCTGAGAAATTCAGGGGGTCAGGAAAGGAGCTAAAGCCAGTGGGTGACCTTCTGCAGGAACAAGTGGCTAAGTCCACCTGCTGTTGGTCCCCACCTGAGGACGTCTCCACAGCACAGCGGTGTCCTCACAGCATGGTGGCTGGCGTCCCCCGGAGCGAGTAACCGGAGGGAGCGTGACGCGGAAGCCACAGCAGCTTTTAGGACCTCACCTCAGAGGCCACACTCCATCATTTCCCCAACATCCCGTTGGTACCCGGGTCCGCCCTGTTCCACGGGGGTGAGAGAACCACGCAAGGGCATGAGCATCCGAAAGCACGGTCACCGAGGGCCACCGTGGAGGCTGGTGACCACCAGGAGCAAAGGGAACGAACCGCGCCAGGAGCCCGGACCGTGGTGGGCAGCCAGTGTCAGCAGTTCCACCCTAACGGCCCCCAGTGCAGGGTTTTTAAATGGGTCTCCCGCCCTCCGGGGGCAGCAGGAGATCCGAGCCTGGGGCCACCTGCTTGGTCGATGGCCACATGTTGGGGGTTGCTGTGCATTTTTATTCCGCTTACACAGCCCGTGGGGCAGACGCTGAGTGTTGACCCCTCTGATCCTACTAACTTTGCTCGTGCACACCTGCCCCCCGGCAGCCGGCACCCTCTTCTCTCTGCCCTTGAACAGCCCTCAGGCAGCTGGAAACTGCTTCACCTGAACTCCGGTCGAGCTGGGGAGAACCTGGGAGTCACGTCCCCATGGGGATGCCCCTAGCGGATGACTGACGGGTGTGGGGTACAAATAGCCCAGCTCCCGTGCCCCAGGCTGGATGGCTCTTGGTGTAGGAGGCCGTCTTGGGCACTGGAGGGTCGAGCAGCATCCATGGCCCCCACTCACTCGATGCCAGGAGCTCCCCCAGGGTGACAACCACAGGTGTCCCCAGACATGGCCCAGTGTCCCCTGGAGAGGGGAGAGCCAGGATCGCACCCCAATAAGAATCATCACCCAACTGGGTTTTCCTGGGGAATCCTCATAAACCACAAATCCTGTCTCAGGACCTGATTCTAGGGATCCCGGCCCAAAAGAGACAGCAAAGGAAAAACTAGAATTGGGGACCTCTAGTTTTTCAGATAATCAGAAGGGCCTCTGAGACTCATAGAGCGATGGGTCGGACTAAACGCATTGATTTGTTTACAACCCAACGGAGCAAATCTGTTCCCCACGTCAAACGTCTTCTAGAGACTGGCCAACAATCTAATAATGTTTTACAGGCTCCAAGGTCAATCGTTTTACTCCAGGAAGGTGGACCAGGAATGCGTATTTAACGAGCTGGAATGTTCTGGAATGTTCTGGAATGTTTCAGAATGTTCTGGAACATTCTGGAATGAACGGTGCAGCTCTCGGGGACCTTAGTCAGAGGAGTGGTGGCACCCAAGCCAAGTGGTTAGGATCGTACCTGTCTCCCTCCACCCCTCCTGGAAGTTATCGGGGAGGGTCACCCGTCAGGACTGGAAAAATCTGAAGTCCCCACAGAAAGAGATTCTTTCTTTACTGACGAGGTTGCATCAACGGTTTGCGAGGCATCCCGCCTCCTTCCCCGAGCCGGCCTCTGGGAAGAGAGAAATGTTAACCGGTGATGCTTAGAGCCGGGGACCCATTTTGCAAAGTCCGGGGTGGCGACGGGGCTGACGCGGTTTCTGTGTCGTTTGCCGCGGTGTCCCAGGTCTTTACACGGGGACACAGAGGGGAACGGATGAGAGGTGTGCGGGTGCAACGGCGGCTGGACGACAGGGAGCCTGGCCTGACTCAGTGGTGAAGTGCGGGTGTCGATTCCGCCCCGGCCGGTTGGGTGACATGAGGCGGACGGCAGCGCCAGGTCCCGCCACGTCCCGTTTATTCCTCTCAATGTGCTCCCCTTGCCCACCAAGTGCCGGTGCCAAACCCCGTTCTCCGCAGAGCTCCCGCCCGCCAGCCCCCACCAACGCTGCAGGACAGAGCCGGGCCCGGTGGACCCCTGGGCCCAGGCCCAGACGAGGAGCCAGGAGGTCTGCTGTCCACGTCTTCGGCTGCAGGGCCGCGTCCCTGAGTCCCTGAGGCTGGGCGGGCTCCGTGCAGGGTCTGGCCGATGAGCTGTGAACAGAAGGGGCGAGACCCTCCAGGTGCCCGTCCCTTGCTCCCACTGGAAATGGAGCCTGCATGTCCAGGATGGGGGGCCGTGGGCAGGGCCCCAGCCACCCGGGAGCTGAGCCGGAGATAAGCCTGTGGTTCTTTTTTTCTTTTTTTATTATAATAAAATATACATAATATAAACTGACCATCTTAACCGTTTTTCAGGGCACAGCTCAGCGGCATGAAGCACATTCCCGTTGCTGTGCCACCATCCCCTCCATCCGTCTCCAGAACTTTCCATCTCCCCAAACTGCAGCTCGGTCCCCAGGAAACACTGATTCCCACCCCTCCCCCAGCCCCTGGCCCCCCATCCACTTTCTGTCTCTGTGGATGTGGCTCCTCTGGGGACCTCCTGTGAGTGGACCACACAGTGTGTGTCCCTCTGTGTCTGGCTCACGTCCCTGAGCATCACGTCCTCCAGGTCCCTCCACGTGGGAGCAGGTGTCAGGACCTCCTTCCTTTTCACGGCTGCATAATATTCCAGGGTGTGGATGGACCACACTGTGTGTATCCATCATCCATCCAGACACTTGGGTTGATTCCACCCTTTGGCTGCCATGAACATCTGTATTCAAGTCTTTGTGTGGACGAAACTGATGTGGTTTTAAGCCACTAAGGTGGTGGTGCTGTTTGTCACTGCAGCGTAACCCAGAAGTGTGACTACCGTGCTGTGTCTGGAAACTTCTAGAAGGAGAAGCACCCTGTAGAGACAGAGAGAGGCCCACCATGGAGGAGCCAGCCCCGTGAGTGATGTTACTGTCTTGGACGTGGACCCTCCATCCTGGCGGCCTCAGCTGATGGCATGAGGGTCCCAGACACACCCCCCGGCTGATCGCTTCCCAGATTCCTGGCCCACAGCATCACGAGCAAAACAAAAGGGTTGTTTTCAACTGCGGTTTTGGGGAACGTCATGCAGCCATAGGTCACTGGAATGCGGCCCTCTCCCCAGGTCCTTGCACGGAGAAGGTGCTGGAACTCTGTCTCGGTTTTGTATGGCTCCCCGTAGCAGGCGGGGTGTCGTCCCATCTTCGCCCCACCCCCTTGGGTACCGAGTCTGGTCTTGTTCCCGTGACACGAACCCAATTGCAAAGCGCAGCCCTTAGCTCTCCCGACCAACCTCCCAAAATGGATTGTGAACATTCTGGCCATTTGGGGAGGGGGGACGGTCCCATCTGAGCTCCCCCATCCCCCGCCACATCTCTGTTTCCAGTCTCTCACCTCCTACCCCTCTGAGAAGGTTCTGGATTCCCAAATTCTTCTTACGGAGAAATCCAGCCCTCCCTGGCCCCTGCAACCTGGCCAAGCGACGGGAGGGTCCAGGCCACACCAGACCCCAGGAAGCCAGCTGGAGAGGCCACCTTCCCCCGACCCACCCAGGCGGGATGGAGACGCCAAGACGTGTCACGGACCTCCCGCCCCACCCCGCCCCACCGATGGTCAGGAGAACAGTCATCCCCACCCCCCCAGGGTGGACATGGTAGAAAAAAACAATTATTCACTTGGGAATGTTTAAAAACCCACAGCACAAATATATTTTAGATATATTCATCCTGGGAAATAAAGCAGTCCTGGATATACAGCAAAGAAAGTTTATGCCGCTTCTTTTTATCATGGAGGGGAAGGGAGGGAGGTGGGAGGGAGGGAGGGCGGGGTCAAGGAGAGAGAGAGAGAGGGAGGGAGAGGAGACCAGAGAGTAAAACGACTAAAACTCTGGATGATGTCAGAGAACCCAGCTCCACCTGCAAATACATTGGCCATTTGCCCAGGGGCAGATGACTTGACATGGTCGTGCCTCAGTTTCCCCATCTGAAACTGCCTCCTCCTCCTTGCTCGGGGTGCCCGGCGTGCTCCCTCCTTGGCCCCAAGTGGAGGGGTCAGGGGCTGTCTTCCCAATGGGACCTGGTCCCTTGCCTCCACCCTTGCTGTAGAGTGGGGGTCCGGGTGACACCCTCCCCCAGATGCCACCCACTGCTATAGAGTGTGTTTATTATTCTAGGTGGTTGTCATGGGCCGTGAACCCCAAGAAGCTGCACATGTGAGGGGGGAAGGTGCAGAAGATGAGGGAGCCCCCTCTCCCGGCATTACGATGCCCCCACCCCATTTCACGGATGCGCATAGTGAGGCCCTGGAGGGGACAAGCCCAGTTTCACCTGGAAGGGTCAGAGTTGGGGGTAGAAGGTCAGGAGGGACCACCCATGCAGAGACCTCACCCACTCAGCCTCTCTGCCTCCATGAGCATTAATTGAGCGCCAGCTGTATGCCCAGAGCTCAGGACTAACGAACTGAAGGCGTGAGAGCTGAGGATCAACCAAAGACAACGCGGGGGGCCGGGCCTCCTGGGCTGAAAAGGGAGGGCTTGACCTGCCGCATAAATTTAACCAATTAAAATGCACTAAATGAAGCATTCCGTCCCTCGTTTACACCGACCGCATTTCGCGTGCTCAGGAGCCACATGCGGCTGGTGGCTGCTGTACTGGACAGTGCAGATGGAGAGCATGTCCATCATTCCAGAAAGTTCTATGGGAAGGCGCCAGGTTTGATGGTCCGGTCTGATGTGCTTTTATTTCCAAGTGAGAACACGCGGCGAACAGAGCGTCCTCAAATTCAGGGAGGACACTGTTCTGTTTTGAGTGAAAGGGGCAACTTCCAAATAAGACACTTTGTAGCCGTGTCAATATCCTGGTTGCAACATTGTCATCGAGTTTTGCAAAATGTTACCACTGCGGAAAACTGGGCAAAACGTTATTTCTTACAGCTCCCTGTGAATCCACCAGTGTTGCAGCAAAAATTCCCAGCACAGAGTAGTGTTATCTTGATGGCTAGGTTTTTTGGTCCTGCCTTAAACTTTGCACCCTGGCAGGGGTTGTGCTCGCCTCTCCCTGGTCCTGGCCCCGACGTGGGGGTGGCTGTGAGCCGGTTTCTCACCATTGCATGCCTGACACCAGGAACCGGGGAAGGGATAAAGCCACCCCGGCAGACGGCGACGGTGACGGATGACAATGAAGGACCAGAGGCTGGACAGGGTTGAGACACTAGGCTGACGACCTCAGGTTGGGAGTGACCAGCGCTCAGATACACAACCTCGATGTGGCCCCTGTACCCAGGGAGTAGATGCCGCTTTGAACATGCAGATAAAACACTGGCCACTTGAGGGGCCGGCCCGGTGGCGCAGCGGTTAAGTTCGCACGTTCCACTTCCCGGCGGCTCGGGGTTCGCCGGTTGGGATCCCAGGTACGAACACGGCACCGCTTGGCAAGCCATGCTGTGGCAGGCGTCCCATGTATAAAGTAGAGGAAGATGGGCATGGATGTTAGCTCAGGGCCAGTCTTCCTCAGCAAAAAAAAAAAAAAAAAAGAGGAGGATTGGCAGCAGATGTTAGCTCAGAGCTAATCTCCCTCAAAAAAAAAAAAAAAAAAAACGCTGGCCACTTGAGCGCGTCCCTGTTTGTCTGTGAGTCTGTTCTGGGACTCGGTGACCTCATGCCAGATGCTGCCCCAAGGGCCTTGAACACGGGTGGCCTGGGCCCCAGACCCCGGAGGTCTCCCTGACCCCTGAGCCAAGGGTGCAGCTTTGGGCAAGTCCCCCTTTGTTGGTGTCTGAGCCTTCTGCCACCTCACGTGGAGGTCACAAAAGGGAAACTGAGGCAGGGGAGGATGGAGCTGTTGCTTTCCCATTCCACGTTGGGAAACTGAGTCTCCGTTGGGGTGATGATGGACGTGACGGAACCCCCACAGCATCTTGCCAAGGTTGCCCACACACCCCAAACCCTACGTAGGGGAGAGTGCCATGCCTGTGTGACAGAGGGTGTGGACGCAGCCCAGAGCGGGAACAGACGGGGCCAACGGCACACGATGGCCGGCCCGGCTCCAGCTGCCTCTCCAAACCCCGGAGGCGAGCAAGGTGGGTCGGGTAGATCCCGTCCTCCCCCAGGTGTCCCCGGCCCCAGGAATCCAGCCTTCCCTCCCTCCCTCCCACTCCCTCCTGCCCAGGATCACCCCATCCAGGCTGCAACCAACGAGGTGACTTCTTCGTCACGTCTGACTTGATTTCATTGCACTTTACTTTGATCCAGTTTCTCCTCCTTCCCGGGGAGTCTAAGGCCAGGACAGGTCACGGGCTTCCTCTGGAGATGGGACGACTAAGAAGAACAATGAGATGGGGTGGTTCGGAGGAGGGCCCGGCACGGTGACTAGTGACAATGACGGGAACAGACTCTGGCACGAGTCCCTGAGCTCTAGGGAGGAGACACCCGAGCTGGCCTCCTCTCTTCCCTGGGGATGATGTCACTCCTCCATGCATTTATTGAGCACTTGCTGTGTGCACCGCACCTTACACAGACTCAGTCTCACTGCCTTTTTAATTTTTATTGAGGTGAAATTCACATAACATAAAATTACAAAGTTAAAAAAATAAACGTTTCAGTGCCATGCAGTACATTGAGCATGTTGCACAGCCGTCACCACTATCTAATTCCAGAACGTTCCGCCATCCCAAAGAGAAATCCCGTCGCCATCAGCATCACCCCCACCTCCCCCCCCCCCAGCCCCTGGCACCCACGAGCCCGCTCTCTGTCTGTGGATCTGCCTGTTCTGGACGTTTCACGTCCATGGGGTCACACGCCGTGTGTCCTTCTGTGTCTGCTTCTCTCACTTTATTATTTTTTTAATACAACTTATTTTTTAATAAACAGTCTCATGTGGACAGAAGACAACACACAGTTTTCGTGCCCCCCCTCCTCCGGTTGCCTGTTGGCGCTGACATCAGTGTGTGGCGGCTCCCCAGATCTCGGGTGTGACCTCAGGGTGACCGTCTGATCTGCACGCGCTCCGTGCTGGCTGGGACTCGCGGGACCAGGGGAGCCCCGAGCTGGCGTCCCCACTCCAGGGGTGGAGCCTGGGCCCAGGCGGTCGGGAAGGGCTGGGTTTCCTGCCACCGCTGGAGGCCAGCGCTGCGGGAGGGGCGGGCGGGCGGCAGGAAGCGGGGCTGCCGAGCTGCAGCGAGTGAGGCTGGGGAACAGGCTGTGCCCGCGGCCCGGGCTTGGAGGGTGGCAGGGGGCAGGGAGCGGTCAGCGGCAGGCCTGGCAGGGCTGGGCAGGGCTCGCTGCCACCTGCAAGGGAGGGCGGTGGCTGGGCATGTGACACCCCCTCCCCCACGCATATGCCAGGCCCGGCCAGGGCCAGGGCGGGGCCCCGGGAATTGAGGGGGGACATTGGGGGTGGCGTGGGCCAGGAAACCAGGCGGGTCAGTGGTCCTGGAGGGGGCTGGTGGGGGCCAGACTGGGGGTGGGGTATCTGTGGGGTCTGAGAGGAGGGTCTTGGAGGTAGCTGAACAAATTTTGGGGGCAGGGACCAGGCCCAAGGGTGCCCAGGCTTCCTCCTGATGGGCCGGGTTGGGGGGTGTGCCACCTGCTGATGCTGGGCTCTTAGGCAGGAGGGGGGTGACCCACTGCCCCCCACTGCCCCAGAGGATCCTGGAGCCCATGCTTTGCCAGGCGAGCCTTGCCCACAGCCCCAAGAGCCCCCCTCCAGCCCCGACCCATGTTCAGGTTGTCCCCAGGCACTGCCAGGCCACCCCCCCACACGGCCTGGCGTTTGTCCTGTGGCTCCTGGCCACAACGCCCACCAGGCCCGTCATCCCTCACTGGGCTGGCTCTGAGGGTGACAATGGCTCACTGGGTCCCTGGGACCCCAGGTCCATATTCCATGGGACGGCCAGAACGGTTCTTCCGAAAATGACATCCTGTTGGTCTGTGCCCTGCTCACATCCTCTCCGAGGGTCCACCCAGAAGGATGAAAACAACGTCCACACAAAACCCGGACACAGATGTTCTCAGCAGCACAACTCACACAGCCACAAAGTGCGAACAACACAAATGTCCACCAATGAATGAACAGATCCACACACGTGTGCACCCACACGCTGGAGTACGACGTGGCCGTGAAGAGGAGCGAGGCCCTGACACAGCTGCACGTGGACGGACCTGAACACACGGTGCTCAGGGAGAGGAGCAGACACAGAAGGCTCCGGGGGCTGATGCTGGACCGGCCCATCCAGCACTGCCTGCTCCCCAACCCCAGGCCCCATACAGTGATGGCACCTGCTTCTTCCTTGTCCCCTCTCATCACTGTGCTAGCTGCTTGTCACCTCACGTGGCTTCTCTCAGATCCCCACTCATCAGATGAGGAAACTGAGGCACACGGCAGTCTGGAGGGAGCTGCGATTCCAGCCCAGGCTGACGTCCTCAGCCACTGGGCTTCCCTGCCTCCTTTGGGCTCCTGCCTCCAGGAAGTTCTCCTTGATTCACTCCCTTCCCCCCAGGATCTGAAGTCAACCCTGGGCTGTCCGGCACAGAGGGCTGCATCCAGCGAGAGCTTAATCATGGCTGAGGGGATCGAGTCGAGAGGGAGGAGGGCCAGCCACACGGGGGATGTTTGAATGACTGGGGCTTCCCCCCTTGAATCTGGGACAGCTGAGCACCTGACCATGGACGTGATGGGCAGGTGACGCCAGATCACCTGCAGCTTCTGCTGTGGGCCGGTCTTGGACCCATCTGCCACATTGTGAGGAGGCCCAAGCCACGCAGGAGGCCACGCGTGGGCGCCCGGCCCTCCTTCCCGTCTGAGTGGCCTTGAAGCCAGCCCAGCTCGAACCTGCAGACGATGAGGCTTCCCGGCCGGGGGCCCAGGCATCCCTCGGCAGGACCAGCCAGCCCACCCGCGGGGGGCCCCAGCCCATCACCAGGAGGCACTGAGACAGTGGGGCCACCATGTTGGGGGTGGGGGTGGCTCGCAACGCGGCCCCAGAAAACCAGGACGCACAGGCCCACGCGAGTTTTTATGGTTTTATTAAATCCTTACAAAACAGAATACAAAATTCCGGCTTTGACAGTTGGTTGTAAAGGAAACCTTCTGAGCTGTATCAGTTTGCCTGGTACAGTGGAGTTTAAAGTGCTTTGATGTTTTTCCCCCACTTTTAAAAAAGATTTGAGTTTTTTTTTTTTTTGTCTTTTTTCACACTTCTTAACATCGAAACACTGCCGTGCCCCCCGCGCCAGGGCGGCCTGGGACCCAGCCGCTCGTTCACAGTTAAGGGTTCGGACCAGCTCCCCCAGCCGCCCGGTTGAAGTGATGGGGGAGGAGGAAGCGGCTGTCCCACCTTTGGGGAAAAGAAAAAAACAAAAACAAAAACAGAAACAAAAAACACAGCTGTTCATAGCCCAGCTTTCCAAAGGAACATGGACACAGCGCCTGTTGCGTCTTTTTACAAAAAGGCGGACTCCCCAGTTGCGAAACGTGGGGTCGCTGGCAGGTGAGCCGTGGAGGGGTGGGGCGGCCCCACCCCGGGTCTTTGGGAAGGCCAGTCCACAGATCCGGGCGGGCGGGGGCCGGGAGGGCCGGCGGCCCCCACGACCTGCGACAATCGAACGAGACTCGAGGGGCTGCAGTGACGGCATCCCAGCCCCCCAACCCAGGAGGGCCCCCCCGACATTCAAGTATTTCTTAACAACGAGGAAGGGAAGTCAACCGATGTTTTTAAAAAAACTAACAGAATGGGATGAACAACTAGAAGCCGTCGGCCGGGCGGCGGGAGCCCTGCCCAGACCACGGGGCCAGGCTGCCCGTGGGGCACGGAGAAAAGGAAGCCAGTATTGCATAGTGTCACCGCCCCAGGACCGGGGTGGGGTGCGGTGGCCAAGGCCGGGGGTCACGGGGTCACGCACGTGTGACCTGTGCACTGGGGCGGTCGGAGGGGTGCCCGGGGGGAGGGGGTGGTGGCAGCTGCAGCCGTTTTCCTGAAGGTGGGCGGAGCAGAAGCCTTGCCCCAGGTTGGCCCTGCTCCAGGAGGGGCTGACAGCGCTCACACCAGCCCCGAGGGTGAGAGGGGCAGGACGTGGCCATGGTCAGACTGAGCCCTGAGAAGGGCACTCGGGTGCCCGGGGAGGGGGTCAGCGGGACCCCCACGTTGGCTGACGGGTGCCTGTCCAGCCCCTCCCACTTGCTCGGGGCCACCCTCCTGGGGGGCAGAGCCCCTGGTGGAGCGGGCAGTGGGGGCGGCCCCCGTCAGCTGCAGCTTAAGGTCAAGGTTCAAGGGAGCCCCGATTGTCAGTCAGTGGGGGGGGTCCGGCGGCCATCCGCCCTGCCTGCCTGCACCCAGACCCCCCTCCTGCCACAGGGGAGACCTGAGATGCCCCGGTGCCCACCAAGCCGTCGGGCTGTCTTTGGGGGAGGGAAGAAGGACCCGCCGTCCCATGAGGGGGGCGCCGAGGGGGGCCCATCCCTGAAAATACTGTGAGGGCCGGGGAGGGGCAGGCGTGGGGCCTCCTGCGCCCCCGGGGTCTGGAAGACGGCCGACGCCCTCCTCTCCTGAGTCACTCACGTCGGGGGGCGGTGGGGGCAGCGGGGGCCTTTCACAGTACAGGCGAGCAGCGGGCAGCGGGCGGCAGACCCAGCCACACGCCCCACTCCCCCCGCCAGCCCCGGGCCTGCTCTGCTTTAAACACCGTTAAGAGGAGAGAAAAATGGAGGGGGCGCAGAGAACGAGGAAAAAACCCAGAGCAAAAACCTCATATAAAAAGACCCCCCCAGTGGAGCTCGGCGCCTCGGGATCCAGCCGGGGGGAAGGGCAGCCTGCTGGTCACCGGCTGGCAATAGCTTAAAAAAATCTTTAGATTTGATGGGGGTGGGGGCACCTATGTACAGAGGAAGGGAGGGAGGGAGGGAGGGGATCACGCGTGGTCTCCCACCAGGACCACAGGGGCCGCGGACAGGCTGGCTCGCTGCCGCCGCTGGGCCAGCTTGGACTGCGAGGGCGGGGACAGCTGCAGGCAGCGTGAGGTAGCTCTGATGACCACGGGCTGGCCCTGCCCCGCCTCCTCGGCCGCGTCCTCCTCGCGCTGGGCCAGCTGCCGGTTCATGGCGATGGCCTCGGCCGCGAACGACGTGAGGTCTTTGGCACAGCTGTTCCTGGGGGCGGGGCGGGCCGTCACCGAGGACACGGAGGGGAGCTGCCAGGCGCACCCCTGCTTCCCTGGGGACCCCCGGGGTCTGTGCAGGGCCCTGGGGGAAGGGCTGCGAGACCTCAGGCCCCCTCAGTCTCCCCAGGGGGCCAGGACTCCAGCTGGGGGCCCCATCAGTCACCAGGTACGAAAACACTCAAGCGCTTGGGTGACTTCTCCCCAACTTACACATATTTTAAAGCTTTTCCAAACACCTTAACATATAGCCCCACCCCCGGGTGTGGAGCTCCCCTCCGAGCCGAGCGCCTCACCTCTGCAGGACCATGGGTGTGGGCAGCGTGTTCTCCGGGGCGCACTGCAAGGACACAGGAGACGCAGCTGCAGAGCAGACACCACCGGGCCCCCAGGACGGCCCTCCCCCGCAGGCTGTGACCACCCCAGATAAGCGGGTGCACGTGCCAGGACTGAGCCAGGCCAGGGGGAGGGGACGGGATGGATGACGACAACACTGCCCGAGCCCAGCTCCCCAGGCCAGACCGCTCACCAAAGCTGACCCCTCCTGCGGTTCCAGCCCAAACCCGTGGCAGGGGCTCCCCTTCCCGACCCTGCTCTCCTGACGCTCCTGAAGCGGGGCAGCCCCTGCACCGGCTCGCCTCAGGAGCAGGGCCCCGGTCTGTGCTCCCCACGGGGGCCCCGGTGCCAGCTTTTATTTTTGGCTAAGCTCCCTGGCCTGGGGTGGCAGCCCGGCTCAGATGACCACTGGGCGGGAGAAACACGACCTCCGCCGACAATGGTGCTGGGCGTGGCAGGCCTCTACTGACCCTGGCTCCAGGCCCGGCCAGAGGCTCGCCCCCCAGCTGACCTCAGCTCCGGTGGTCCCGACCCCTCCCTGGCCTTCCACGGCTGCGCCCCCCCAGCCCCCCACTGTGCCTGGGCTCCTAGCAGACACCACCACCAACCGCCTGACCACATCTCAGAGTGGCGACACGTGCTCCAGGTCACCCCCGGGCCGCGGAGGAGGCTGGGTGGGGGCGGCCGGCACTCACCCCCCGCACCCAGGGGTGCTGCAGGACCTGCGCAGCACTGAGCCGCTGCTTGGCGTCGCGGACGAGGAGCTTGGAGATGAGGTCTTTGGCGGCGAAGGAGATGTGGGCCCAGTCTTTGTCGGGAAACTCGTACTTGCCCTCTTGGATGCTCTCAAACAGCATGTTCTGGGGGACACAGGGCGGAGGGTCAGCCGCAGCCAGCGAGGGCGGAAGCCAAGGCCCCGATGACGGGACGGCCGAGCCCAGACCCAGGTAGGGACCGAGACACTGCTGAGTGACAAGCTCCTTCAGGGCCCCAGACCCCACCACGGGGCCTGACCTGTGACCCGGGGCCCAAGTTCAAGGATCCCCGACTGGCCGCTCGGACAGCAGGATGGCTGGAGAGCTCTGTGGGACTCAGGACTGGTGTCCTCAGGTTAGTGGGCAGGGCGGGGCTCCGGGGGGCGAGGGGCCAAAGGTCTGGGGGGTCTGGAGTAGAGAGCCAGTCTTGGGGGGGCCTGCACTGGGCTCTGCCCAAGGGAAGCCTGCTTCACAGAAAAGCAGCTCCGGGGGAACCGGCCCTGAACCCTGAACCTCGCCATGCGGGCAAGAAGGCTGGAACCCTGTCACCCCAAATCACAGGCCTCACCCCCTCCTCAGCTCCCTGAGCCCTGAATGCTCTTCCCTGTGGGCCAGGGGACCCAATGAGCCTCGGGAGACCCAGAAAGGCCACACTGGCACTGCCCAGGGGATGTGTGGCTGATCTAAGGCCAGGCCCAGGGAGGGACACTGGGCAGGACCCAGGATAGGGTGGGGTGTGTGTGTGTGCGCACAGACCGGGCCTAGAGCTGTGCACGGGGAGTCCTCAGGGTTCATGATAGTACCCAGTCTAGGTCCCAGGGTAGGAACAGGGGTGCACGGGGTGCCCAGGCCAGGTCCCAGAGCGGGCGATGGGGTGCATGGGGTGCCAGTGCAGGCCCAGGGTGGGATGCCCGATGCAGATTCAGGGTGGGGGTGCCCAAGGTGCCACTGCAGGGCCCGAGTTGGGGCAGGGCTTCCGGAGTGCCTTGGGCAGGGCCAAGAGCAGGGTGCACGGGGTGCACAGGGTGCCTGGTGCAGGGGCCCAGAGCAGGTGCACGGGGTGCCTGGTGCAGGGCCTGAGTGGGGGCGGGTTGCCCGGTGCAGGCCCCAGAGCGGGGTGCCCAGGGGGCCTGGTGCAGGTTCAGGGCAGGGTGCCCGGGGTGCGGTGCTGGGCCCAGGGCGGGGTCCCCGGAGTGCCTGGTGCAGGGCCCGGGGCGCGCGCACCTGGCAGGCCGGGCAGGCCTCGCCGCGGTCCCAGCCGCAGTCGCTGCCGCAGTGGCCCACGAAGGGCGGGTAGCCGCTGAGCAGGATGTAGAGGATGACGCCCAGGCTCCAGAGATCGCAGCGCTTGTCGTAGATGCTGGCCTCCTCGCTGAAGGCCTCCACCACCTCGGGGGCCATGTACTCGGCAGAGCCGCACTGCGGGCAGAGGGTGGGGTTGAGGGGTAGGGGGGGCCCCGTCAGCGCCTCGGGACTTCCCGACGTCACGTGAGGCGCCTGAACCCGGGTCACCTGAGCCCGCCGCGCCTCAAGGCCCCGCCCCGCTCCCACCCCCGGCCAATCAACAGGCACCAGGAGCACGCCCTGTCCAATCAGGAACAAGTGCTGGGAGCCCGCCGCGCCCGCCCAATCAGCGGCAGGATCCGGGAGCCCGGCCCGCCCCGCCGCGCCCGTCCGCCCAATCAGCGGCAGGCTCTGGGAGCCCGCCCCGCCAATCAGCGGCTGTTACCAAGCGGAAGCCCGAGCTCGCAGCGGAGCCTCGGCCCCGCACCTCGAGGTTACGCAACCGCAGCCGCAGCTGCAGCCGGACCGGATCTGCACCGGATCCGGGCCGTCCCACCCCCCCGTCGGGGCGCCCCTCACCGGGGTGAGCAGCTCCGGGGTGGAGATGGGCGAGCAGTCCCCGTTGAGTTTGATGCCGCTGCCCAGGTCGAAGTCGCAAATCTTCACCGGGGAGACCTGGGGGCGGCGGGCGTGAGCGCGGGCTGGGTCTGGGGTCCCCGGGGAGGGAGGGGGCCGCCCCCTGCAGCCCTCACCTGGTTGGGGTGCTCACAGAGGATGTTCTCGGGCTTTAGGTCCCTGTGGGCGATGCCTGCGGGAGGAACCGCGCGGAGGGTCAGTGGTAGGTGGACAGAGGGCAAGGCTGGACCCTGGCGGATCCCCAGGACCCCTCCGGGGATGGCACCTACCTTTGTTGTGCAGGAAGTCCAGGGCGCTGGCCACGTCCTGCACGACCACGCTGGCCTCCAGCTCATTAAAGTGCCGCCGCTTGTGGATGTGGCTCAGGATGGAGCCTGGGGCCGGGCCATGGTGGCGGGAGAAAATGCTGTAGTCACCTGCGTGTCCCCAGGCCACTGCCCAGTGCCCACCACCCCACCCCACCCCACCCAGCACGGACAACCCGGCTTTAGCCTCACTGGGCCCAAACTGCACCCTGAGCTGCTGTGTGGACAGAAAGCGCAGACCCCACAAGCCCCCTCTGATGGGCAGGACCCTCTGACAGGTTCTCCCTGGTGGCCCTGAGTTGGCGGCCCATGAGGACCCAGCTGGAGATGTCCCCCAGGCCCCACGTACCCCCTCGCATCTTCTCAAACACCAGATAGAAGCGGTCTTCCTCCTCGAAGAACTCGATCAACTCTAGAACGTTCCTGGGGTGGGAGATGGAGAGGCAGGAAGGGAGTGAGGCCTCCCGAGGCCCCTGGACCCACAGCCCAGCCCAGGAGGGCCACCTTCTCCACCCCTGGGCCCACAGGAAGGCTGGGACTGGGGCCGCCCACCTCTGACTGTCAGCCCCCTGCTGCTGGGCCGGTCCACAGCGCCCAGCATACAGTGGTGCTCACTAAGTGCTTGCTGGGGGCGGCGAGGCCTTCGGGCCCATTCGTCCCCTGAGGGACGGCTGGGGGCCCGGCGTGTGACAGGCTGGGTCACGTTACCTGTGTCCCTGGCACTGATACAACATCTCCACCTCCCGGAAAACCCTGCTCCGAATGTGGCCCGGCTGCTTCTCGATGATCTGAGAGGGCATGCGGATGGGGGGGGGGGGACACAGCAGCTGGGTCAGGCAGACCCTCCACGGCCTGAAGGCCCCCCCAACCCAGAAACTCCCCCCATTTCACGCCTGAAAGACCTTTAAGCTCTGCAAGGCAGAACTCTCCTATGGGGGCTCAGAACTTGCCGGAAATCAGAACGGTGGTGTGAGCAGCAGCTGGGGACAAAGCGTTTCCCCTGAACTGTGTGTGTGTGTGTGTGTGTCTGTGTGTGTGTGTGTGTGTGTGTGTGTGTCTGTGTGTGTGTGTGTGTGTGTAAGGGACAGCAAGAAGGCACAGAGGTTTCCCAACAGGCCTGCAAACAGGACCCATGTCAGGGTCTCTTGGACTGGCCGGCCTCCCCTCCCTGACTAGGAGCCTGGTGGCCACTGTGCCAGCTCACACACCATTCAGGAGACTAGAAGGGCCTCGGGGTACCAACTACCAGCCAAGCCATCCCCATTGGCCAAGTCTCACCCCCAGTTCCACACCGGTCTGGGCAGATGCCCTCAGCCCATGGGGCCGGGTCTATTTCAGGCCAGCCCAGACTGGCCGCCTGCCCACCAGCAGGTACAGCCTCCCAGGAGCCCAGAGCTCAGGAAGCCAGCCCGTGCCTCTGCTCCCAACCCCCACTGGCACCCAGGAGCTCCGAGGACCCGGGAGTTCTGGGCCACTCCCCTAGGAGCGACCCCAGCCACCTAAAGGTGGCAGCCAGTTCTCGCCCCGCAACCTCGGGCCCCACGCACCCACTGGGAACCTCTTCCCAGGGCTGGACCCTTGAGCTCCACCACACAGGCTGGGTCCCCACCCGCACCCAGGCGCCGGGCCCAGCACCACAGCCCCGAGGAGGAGCTGCCGTGTGTGCCACTGGCCACCAGGGCTGGGCCACTACCCTATGCACTGTCTCACCTGTCTAGAGACAACACACCTGTCCCAAAGAGGAACAGAACAAGCAAGTTCTACAATGCCACCAGCCACACCCTCCTGGAGTAACCTGAACCTCCTCCTGTCCCTGGGGAATCTGCTAAGAGCCCCGCTTCATGGAGAAGGCAGCTGTCCCTTGCACGAGGGGGACGGCCTTCTAGGTCACACACCACGTGACCCGGGCTACCTAAGCACCCCGAGCCTCTGTTTCCATGTCTGTCAAACGGAGACAGGAAGCCAGAGTGCCGACAGGATCCGCAGGAGGAAGGGCTCAGGACACCTCGTGTGCAGAAGGTGTGTGCGGCCATCCCATCGCCCACCCCTCCTGGGAGCTCCCTGGAGGCAGGGACCACAGCCACCTCTGTTGCCAGACCTCCCCCATGACCCGAGGCTTCTGTCCAGCCCACGGTGCCCCCCCAGCCCAGAGGCAGGGTCATGGGGGACCTGGAAGGCTTCTCAGAACCTCCGATCTGACCACCTGGCTGGGCAACCCAGGTGGCGAGGCCACAGCTGCCAGGCCACTCGGCCACCCCTGGCCAGACGCTGCACGGGGTGAGCAGGAGCTCTCACAGCCTGCCCTGATCTCCCCCCCAATGCCGAGCCCCCCGGGGCCACAAGAACTGTGTCGCCCTCCTAATCCTCGTAACCGATACAGAGAAGCATTTGTCATCCCTGGGGACGGGACTGGCCTGAGATGACCCAGGAGGCGAGCGTCAGCTCTGACCAAAGTCCCTGGCTCTCAGAGGCCACTCAGCACCAGGTCCACGGCCTCCTGCACAGGGGCTGCCCCTCGCGGTCACTTCCCATGGGGACTCGGGGGCCCAGCCTAGGCTGACCCAGATTCCCAGGGGTGGCCTGAGTCACCACCCCTGAGGCCATTTTTAGACACTGGTTTTCCCCAGATGGCTGCTGGTCTGGGAGCTCGAATGCCAGCACGCCGCCTCCTGCCACCCCTCTGGCCAGTGCCGGATCCCAGGCCTGCGCTGCGGGTGGCGGGGGGAGGCGAGTGGAGCCGGCGGCATGTGCCCACCTTGACGGCATACTCCTGGTTGGTGATGAGGTTGACGCAGGTTTGCACGCGGGCGTGGGCACCCTCCCCGAGCACATCCTCCTGCAGCTGGTAGACATCTGGGGAGCAAGGGACAGTGAGAACCGCCCTGGGGGGGCCCCTCGCCCCCCCAGCCCTCGCCCCACCGGCGTCCCTCACCTTCGAAGCGGCCCGAGAAGCTGTCGGTGGCCCGGCACCGCTTCTTTTTCTTGCCCCTCTTCTTGGCGTCGGGGATGTCGATGGGCTGGCTCGAGGGCATATCTGGGCAAAACCAGGAGGGGAAGCCCACCAGGTTCAGGAGGTAGCCCCTGCCCCCACCTGCCCCCGGGGCTGGCCTGCCGCTCTCAGGCCCAGCCCAGCCCTCACCCCTCCACCAGTAATGCCCCCTCCCTCCCGGGCCCCTCACCAGGGCGGGCCGGGCACTCCAGGCTGAAGTCCGCCTCCCCGTGGTGCGCCTGGTCTAGGGAGAAGGCCAGCTCGAAAGGATTCTGCCCCTGCAGGGGAGAGAAGAGGAGAGAGCGCTCTCAGCACCCCTGTCAGGACAGCCCCACCCCACAGAGAGACCGGCCGTGAAAACACACATGCTCCCCCCCACCCAGCCACGTGACCACACGCCGATGGGGAGAGCCTGGCTTTGCTGACCATGAGCAAAGGGACCTTCTACCCCGAGCCCAGGGTCTTTGGGGTCTCTGGGGAGGGGGGCCGTGTGGGAAGGGGCCGGACAGACACAGGAGCAAGGGGCGCTGCCTCCCATGCCAGGACCAAGTCCCGTGGGGCCCAGGCCACACCTACCCTTGGTGTGCTGGCCTGCAGAATGGGGACAGCTCCACAGCCCGCCTGACCTCGGGCACGCAGTGGGAGGGGTGAGTCACTGGCTCCTGGGCCAGGCACTCAGCGGGGAGGACTTGCCTGCGTTCCCACGGCCTGCTGGGCTCCATCCTACCTGCGCAAGGCCCTGGTCCTCCTGGCCTCAGTTTCCTCTCTGTGAAACAGGCACCACTGCCCTCCTTGCCTCACGCTGCCCTCTCCCGGCACCACCGTGCTCTCTGCCCCTGGATGGTTTTCTTCGTCCCCCTGCCAGCCACACCTCCACTCCTGGGGCTGCCTGTGAGCCCCCCAGCTCTGGGCATGCTGAAGCCACCGCTCTGTGGTCTCCCGGTGCAGCCCCACCCAGCTCTGCCTCCTCTCTCCCAGCACCCCGCCGCTGATACTGGACTGCGGCACACTCCCAGGGGTGACGGGAGAGGCACCCACAGGCTCCAGTGTGAACACTGGGCCACCCTCTGCCTGGCCCTGCCCAGGCCACAGCCTGCACTGTCCTGCTCACCCCTGACACCCCCAGGAGGGTGCCCCTCACGGGCCCCAGTGCCCAGCTAAGAGACCAGCCCTGGTGAGGAGGGGCCCACTCAAGCTCCCTGCCTGCCCCCAGGACTGGGCACAGGGTGGGAGAACCCACCCATGCAGGAGAAATGGTTTTCTGTGCCCCAGACAACAGGTTGCTGGAACGTAAACATTTCTGCAGAGCAGATGATCCAGCGTGAGGACAGGCGGTCCCTGCCTCATGGGCGAGGCTTTAAAGCTGGGACTGAGGCCCAGCCAGGTCTCTTTAGGAATCAGCTCTAATGGCCAGGGCCTCGGGTGGACGCCCAGGGGTGGTGCCAGCACCGATGCTGGGCGACCTGAGCCAAATCACTGCCTCTCTCTGGGCCTTGGGACAACTAGGGCATGGGCTTTGGCAAGAGGATGATCCAGCAGATAAGAAAGTCCAGGAGAGCCCTAGGGAGACCCCAAGGGGCGTGCCGGCAGGAGGGGCCAGGCCAGATTCCTGCAGACAGGAGCCCGGAAGCCAGGCTGGCCTCAGAGGGGGCAGGCGGAGGTCAGAGGGAGCGACTGACAAACAGGCGTGGGCCCTCCCCGCCTCCCCACCCACCCTGCAGATAGCTGCTGGGAGGCACGGGCAGGGGAGGGGAGCGGGAGGGAGGGGGCACTCCCGCCAGCCGGCGTGGGGCTTGTCCACCAGCCCCTGCCCACCCAGGGGTCCGGCCCCCACGGGGAGGCAGCCACACGGCATCACCAGTGCCCACATCAGCACTCTGATAAGGCTCCATCCACAGGTGCCTGGTGACCACTTCCCCCTGGGAGGGGGGGGCCTCAGAACGGCCACATAAGGGGGTCATCAGGAGGGAGAGTGGACGTGAGGCTGGCAGCCAGCACTCAGCCTAACCACCTCAGCCCTGGGCCTGACCAGCATCCAGGGTGACACGGGAGAGAGCTACCCCCAGCTCGTGCGACCGCATAAGGGCGCAAGGATCCAAGGGGGCTACCAGGTCCCATCACTGTCCCCACACGCCTGTTGAGCCTCCAACTCAAAGCAGACAGAAGAGACAGCCAAACCACCCAGGTGAAGGAACGCGACATTCAACAAGCTCTTGTGTCCTGGTCACCACCTGCAGGGGAACCCAGGACAACCGCCACTCTTTCCGAGCCTCCACTTTCCCATCTTAAAATGGGGAAAATCTGTGGTCGACCCCGGCAGGCGTGTCACCCTGCTGAGCTGCTGCCGGACCTGAGGGAGGGAGGTGCCTCTAGCCCAAGGGGGCAACCCCAGGGCAGTGGGAGGAGACTCCAACTTGGGTGGCCGGCCCAGGGCCACCTCAGAGCCAGGACTCCCTGGCCAGTGTCCCTCCTACCTCTTGTGGGACTCCCATAGTCCCACCTTGGCTCAGGGCTGTCCGGCAGCCTGCAGAGGCCAGCCCGCAGTCCCAGGCAGTCTGGGCGGGCTGGGCCCAGGGCTGGCTAGGGGACTCCAGTCAGCAGGCCTTGGCAGGAGGCGGCTGGAACCATCCAGAAAGTTCGCGTTTGCTTTGGCTGCTGGGCTGGCCCCACACACTGACCCCATCTCGGCTCACACCCAGCCCCAGGAGGAGTGAGACCACCGCCAGTGATGCCTCATGTCCACGCCCCTCCCACCCAGCCCTGGACACTTGGACTTGCCAAGGCTGTTGCTGCCCTGGGGGGGGGGAGCGAGAATGACAGGCGTGTGGGCAGGGGTGGGGCGCTGGCCAGGGACGCTGGCTGGACAGGCCTGGGAATTCTAACCCAAACAGTCTCAGCTGGCTCCTCCCACTCTGGCACGCCAGCATATACACATACACACACACACACACTCACACACACCCAGGTCCTGCCTCCTCTACTGGGCAACAGGTCCCCGTCCGAAGCGGCCCAGAGAGACCATTACATAACTCCACCGGTGGGGTGGGGCGGCGGTGACATCACTGCGTCCCCTGGGCCAGGCCCGGTGAGGCCCCTGCCCAGCACCTGCCCACCCCCCCTGAACTCGCTCATCTGAGACCAGCGCTTGGCAGCCATGGGGCCACCGCAGAAACTTCCCGCTCCGACAGGAAACAGTGCTTGGGCCTAGAGTGTCTGGGAGGTGCAGGACTGGCGGGGCATCCGATCCACTCCCCCATTCCGCAGACCACCTAGGAGGGCATGCAGGGGTGCCTGCAGCCCTGCCTGGGGCTCCTGGAGAAAGACCCCTACAGATCCCACAGGCCCCATGGAGCTGGGGACAGGACTGGGGCCTGCTGACTCCCCCAACAGCGTGCACCGAGCTACAGCTTGCAGGGGACACACAGGCAACGGTCTCCACGGGTAGGGGGCCCTCAGCCCTATTTGGGGATCCCGGAGGAAGGACCCCACAGGCCCCATGGGGCCGGAGACTGGATTATGGCCCACTGACCACCCCCCTTCACCGTTGTACACCCGGCTGGGGCAGCCCCAGGCGCACGGCGGGGGCGGGCACGAGCCCCGGGGGAGATGCTGGGGGCGGGCTCCGCGCCCCCTCCAGCGGCCACTCGGGTGGTCTCACCCGGAGCGCCCCCCAAACCAGCCTGGCCCTCACCTTGAACGAACGGTGGAAGCCCTGAAGTTCGGCTGTTTTCTTCTGCACCATCTTCTGTCCGGGCCCCGCCAGCGGGGGAGGGGACGCGGGGCCCGGGGGGCGGCCCGTGGGCGGGGGGCGGCCGGGGAGGGGACCCTGCGGGCGGGAGCAGACAAAGGAGGGCGTGAGTGGCCGCGGCCGGCGCGCCGGGAGTCAAGGCCAGCGCGGCCGGGTTCCGCGGGGCCCGATCCGTGCGCCCAGGTCGGGGCCGGGCCGGGCCGGGCCGGGGTCGCCGGGCTGCACTCACCGGGGTCGGGCTCGGGCCGGGGCCGCAGAGCCGCCGCCGCCGCCGCCGCCCGAGACGCGCAGCCCCGATCCCGCTGCGCGGACCGCGCGGGGAACAGCGCCGCCGCCACTGCCGCCGCCACCGCGGACTCCTCCGCCTGGGCCGCCGCCGCCGAGAGGAGCCGCGCGCGCCGCGCCGCCGCCGCGTTTATAGGCCAGGCCCCGCCACGCCCCCAACGCAGACCCCCGCCCCCGGCCCCGCCCACACGCGCACCGCGTAGGGGGGTCGGAGGGGGCGCTCCGGGTCCGAGTGCGGCTGCGCGGTCCAGCCGCGGGGCCCGCCCGCGCGCCTGCGCAGTGCGGCGCGGGGAGGGGCTCTTGGTGCGCGAGCCGGGCACGATTCTGTCGGACGTGGGCGGGGCTGCCCGAGGCTCGGGGAGGCCGGCGGGACGCAGGCGCGGAGCCGAGCCCGAGCCCTGCCCTTTGACACCACCCCAACTCTCTCTGCCGGAGCCTGGGATCCACCGACTCCCGTGGGCGATGCTCCAGCTCTGGGACCTGCTGTGGCTGCCTCGTGCAGTTCCCGATCCCGGCCCCGGCAGGCGCACCCCAACACGCTTCCAGGTCCAGCCGCCTTCCCCGGGGGGCTCTCCAAGAGTTCGCCCCATCGTTGGCACGGAAGGAGGACCACAGTAGCGGGTGGGGACAGATCTGTGAAGGACCCTCTCTCAGTCCTGCAAAGGAGCGTTTTCCTGGCCTGATGGGGAAAAAGCCCAGGGGTTGGGGGCAGCCAGGACAGGACAATCCTATTTTGGCTGGGCACCCCTTTCCCCAGGCCCCGAAAGAAGCAGCCCATCCTAAGCTCCGTGGCCCTGCAGCCCTGCGGTGCCAAGTCCTCAGTCCCTGAGCTCGGGGCACAGGCCTGCGAGGTGGACAGTGGTCCCTCTTCTGGAGGCCCCAGCCTGTCCTTCCAGAGGCTGCCCACCTCCCACCCCCAATTGTCCCTCAGCCAGGCCTGGCTGACCTGAAGCTGGCTCAGCCCCTTCGCCGCCAGCCAGCCTCTGCTTATGTGTTGCCCCCCCAAGACCACAGCTCAGGCCACAGGAGCCGGGAGGCCTGACCTCAGCCAGCCCCAGGGCGTCTGGGGAAACCTGGAGGGGACTCCCCAGCCCGTCCCCTGCGTGTGCATGCGTGTTATGTGTGTAGACACGCACGTTGGCTCCAGGTGCCTGGGGTGGGACTGCTAGACCTGCCAGCTCAGGGAAGCCTCGGGCTCCCTCCTCATCCTCCCCACCCCTCTCCTCACCTGGCTGTCCCCTCCCACTCCTGCCTCAGGGGACATGGCCCTGTCTCTGTGTACGTGGTCACCTGCAGGTCTAGGTGCCATTCTGGATGGCAGGTGGGTACAGGTCGGCTCTGCCAGAGCACAGACCTGTCCGCCGCTGCCCCAGCGCCTGCAGAGGCCTGGCGCCCAGAAAGGGCTCACCACGTGTTGCTGAGGAGAAGGGGTGTGTCTGAGTGTGCCTGCGCATTTGTGCACGAGCACATAGGGTCGTGAAGTGTATGAGCTTCCCGGGCTGCTGTCACAAAGTACAAACACGCCGGAGGCTTCAAACAACAGAGATCTCCGCTTTCACGTTCTGGAGCCCAGCAGTCTGAGATCTAGGCGACACCCTGCCCGCAGGCTCCGGGGGAGGAGCCTTCCTGCCTCTCCCGGCTTCTGGTGTGGCCGGCCATCCTTGGCGCTCCTTGTACGCACACTGCCCTGAACTTCACCTCCGCCTTCATGTGGGCGTCTTCTCTGTGCCTGCGTCTGCTCTCTTATGGGGACGCCGGTCACTGCTTAGGGCCACCCCACTCCAGGACAACCTCATCTTCACTCGATTACACCTGCAAAGATCCTATTTCCAAAGGTCCCATTCACAGGCCCCCAGGAGGGTTGGGACATACACCTATCTTTCTGGGGCACACGATTGAGCCCTGACAGTGAGTGGAAGCGTTTTCCGGCCGGTAGCTATTCTGTGTCCTGGCGTGGGTGTTAGCTGCGTTTGTCCCTGTACCGACCCACATGGGGCTGCCGTTCATGCTGACCTCAGGGAACAGAAATGAACTGAGGTCTCACCCGGGGCCATCTTTTGAGGTCCTGATTCAGGAGCTCGGCCTGTGGGGGCAGATGTGTTCCCAAAGCCAGAAGCTGGGCCCAGCCCTGGGCACCCGCTCAGAGGAGCTGCTTCCCCTCACACGGGCTGGACACGCAGGCCCCTCGTGGGCCCCAGGCTGCAGGTGGGGAAACAGGAAGCTCCGAGACGGGCGGGCAGACAGCTGCTGCCTCTGGGGTCTTTCTACCCAGGGGCTCTCCCCCGCCTCCCCTCAGCACTGCTGACATGGGGGCCGGGTCACTCTCTGTGGGGGGCCATCCAGGGCACTGTGGGGTGTGGAGCAGCATCCCTGGCCCCCACCCATTTGATGCCAGGAGCACCCCCAAGTCATGAAAACCACAGATGTCCCCAGACATCACCCAGTGTCCCCTGGGGGGACAGGATCACCCCAGAGGAGACCCACTGCTTCTGGGCACCTGGCCCTGTGAGTCGTGCATCCCCCGCCCCGTGCGTGAGGAATTGGGGGCCAGGCATATGTGTGTACATGCATATACAACACTAGCAGGAAATATGCAAGTCCTTGCACATGTATGTATGTCCCTGGGGGCATACATGTAAGTTCAATCAATGGACATCCTGATGCCCTGGAACAGGACAGGTTGGAGACCCTCAGGACCCACCAGAGTCCCCCGGGGCTCAGCACTGGTCCAGCCTGCACTGTTGGGGGGGTAGCCAGCGGGAATCGGGGAAGAGGAGGGACCCCTGTGCCCAGCCTGCTGGCTCTCAGCCTCAGCCCTGTCCTGCCGGGGGTGGGCCACCAGCCCAGACCGCCAATTCTGGTCATCTTCCTCGAGACAGACCCTGTTTACAAGCCGAGGTCCCAGAGGTGCTGGGGGCCCAGCTGGGCCTGGACATCCTCCCCACCTGTCCCTGGGCCCCCAGGGGTCTTGCCTGCCTCCAGGAGGGAGATCGGCCCTACCCCGGGGTAGAAGGGACCTGCCAGGCAGGCAAGGCAGGAAGCCTGGGCCCCGGTCCTGCTCCTCCTCGGGCCCCGCTTGCTGGAGGCCAGTTTCCTCCATCCTTCCGGAGCGGGGTCTGGGCTGGGGCAGTGGCGGTCGGTGGGGAGCAGGTTCAGCCAGGTCAAAGGACCCAGACAGAACTGGTGGGCAGGACGGGCGGGGCCCAGAACGAGGATACTCCCCAATGCCCCCAAGGATGCCAGGGGAGGCGGCCAGCCTTGGAGTGGGGCTCAGGGTTGTCCTGGGGGGCCAGGCCAGCCTGAGGCTCCCAGAGCAGGAGGTACTGGCCTGAAAAAGAAGGACAGGAGGAAACGAGGTGGCTGGGGCAGCCTCTTGCATCAGCTGCAGCTATACACTGGCTCCCGGCGTCCCCTTCCCCTCACCTCTCCCCCCACCCCCTGCAGTTCAGCTTCCCTTGTGGCTCCCTTGGGGCCCAGAAGCTGAGGGGTGCTGGCTCCCTTTCCCGCGCCAGCCATGGAGCGGGCTTGGCAAGCCTCAGGCCTAGGGAGCAGGGAGCCGGCTCTCTCAGAGGCGTCCCGTCCCCAAGAAGCCCCTTGCTTCTGCAGGTGACTCTCAGTGGGATCTCCTCAAAACCCCAGAGCAGACACCAGGCAGGTCCTGACTGCCAGCCCTGGGGCCTTTGCTTCCCCCTGCCCCCTTGGAGCCAGGAGGAGGCATGCTGGCCGGGTGGTGTCCACTCTGACCACCCCCTCCTCCGCCTGGCCGGTGGCTGGAGCCCTGGGATCCTGGGGGCTCAGTCATGCAGAGTTCACCTCCTGGGCAGCATCTGGGGGAACCCAGGGCAGCTCAGGGCCTGCACAACCCAGCAGGAAGAGCTCCCAGATCTAGCAAATAAAAATACAGACGCCCAGTGAAACTGGCATTTCAGATGAACAATGACCAACTTTTCAGTGTAAGTCCCGAGCACAAGTATATCCCCAACAATTGTTCATTGTTTATGTGAAATTCAAATTTCACCGGGCGTCCTGTGTTTCATCTGGCCAGCCTACCAGGGGATGACGGTAAAGACCTTTGTCCCCTAATGTTAAAAAAAAGGGCGCTAGTTTGGTGTGCGTGAGTGTGAGCAGAATGAGGTGTGTGTGTGTGTGTCTATGCACATTTAGAGAAGCATTGAGCCTGGGTCTGTGTAAGGCAAACCGTGTGAACATGTGGGAGCAGAGTGGAGGTGTGTGGCCCGTGCACACACCTGCTGGTGTATGCACACACATGAGAGAGTAGGGGGTGCCCAGGTACAGGGCTGGAGCGGTCGAGCCAGTGCTGGGACTATTACAGTATCCTCACAAGCCTGTGCATACAGGAGGAAGGCTGTGTCCTTCCCTCCTCTGCACAGAGCTGAGCACCTGAGGCTCAGAGGGGGCACAGGGCTGGCCCTAAAGCACTGAGCTGGTGTGGGGAGAGCCCGGATCCCAGCAGAATTTCTAAGCTAGGATCCGGGTGTGGGAATCGGGGCCAGCACCTGGGGCTGGAGCAGCTGCGGATCCAGCAGGCAGGCGGAGTCGGAGTCCTGGGCTGTTGCCCAGCCTGGCTTGCGCCCCCTCCACGTGTTCCCACCTGTCTGGCCCCCCCAGGGACAGGAACCACAAGCCCCAGGAGGTCCCCAGATAAGGGAGGGTCACAGGCAGGGCTATTGCTGGGGGGCTCCCCGCCCGGCTGGGGCCTCTGGCCATGGGGCAACGCGGCAGGAACATCTGATGCAAGTGGCTGTAAGTGTCCCTTCCTGCTGGCTGACTCACGGCTCACTCCATTCCAGCGGCTCAGCAGTCCTGGGGATGGAGCCAGGGCCGCTGTCCTCCGTGGGGGTGGGGGAAGGGCAGGGAAGCGGGAAGGCGGGGGTAGGTGTGGCCAGGAGCTCCCTGCTGCCCGGCCTGCCCGGCTGTGGGTGTCTTGGGCTGCTGTGGGGCCCGCCCTGCTGTGATGGGGGGAGCACTGTGAATGTCCTGCCTCCCAGGGGTCAGTCCCTGCAAGTCCCCAAGGGAGGGGTGGGGCGGGGCCGGGGGCTGGGCAGGGCTGGTCCAGCAGATGGCCAAAGGCCACCAGCCTGCCCCAGTGACCGAGGACAGGGCACTTGGCTTGTCAGGCCGCTTCCTCTCCACCCTGTCATCCAAGGCAGTGGAGACCCAGGTGGCTCTCGGGGGAACCAGGTGGCCCACTCCCAGCTGGTCTGCTCCCCAACAGCGACCTGGGGCATCACACACAAGGGCCCCTAGTTTTGAGGAGGGTGGGGGCCTTCAGGGCGTGTGTGCAGGTCCTGGGAGGGGCGCAGCGAGAGGACAGAGAGGGAGGTCCAGGTGTGGCTGGACGGGTGTTGGGGGCAGGGAGGAAAAGGGAGGCGGATGTTGGGGGAAGCCCTCAGTCTGGCCAGGCCACACCGCTCAGCTCACGTGCCCCAAACCCTCTCGCAGCACTGGGCCTCTCCCTGCTGGCTGACTCCAGGCATGGTTCAGAGGCCCCCTCCTTGGGGCAGCTCCTGCCAGGCCAGGCCAGGCCCCAGACCTGGGGTGGCACGGAGTTCTGCATGTCATAGTGACACTCCTTCTAGGGCCGGGCAGCGGGCAGAGCTGGCTCCACGCTGCAGAAACCTCAGTCAAGCCTTGGAGTCGGCAGGATAATGGCCCCCAAATGCCTCCCATCCTAATCCCAGGACCTGTGCACGCATCACCTCACGGGGCAGAGGGAACTCTGCAGACGGGTTGTGTCAAGGCCCCTGGGATGGGGGTGACCCAGGATTCCCAGGGCTGAGGGTCATCCCAGGGTCCTGAGCAGAGGGAGGCGGGAGGGTCAGGGGCTGAGATGGAGATGCTGCGCTGCAGACAGAGGAAGGGGCCCGGAGCCCAGGACACCAACGCCTCTGGAAGCTGGAGAAAGCGCCACACGCTCCTGCCCTGGGGCCTCTGGGAGGACCCGCCCTGCCCCGCCCTGGGTTTTAGCTCAAGGAGGCCAGGTCCCACTCCTGACCTCCAGAACTGGAAGAGAATAAATTCCTGTCATTTTAAGCCCCCAAATCCGTGGCACTTTGTCACAGGAGCCCTGGGAGACTCAGACAGACACTAAGCCTGTGGCATGCCAGAGTTCCCATTCCCCAGGTGGGCAAAGTGAGGCAAGTCCAGCCAGGCCCCCAGGAGGCCGACCTGGGCATCCCGACCAGGGTCCCCTGATGGGGCTGGGAACAGGGGCGACGCGTTCAGCGGGGGGAGGCCTGGCAGCCCGGACTCCTGGGCCCGGCGCCCGCTGACCCGCCGAAGGCCACGGAGGCGGCGGGTCCTCCTGAGCACGGCGCGGTGCAGGACCAGCTCCGGGAATGTCCTCCCCCAGGGCTGGATTTGCTTGTGCCGCTAAGTGGCCCCAGCCGATGTGCGCCCGGGCGCGTGACCGGCGCCCCTGAACCCGGCCCACCCCGTGCAGCTGGAGGCCAGCGACCCCCGCCAGGCGTGCTGTCTCCGGGGCGCCTCCCCCTCCTCCGCGGGCCGGATTCCCCGGACGCCCCTCGCCGACTGCCCGGGGTCGCGGGCAGAGGGGACGGCGTGGGGCGCGTGGGCTCAGAGATGCCGGCCGCACGCCCCGGGGAGCCGCGGCGGCCGCGCCTGCGCACTGGCTCCGGCTCCGGGCCCAGGACCCGCTGGCGGGAGCGGTTGCCGGGGCAACGCGTTTACGTCACCGAACCTGGCGCGGCGCCCGAGCTCCCAGAGTGGGAGGTGGAGCCCTGGCGATGGGCCAATAGGATTCCAGGGACCGAGCGCGAAGGGCGTGGCCTTGGCCCGCGCTCCAGCCAATGGAATGGTTGTTGTCCGGCCGCGCGAGAAAGGCCGCGCCCCTCTTAAAGGGACCGCGCGCATCTCTCCGCCGTCTGTCTCCGGGGTCCGGGCCCGGAGAGCGGCCTGCGGTTGGGAATCCCAGGTCCGGCCCCCCGGGTCTCCTTGAGCCTCAGTTTCCCTAGATGCGCCTAGCAGGGGTGCGGGGACGGTGCATGCAGAGCCCACTGCTCCCACGAAGGGCGCCCCTGCGTTTATGCGGCGCCACTGTGTGCACCTCGACCCCATGCTGCGCCCGCCCCCACCCCCCACCCCGGGGGTCACCCACGCCCCGCGGCTTTAGGGCGAGCGCGCCCCCAAAAGGCCACACTACAGGTGGGGGGCTGGAGTCGTCCCCTCTGCCCCGGGGCCAGGAAACGTCCCCTATGAGAGGACCCCTTCCCCACCTGGAGGGTCGGGGAGGTTGGTCCCCCTGGGTCTCAGGTCTCGATGCCCGGGCGCTATCCCCACCAGGGCTTCGTTCCCTGGCGATGTAAGACGTTAGCTTTAGGGGAGGCTGGCTGGGGGTGTCTGGAAACTCAGTACAATTTTTGCAACTTTTCTGTGTCTAAAACTAGTTCAGAATAAAGGGAAATGAAAAAGCACAACATGAGTGTTAGGTAATTTCTAAACATGGTTGTTCCCCCCTGGCTGACCCAGAAGAGATGACCTCCAGGCGCAGCATGGCCCCCCAAGGCACGCAGCCCGACTGTCTCCCAGGTGCCACGGCCTCCAGCTGTTCTGGAAGCAGCCCTGCCTGCCTCCAGGCGGGCCATGGCCGGGGAGGGCTGGCTTAGGTCTGGGTGGGCAGGGGCTGTCCCCTGTCTCCACACTCCCCTGGGGCCCCCTGGCCAGTGGGAAGCTCGCCCACGTGTCCAGGATTCTTCAGAGGCTATGGAGGTACCACAGGATGGGCTGTCTGTGTGCAGCACGCTGCGCTGCTGGCCGTGCGGACGGAGGAAGGGGCCCCGAGCCCAGGACGCGGTGCCTCTGGAAGCTGGAGGAGGCGGGACATGCTCCTCCCCTGGGAGCTCCGGGAGGACCCGCCCTGCCCAGCCCTGGATTTAGCCCCGTGGGACCCTGTGGGACTCCTGACCCCAGGATGTGAGGTGATAGATGTGTGTGGTTTTAGGCCACAAATTTGGGTGAATCATCACTGTGGCCACAGGAGACCAACGCCCCCCACTCCAGCTGACCCTAGGGGATGAGGGGGCACGGGCCTTCTGTGGCTGCTGTCACAGACCAGCGTGGCTCTTCGGTGGCTTTGGGGACTGGACTGACGGACGAGGGTGGTCACTGACAGAGGGTGGGATGGGTGCACCCGCTATGGGCCCTTCCTCCAGGACAGGACGTCTAGCCTGTTCTTCTCTTGGCCGGGCTGGGTGGTTGGAAGTCACGGCGGCACCCGGAGCTGAGCTGGAGGAACAGGCAGGAAGGTCTGCTCACAGAGGCGAGAGGGGCCGGACGACAGGAGGACAGGGGGCCAACAGATGCAGGGCGTCTGTGGGGACCCTGGGCTCGTGGCCACCTCCCTGCACAATGACCGACCAGGGGGCCTTGCCGTGGGGTCCTGGCCAGTCTTGTGCCCGTCCCTCGCTGAGGTCAGGACCAGGGCTTAGTGCCCTGCAAGAGGGAGAAGCTTCTAGCAACTTGGTAAATGGGTGCTGGGGATCCCGGCCTGGACCTGACTCCGTCTCCATTTTCCAGTGAAGTGCTGGGGAGGGACGAGCGTCACCAGTGTGAAACTCAGGTCAACCCTCCACCTGACGGACGCTCAGACAGACCCTTGAGGCCGGGCAGAAGAGCGACAAGGGCCCCAACGGCCTGGCCACCACCCTCATCTGTTCAGGACGGACAGAGCTGTCTCCCAGGCGGCCGTGCTGGGAGCAGAGTTCCCACCCAGGGCTGCGAGGGCGCAGCAAGGGGTGAGGGGGGTGTGGGGGGGTGGCAGCTGCTTTGGTTTTTCATCCAGACGGCTCCAGAAATATCTAGGAATGCACCCCCCCGGGTGATGACCTGCGGTGGCATCAGAGGTCAGCAGAGGTGCAGTGTCCACGGGAGCTCTGAGACAGCAGCGCCCGGCAGAAAGCTCTGCATGTGACTTGGGACAAGCCATGGTGGCAACAGCCCAGATGTTACACAGTTAGGACACAACGTGTCCACCCACACGCTGGAGCACGACGCAGCCGTGACGAGGAGCGAGGCCCTGACACGGCTTCACGTGGACGGACCTGCACACACGACGCTCAGGGAGAGAAGCAGACACAGAAGGACACACGGCGTGTGATCCCACGGACGTGAAATGTCCAGAACAGGCAGATCCACAGACAGAGAGCGGGCTTGTGGGGGCCAGGGGCTGAGGAGGGGGCAGGGAGTGACTGCTGATGGGGATGGGGCTTCCTTTAGGGGTGATGGAATGTTCCGGAACTAGATAGAGGTGCTGGTTGCACAACCTTGTGAATGTACTGAAAACACTGACTCGTTCACCGTTAAGTGGGTGAACTGTCCAGTATGTCAATGACGTCTCAATAAAGATGTTCACCAACCACAGGACCCTGCACGGTCGTGGCTTGTGACTGTGTGCGGGGGAGGTCACCAGCGCCAGGCGGCCATCCAGGGGGCTGCTGTCCTGTTAACCAAGCGTGGCCCCGGAGCTGCCAAGCACAGACCCCGGTGCCTGGCACGTTTCCTGGCCGAGACAGGTCGGCGAAGGAAGGAATCTGTGGGTGAACCGGCAGGAGGAAACCACTGGGCACCCACGGGAGCCTGCGACGTGCATCTCTGGAGCTGAGCGCTGTGGACCGCGCTGTCGAGAAACATCGATGAACAAAAACGCCTGCTTCTCACAAGAAGTTTCAGGAGAACGAACTGTGCGCTGAGAGAGAACATGAGCCCTCAGTGGTGAGGGTGCGACGTGAGCAGGAGCCCCCAGATCTGCCCAGCGGCCAGTGCCCATTTCTGACCAATTGCCTCACTGGTCACAGCAGATTCTAATGCCCGTCTGGTCCACTCTCTCTCTCACTGGCTCTGATGAAGCATGTGGCCATGTTGGGGTGGCCCACGTGGCAGGGAGATGAGGGTGGCCTCTGGCCAACAGCCAGCAAGAACCTGAGGCCTGGGGCCGGCCCGGTGGCGCAGCTGTTAAGTTCACACGTCCCGATTCGGTGGCCTGGGGTTCGCCAGTTTGCATCCCGGGTGTGGACATGGCACCGTTTGGCAAGCCATGCTGTGGTAGGCGTCCCACATAGAAAGTAGAGGAAGACGGGCATGGATGTTAGCTCAGGGCCAGTCTTCCTCAGCAAAAAGAGGAGGATTGGCGGCAGATGTTAGCTCAGGGCTAATATTCCTCAAAAAAAAAAAAAAAAAAAAAAAGAACCTGACGCCCTCAGTCCTGCAACCACAGGGAGCCGAATCCTGCCAACAACCACGAGAGCAGGGAAGCAGATCGAGGCTCCGAGTGAGACCCTGGTCCCAGCTGACATCTTTACTGAGCCCGTGAAACCCTAGGCCCCCACCCTCGACCCCAATAAAAGCAGAACCCCAGGCCTGTTTGCTCTCTCTCTCTCCGTGTGACCTGGCTGTGTGGCCCCAGGCGTGCCGTGTCATTTCCAGGTCCTGTAAGTAATAAACCTTTATTTTTTTCCCCCAAAGTTTCCTGATGGTTATTGCTGAAGGGCATCTTGCAATCATAAAAAGAACCATAAAGGCCGGTGGAGCCACAACATTGGTTATTGATAGGCTGAGACCAGCACATGACTGCATTCTGATGAGAGGCAGTGGCCTGGACAATTTTTGGTGTTGTTTATGGGGTTTGGAATTTGACATTTTTCATATAGTCGAATATAAAATCAATTAAAAAAGAAAATAGATTTTTGCAAGGTGTGTTTTTTTTTTTTTTTTGCTGAGGAAGATTCACCCTGAGCTAATGTCTGTTGTTAATCTTCCTCTTTTTGCATGTGTGCTGCCACCACAGCATGGCCACTGACAGACGAGTGGTGCAGGTCTGTGCCCAGGAACCCAGCCTGGGCCGCTGAAGCGGAGCACGCCAGACTTAACCACTAGGCCGCCGGGGCTGGCCCTGACAAGTGCTTTTTATGGTCATCAGGCAAAAGAAGAGACTCTAGGGGCCAGCCCGGTGGTGTGGTGGTTAAGTTTGCATGCTCTGCTTCGGCAGCCTGGGGGTCCCAGGTTTGGATCTGGGGTGCAGACCTACACACAGCTCATCAAGCCATGCTGAGGCAGCAACCCACATACAAAATAGAGGAAGATGGGCACAGATGTTAGCTCAGGGCCAATCTTCCTTACCAAAAAAAAAAAAGAGACTCTAGTTGTTGAGTAAAAAACTTTAAAAATAGCCAGTAAATAAACTTTGGTAAATTACATACATAAAAACATTATTTTAATTTAAATTATATATTAAATTAATGTATTAATTCATAAATGATGTCACAGCTGCTCAGCCCCCCCCACCCCCGCCCCCTAGTGGAGAGTGCCCTAGGTGATATGCAAATGAGCCAGCAGGGCCGTGTGCCAATAAAACTTTATTTACAAAAACGGCCCTCGGGTTCCAGTTAGCCCATCCCCGTCCATGACTGATGGGCTTGGTTTTCCATGAGCTAATCTTCTGTTATCCTTTCAAATATCCATCCTTGCTGTTTTCTGTATTTGCTGTCTTTTGTAGATGCTGTTTTTCCTGTCTGTATTCCTCTAGTTAATCTAAAAGGATGTATATTATTTTACCTTTTACTAGTGGTTAACTATATATACGTATTTTAATATATTGAACTTAATTTTGCCAGTTATATCATCTATGAAACGGTTTCTACTGATTCTTGCCATAAAAATGGATATAGTCAATGAACATCATCCAAAATGTGATTGTTTGCCTAGAAAACGCAGGAGAATCAACTTAAAATTCAGGAAAAAAGCCAGTTGCAAAATCAATGGCAAAATACAGAGATTTTCTACAAATTCAAGATATAACCCTTTAGAGAGTACAATGGAAAAAAAGACGTCATGGAAAAACATCTCATTCATAGGAATAACCGAAAATAACAAAGAATTAACTTTAAAAGAAATGCGCAGCTATGAAATGTCCAGAATAGATAAACATCCAGAGAGACGGAAAGTGGCTTCACAGTTGCCAGGGGCTGGGGGAGGGGATGGGGAGTGACTGCTGATGGGGACAGCATTTGTTTTGGGGTGACGGAATGTTCTGGAATTTGATGGCAATGCTTGCATAACGCTGTGAGTGTACGAACAGCCACTGAATCGTGAGCTCTAAGACGGTGAATTTGATGGTATGTGACATGTCTCAATTTTCAAAATTACATCAGGCAAAGGAAAGAAAGAGCAAAATACGCCAAACCCTACAGGATGGAAACGCAGAGGGATGTGCGCGGCCGGAACAGATGGAGAGACGCACGAGCCTCCTGGCCCAGGGTGACCAGCTGGGCTCACGTTATTGTGCAAATTTCCTATTTTCACCAAAATTCCAAAGGCAATCGTTTTGGAACTTAAAGTAATTGTAAAGTTCATCTGGAATACATACTTAGAATAGTCAAGAAAATATTAAAAAATAAAAATGGGGAAATTATATTGCGAGATAGGAAAATTACTCTAACTTTATAAGGCACATTAAAACTGGAGGTGGAGGGGGCCGGCCCAGTGGTTCAGCGGTTAAGTGCGTACGTTCCGCTTTGGCAGCCCGGGGTTCGCCGGGTCGGATCCCGGGTGCGGACATGACACCGCTTGGCAAGCCATGCTGTGGCAGGCGACCCACATATAAAGTAGAGGAAGATGGGCACGGATGTGAGCTCAGGGCCAGTCTTCCTCAGGAAAAAGAGGAGGACTGGCAGCAGATGTTAGCTCAGGGCTAATCTTCCTCAGCAAAAAGAAAAAAAAAAAAAACTGGAGGTGGAATATGAAAATTCCCAGAAAATCCAGAAACAGACTCGCAGGCAAATAAGTAGCATTTCTGATCTGTGCAGAAGGGGGTACCATGCTGGAATAGGGGGTTCACTTGTTATTTAAAAAATAAGCATTTCCGAACAACCTTACATGATACATGGAAATTAAACTCTGTAGTTTATCTGGTGTTGAAAAAAAAATAGAGAAGCAGAAGAAATCAGGAGAATATTTACATAAAGACCTTCCCCAGCCCAAGTTTATAAGTTTATCACCAAGAGTAGAAACCACCAAGGAAAAGATTGACCAAAAATGTCAAAGTTAAGAAAAACGATCTCAAAATGGTCACAAAGTTAAAGAGAAAGAAACCAGGAGGAATTTGTGTAACCTATATGACAACTTATATATAAAAAAGCTTTTTATAAACAAGTGTATAGAAAACGTTTATACACCCATATGTAAAAAGTTTTAAGAAATCAATAAGAGAAGACCACTTCCCAATGGAAAAATGGACAAAGGATATGAATTGGCAATGGAAACAGTCCACAATGCGTCACCACAGTGAGGATGTTTCCCTGTCAAATTGATGAAGGACACAAGGCCTGCTATCCAGTGTTGGGAGAGGATGTGGCAAGATGGCAACCAGGAAACCTGCTGGTGGAGGTGTCAATTGGCACCCCCTTTCTGCAGGGTACTGCACAATGCATCGAAAATATCCTACAACGTAATTCCCTCTGACATCGACACCAATCCTGGCATTTTACCTATGTCAACAATTAGGGATATTTATAAAGATTCAACTAGCGGAATATTTATTACAGCTATAAAATAATACCAACAACCAAGAGGGAGTTTCTTAAGTTATAGGGCATCCAGAAAATGCATGATTCTCTAGGGGCTGGCCCGGTGGCGCAGTGGTTAAGTTTGTGGGCTCTGCTTTGGTGGCCCTGGGTTCACAGGTTCATGTCCCGGGTGTGGACCTAGCACCTCTCATTAAGCCGTGCTGTGTCGGCGTCCCACATACAAAATAGAGGAAGATTGGCACAGATGTTAGCTCAGTGACAATCTTCCTCACCAAAAAAATAAATAAAAATAAATAAATAAGGCATGATTCTCAACAGAGAGACAAGTATATCTGGGCTTTTTCAAATCGCCCATCCTTCCCCAGTGCCGACTCCCCCACGTCACCCCGGGCCTGCCCCCTTCCATGACCCCACGCTACCTCTCCTCCATTTGGTGGTTAAGATGAGAATCACTCCTCAAATTTCGGGACCTAACCATCGATTCTCATAAACTGGAAAGGACTCAAACTGTCTCTACCTTGACTTTCGTTCCAACTCAGGACCTGCCTCTAGAAGCAGTGTGCTGACCCATCATGCCTCCAGCCGTGCTAGAAATAGGTGGCCACTGAGACCCCACTGATGGGGACATGTGTGATGGAGGAGCTGAGGGATTTTTCATTCTAAATAATTTTTTTTTTTGAGGAAGATTAGCCCTGAGCTAACTGCTGCCAATCCTCCTCTTTCTTTCTTTTTTTTTTTGCTGAGGAAGACTGGCCCTGAGCTCACATCCGTGCCCATCTTCCTCTACTTTATATGTGGGACGCCTGCCACAGCATGGCTTGATAAGCGGTGCCATGTCTGCACCCGGGATCCGGGTGGAACGTGTGAACTTGACCACTCCGCGACCAGGCCGGCCCCTAAAGAATCTTTAATGAGACTTCAAACAGCCACGTGTGGCTCGTGGCTGCCGTGCGGGACCGCGTGGGTCAGGACAATTCCAGCCTCGGTTTGGAAACTTCAGGTAACGGCGGCCCCCAGTCTCCTAAGACGGCCCGACTGAGCAGTCCTCGAGCTCCTGGCAGGACGGCCCTTCTGTGTACACTGGGATGCCTTCTGGGTTGTTTTGCCCTCTGTCACATCATTGGGATGATAGAGATCCGCACGCACTCCGGAATGACAGCCCCTCGCTGGTTCCTTCTCGCACCACCCGTCCGACCGGATTTCCAGACACCAGCACTGTCCCCCATCCGCTCTCCTGGCTGGACCAGTCTTGGGGTGACCCGCTGCTGTCAGGATGAGCAATTCTCAGGCCAGTGCAGGGAGGAGTCACCCGGAAGGAAGCTGGCCTCTCGGTCCTGCGTTCCCGGTGGCCCAGGTCAACGGTCTGAAGGTGCTCTGTGTGCAGACTGTTTCCCTCTAAAGGGTGCATGACTTTCCTCCAGCTGCCGTAACAAACGACCGCGAACTCAGTGGCTTAAATAAAGTACGTTTATCATCTCACGTTCTGGGGTCAGGAGTCCTAAACCCAGGGGCGGGCAGGGTGGGTCCTCCCGGAGGCCCCAGGGGAGGAGCGTGTCCCGCCTCCTCCAGCTTCCAGAGGCGCCGCGTCCTGGGCTCGGGGCCCCTTCCTCCGTCCGCACGGCCAGCAGCGCAGCGTCTCCATCTCGGCCTCTGACCCTCCCGCCTCCCTCTGCTCAGGACCCTGGGATGACCCTGGGCCCCGGGAATCCAGGGTCACCCCCATCCCAGGGGCCTCGACTTAACCCATCTGCAGAGTCCCCTCTGCCTCATGAGGTGACATGTCTGCAGGGCCCGGGACCAGGACGGGACGCCACATAACAGTAACAGCTCCTGAATTCTTAAACTGGTCCTGGAACCCGCTGGGATGCGTTTGCAAAACCAAAGGGCAAGAAAACAACGGATTCTTTGAAGGTCTTTCCAAATAACGCGGAATTAAGACCTCTGCCTTCCACGGGGCCAGGGTGCCCTCTAGCGGCGAGAAGCCACACACGGGGCTCAAGGGTCCCCAGCGGCCCACCCAGGGCTCCGTGTCACCTCCGTGTCCTCCAGGCCGCCCTTCCCCATCTGCTCTTGCGCGGCACGGGCTGCTGTCGGCCCCTGGAACTGCGACATCGTTACCCCTGAGCGTCAGGAGTCGGTCCCATTTTTCACACACAAGAAAAAGGTTTTAGGGTCAATTCATCACGAGTCCAGGGTCACAGGCTCGTTCGTAACCGGCTGGGACAGAAAACCCTCCTCGCTCTTTCCCCTCTCAATCTGCTCTTCTGTGTTCGGTTCAAAGTTCTCTGGAAACTTCTTTTACACAGCAAAAGGCAAAGAGTTAAAATTGTGTTTGGAAAGGGCCAAAAGGGACTCATTCCGAACAGAAACAGGAGAGCGACGCGGACGCCTCCGTCACGGCGTTTCTCAGCCTGGTTCCCACTTTGTCCCAATCACCCCCGACCTCGCACCCCAGGAAATTTGAATCCCGCCTATATTGTGTGTGTACTCCTGTTTGGGGCGCTTCGGTGAGCCATAAACCGTTGGGACATCTAAGATTTCCTCGCCCCTTGGGGACGAGGGCACCCTGGTGACAATGGTGGGGACGTGTCCCAATGCCAGGCCTTCGTGCAGGAGAACAGAGACAACCAGCAGCAGCTGAGGGTATGAACATGGCACAATTTATTCTGAGGTTCATGTGGGGCACCCACAGGCACAGGAGCGCGGGGATGGGGCCCTCCCTGCCCCCCGGGGTCCTGGCCACCTTCCCGACGTGGCCGGGCTACGGGGAACAGCGGGCGACCCTGGGGGACACAGTGGTTATGGCCTTCGGCTGTGGTTTTGCATTTAAAAGGAGCTACATTCGTTCAGACAGTTTCTGGATGTCCTGCAGGTCCATCTCCCAGGGGCTCCGAGCTGGACCCCAGTGGCTTCTGGGAGGATGGAGGCAGAGGTCACGGTAATTGCACTTGGTCGGTGTCGGTGACGGGACCCCAGACCCCCAGAGGCACTCGGAGTCACTGTGGTCCGGGAGGGAGGGCTGCCCTGGCGAGGGGCCACCGAGGACGCTGCGCGGGAACAGGGCGCGGCTGCCGTGGTCCCTTCAGTGCGGGCCGCGGGGAGCCCCGGCCACACCTCCCAGTGCTCCACGGGGGGACAGTGCTGGGAGTCTGGTCCTGGGACCACGGAGGGCCACGCACACAAAGGCTTTTGACAGAAAGCAGGAGGCCTGTGAGGAAGCGCCAATTCCAGCCAAACGTTAGGCACAACTCAGCTTCGAAACCTGGAAGAGGCGATGCGCGGGAGGCGCACTGGGGTCACAGGGTCATCCGTAAGCGGGAGGGCACGGTTTTCGAGAGGGCGCACTATGTCTGGCTGAGAGCCTTGGCCCTCAACGTCTCAAGGCGGTCGCTGGTGACTGTGTAAAAATTACATCTTTTTTGATACACGAAGGGGCCACAGGAAACCCGGGGCGCAGGCATGGGGAGCTCTAGCCAGGCGGGGCCAACGTTCTGGAGGGACAGAGTGGACAGAGCGAGACGAGGCGGGGACGGAAGCGGGCCACGGCGTACCTCTCGTGGAACAGGCCCGCGGCTGCCGGAGGAGCGATGGGGACCCGCGGCTCCCAAGCCCGGGAGGCGGCCCTGGGGCCCCGGGCGTGCAGGCACCGCGCTGCCCCGCAGGGAGGGGTCGGCGGAGGGGCTGGGGGGCCGCCCGGTCAATGCCAGCGGTTTACAGACAGAGTGGGTGTTCCCGGTGGCTCACAGCACACGGCATCGCAGAGTTCAAGTTCAACCCCCTCCTTCCTGGACGGCGGTGGAGACAGCGCTCAGGGAGGCCGGGGCGCCACTGTGCAGCGTCCCCCGGCGGCCACCTGGGAATCGGAGAGGGGACTCGGCCCCGGGGGGTCAGCGGGGCACCGACAGCTCCGAGCTCGCCCTGACGCTGGCCTAGAACACACGGGTCCATGCTCCGGAGACGTGGCCCTCCCGTCGGGGTGTCCCCCGGGCTCTGCCTTGGTGACAGCGGGCCGAGGGGCTCTCAGTGGCACATCCGTGCGGTCATTTCTTTCTGTTGAGAACAAGCAGGACGTCAGGCATCGACACAGGAGGCGACGGAAATCACACAAACCGAAAAGCGGGGGATTCGGTCTCAAGGGACCCAGGGCCCGATCTAACGCCAACCTCACAGAAGATGGACAGACAATGGCTCGCTGGGGACCGGGGCGGGAAGGGCCGGGCGGGCGACGCCGTCTGTCCAGCTGCTCGGCTCTGCCCGGTCGTGGGAAAGCAGTGGTGGCAATGTGTAAGCCACCGAGTGTGCCCGCGTGCCAATAAAACTTTATTCATGAAACCAGGCACTCAGCGCGGGGGCCACACATTACCGGCCCCTGCCTTGTACAGTCGATCGGACACTGGAAAGAAACTTCTAGAAAGCAGCCTGGAAATAAAGATGAATACTCGTAGGATGACCTTGAGACCCTGTGACCCCAGCCTTGGCAATCTGTCCTCACAAATGACATCACGTCACATCCAACGGGAATGATCTGGAAAAGCTCCTTATGCAGGACAGCTGCCCGGACCATGACACGGCCCGTTCCACGTACAGAAAACCCCGGGGACAGCCACCAACTTATTACTTTATTCCCTGGCTGTCTCCAGAAAGAACTCTGAGCCTCCATGTGGGAGAAACGATGACGGGATTGACATGAACTCAAAAACAAGCAAGCAGATCGCAAAGCTGGACGCTACAATTTTTACTATTTGGTAAATAGTATATGGAGGCGAGAGTCACAGAAAATTAACCGTCGTAAAGCAAACACTTGGTGCATTCACACGCACGACGGCGTGCAATCTCCACCTCTCTCTCGTTCCAGAACATTCCATCACACCAGAGTAAAATGCCTCCCCCCATAAACACGCGTACTATGACTTTAGCTGTGGAAAAGTGTTTACTGAAACATGGAAAAGCTATGTGATGATGTTTCTAGCAATTTTCCAAAACATCCAAGCTTGGGGAGACGCCCAGAGAGGGGGACGCGGACGTTCCAGCCCCCCATGATGACCTGGGGGCTCTACGCACCAGCCCCAAGTTCTCACACGCCGCCCCCAGGGCCCCCTTGGGGATGTTCTAGACCCTCGGGAGCAGCGGGGGTGGCTGGAGGGCCCTGAGAGAGCAGCCAGCTGCCGCCCTTTGACCTCACAGGTCCTGTGTCCTAACTGGGGAAGCATCGGACGTCCACCATGGATCGGCTCCATGTCCCGGCCTGTGTGATGGGGGGTCCCAGTGAGCCGCCCTGGCCACCTGAGTCGTCCCATCTCCAGGGTGGGGTCAATGCCATCCTACTGGCAAATCCACGGAGATGGAAAGTGGGGTCGTGGTTCTCAGGGGCTGGGGGGGGGGCAGTGACTGCTAATGAGGATGGGGTGGTGGAATGTTCTGGAATTAGAAGTGATGGTTGCACTAAATGCCAACTGAATTGTAATTTCAAGTTATGCTAATTTAACCTCAATTAAAAGCAAGAATAGGGGCCTGCATGGTGGCTCAGTGGTTAAGTTCGCTCGCTCTGCTTTGGCAGCCTGGGGTTCACGGGTTCAGATCCTGGGTGTGGACCTACACACTGCTTGTTCAGCCATGCTGTGGTGGCGACCCACATACAAAATAGAGGAAGACTGGCACAGATGTTAGCTCAGGGCCAATCTTCCTCACAAAAAAAAAAAAAAAAAAAATCATTCCTTGCTCTCCTGCCAGGCAGAGAGAAGGAGAGTATGGGAGATGGGGACACCGGCTACCAGGCTGCTGGGCATTCAGCACCTGTCCAGTTTGTGGAGACTCAGTTTCTCCTGCAGGGGAGGGGGGCAGCTGCAGGAAGGAGCTCCCCATCTCCGGGGCCCCTCCAGGGGGCACCTGCGCCCCCAACGCCCAGCAGCAGGTGGGTGGCCCAGGCCAGGCCCGGGACAGAAGCGACCCCCGTGAGCCCCACCCCACCCGCTCACCAGCGGCTCCAGCTCCTTGGTGTCGATGAGGCCGAACTCACGCACGAAATAGTAGAAGTGCTTGTAGCAGGTGTTCACGTGCGCCTCGGAGCCCAGCTGCGCGATGCGGTCGAAGTGGTGGATGTAGACGTGCACGAACACGCGGAACAGGCGCGACAGGATCTTCTTCACCACCTGCAGGAAGTTCTTGGGGAACGGTGTGCCTGCGGGGGGAAGGGAGAGGCCGGCCGCTCAGCACATGCCGCTCCCAGCCCGGCTCCCCGCCTGCGGCGCCGCCCGGGCGCGAACTCGTGGGGCTCAGAGAGGCTGAGACACCAGCCCAGGGTCACACAGCCTACGTCCCAGGTTCCTTCCAGAAGGCGGGTGTCAACGCAGCGGGAGGCACCGGGTCTGTCCCAGGAAGACAGGGGCCGCTTTCTCTGGGACTGTGGCCTCCAGCTCCCCTCCTGCAGCGACCGGGGCCCTCTCTGAAATGCCACCTCTGCTGCTTAACAATGCCTGCGGGACAGGCCAGCCGTGGCTTGTAGGTCACGCCCACAGTGGCTGGGAAGGTGCCGGGAGCCACATTCCTCCGTCTCAGCCCGGCCGGCCTCTGGCGCCAGCGCGTTCCCTCCCCGGCCCGTCCCACCCGCGTCCGGCCAGCTAGGGACGTGCTCTCCCCCTTCGGAGTCCGGCCCCGGGGCTGCCGTGCGTGCGTCTTTCTAGTTTCATTTATTTTTCTTAACAGAATGGGACAACCTATAAAAACATATTTTTTGACATTTGAAATTTTCCTCTTGATGTATTCCTCTCTCCCCATCTTGTTTTGCTAATGTCATTTTCCTTGGAGGGTGCTCATCGCGGCTTAACTGCGCGCATCCGCCACGTGGCAGTTTTTCTCCTGTCGTTGACGTTGATACCGTTTTATTTCTTTATTGTTTTGAGTTGCAGTAAAACCCACACCGCGTGAGATTCCACCCTGGCGATCCAGGCGCACAGTTCGTTGCTGGGGCCCCCATGTGCTCCTTCCTGCCACCCCCACCCACCATGACCTCATGGCCTCTTCGTCCCACAGGACAGACGGAAGCCCCGTGTTCACTCGATCCGACCAGACGGGGCGCCCGGGACCAGGATGGACAGACTCCCCCGTCCTTGAAGAGAGGGGCTCACCAGCTAACGGCGTGGTGGGGACACAGAGATGTCACCGACTGCGGGGGAAGCCAAGGTGTGCCAGGCCCAGGCTTCCGGAAGGTGGGGACGTCAGCACTGGACGGCACGGTGCTCTGGGGCCTACGCTCGGCTGAGCACCAGCCCCAGCGACACCCAAGCAGGTGCCGGAGGTCCCCATGCGGGAAGGGTCCCCACGAGGCGTCCACAGCCAGCACCCGGCCCGGGGAAGGTGACACAGCGGAGCCCACATGGCCGCCCAGCAGCAGGAAAGGTCCAGGACGTTGAGAGAGCAGACTCGTGAGGACCGGCCGAGGCTGCTGCGCGTCCTCGCTGCTGCTGTCTCGCTCCCCTCCATAACTGGGACGGAGGACGTCACCGAGCGTCACGGCTCATGGCACTTGCCTTCCGGCCGCCCCCAGCGCTGGGGACGTTTTCGTGTCACTGTGAACGGGGCCCAGGGCTCCCGGGGGATTAATTCTGCAGAAGGTTCGTTCAGCATCAAAGAGGTGTCTGAGTTTTCTCTGTCGATCTGACTTTGTCCTTGAAGACCTTTGAAAGCCACGTGGGGGGACGGTCACCTCAAGGGGGTGGTCATCCCTATGCACGAAGGTCCTCGAATAGTGGTTACAGAATCCGAGAGCACGGCAGGCCCACGGCAGGCAGAACGGAGGGGGCTCGGCACCAGCCTAGGGGACCCCGGGCCTGATGCTGCCGCACAGCTCCCAGGGGCCGAGGGTGTAGGCGCCACCAAGGGCGATGCTGGGTGAAGGGGAGCCATTTAAAGCAGCCAGACTAGGGGCGGGGAGCATAGAGATGGAATCTTCCAGGACGCCACTGCCCACCTTTGTGACAATGCTCGCACAGGGCTTGCCCATCCGGCCCACCGCCTGTTTTTGTAGATAAAGTTTTATTGGCACACGGCCCGCCCGTTTGCTGACACAGTGTCCACGGCGGCTTGAGGGCCATGACGGCCGATCTGAGGAGTCGAGACACAGACCATCTGGCCCGCAAAGCCGGAAAGATTTACTCTCTGGCCCTTTCCAGGAAAAGGTCACCAACACCTGGTCTAGTGTTCAGAGCACAGGTCTTGGGGCCTCAATGCACGTCCAGCCTGACTGGCACCGAGTGGGACGCAGGAGACAAGCTGGACCCCGTCCCTTCTTTGCTCAACTGCGGGTCTAACCCTGAGGGGCGGCCGTAGGCTCTGGTTCCTGAAAGGACCACAGACAGAAGCAGGGACGCTGGCCTCTGTGCGGAGCATCACACTCCGCGGGCTGGCCAGGGGTCGAAGCAGGCCGGGGGGCCTGCAAAGCTGGCCCCGGGGAACAGGGCAGGAAGGTGCGGCCTGGGCCAGGTGGGACCCCAAGGGAGGCGGCAGCAGCCCCAGAAGCCGGGATGTACACGTGGCAGGGGCCCAGGGCCGGACAGCCAGGAGGACTGGCCTTAGATGCCCGCAGGGTGGCCCCGTGCAGTCTGCCATTTGCACATGCTCTCGCCTTCCAGAAGGTTCTTCTCTGGGAAAATTAAGAGATCCACCTTTCACAGCAAGGAGCAGACCAGCGGCACTCAGGGTCTCCAGTTCTGGGGTGTAGACATCTCGGGAGCCGGCAGGACTTTCGGGGGTGCCAGCGGGGCTGTGAGTCAGGATGATGGGGAGCACGTGCAGAGGCGGACGCCAGGGCCGCACACGGGCCTGCCCACCCGACAGGGGGCTGCCGGAGTCTGTGCTTTGGGAAAGTGCCGATTGTGGGACAGCCTTGCCCGGGTCGGCCCCCTCACCACACAGACAGCGAGGGGGCCAGAGGGGCGGAGGCTCGACGGGCGCTGGGGCCCGAGACCCCTGAGGACGTGGCCCGGAGCCCGTTCACTGGCAGGTTCTCTGCGACGCGGTGCTGATGCTGATGGCGAACAAGAGCAATGCCCGTGTGGGTCTCCCAGGGCCGCTCCAACCAGTGGCCACTGACTCCACGTGGCGTCCCTCCACAGTCCTGGAGGCCGAGCCCCGGTCAGTCTCCCTGGGCTGGAGTCACGGCGTCGGCAGGGCTGGTTCCTCCCGGGGGTCCATGGAGAGGCCATCTCCTGCCTCTTCTGGGCTCGGGACCCTGTCCTCCTCCCACCGCCCCATCGCCTCGGCTCTTCCGTGCGTGTCGAATCTCCCTGTGCCTCCCTTGTATAAGGACCCTTGTGATGACACTGAGGGCCCACACGGATAATCCCGAATAACCTCTCCGTCTCAAGATCCTTAACTTGAAGCAAGATGTGGTCCCCCCACCCACTGGAACATGACGCAACCGTGAAGAGGAGCGAGGCCCTGACACGGCTGCAGGTGGACGGACCTGAACACACGACGCTCAGGGAGAGAAGCAGACACAGAAGGACACACGGCGTGTGACCCCATTGACGTGAAACGTCCAGAACAGGCAGATCCACAGAGAGCGGGCTCGTGGGGGCCAGGGGCTGGGGAGGGGGTGGGGGCACTGTTGATGGGATGGGGCTCCTCTTGGGGCGATGGAATGTTCCGGAACTAGACAGAGCTGATAGTTGTAGGACTCTGTGAATGTACTAAATGCCTGGGCCTGGCTGGTCCCTTCTGTTCTCCGCTCGGCGCCACTGTCGCATACCCGCCCCATCGCTGAGGCCCCTCGCGGGTGCCGGGAGCCCACCCCGCGCCAGGCGTGCCCGACTCACCGACGTTGGTGGGGAAGACGTCCTCGTTGTTGATCTGCACCTCGATCCAGTCCATGAGCAGGTCCATGTACTGGGGCGCCGAGAGCGCCGTGGGCTTACGGAAGCGGTGCTCGTCCTGCCAGCGGTACTCGTACTTGGGGCCGCCGGACATGATGGGGCAGGAGCGCTCGGTGCAGCCGTCGCTGATGGTGCCGTAGATGAGGTTGACGCGGTTGAAGAAGTCCACCACGTGCACGGCCACCCAGTCGTGGAGCTCCTCGCCGGGCGGCAGCTGCACCGCCAGCTTCAGGTCCAGCCCCGCGTTCAGCGACGCCTGCGCCCTCTTGTGCAGCTCGAAGCGCTGGGTGCCCGGCTCAAACTTGCGCTTGGGGCGGAACGTCTTGTCCTTGTTGAACACTTGCTTCAGGAAGGGGTTGGACATCGTGGCCGCCCACGCTCCCGGCACGCTCCCCTGCGATGTCTCCTTGGGGATGGCCTGGGCGGGACGCGCGTTGTCGGCCGAAGGGCGACGGGCAGCTCACAGGGCCCCCGGGTCCTCCTCAAGATCTGGAAGGCAGAAGGAGGGAGCATCGTCACCCGTTCCTGCAAAACCCGTTCTGGAAGCATGGGGGGCGGACAGGGGAATGCGTCCCAGGACTTGTGGTTTTTTTTTTTGAGGAAGATTGGCCCTGAGCTAACATCTGCTGCCAATCCTCCTCTTTTTGCTGAGGAAGCCTGGCCCTGAGCTAACATCCGTGCCCATCTTCCTCTACTTTATTTGTGGGACACCTGCCATAGCATGGCTTGCCAAGCAGTGCCATGTCCGCACCCGGGATCCGAACCAGTGAACCCTGGGCTGCCAAAGCGGAATGGGTGAACTTAACCACTGTGCCACCGGGCCGGCCCAGGACTCGTGATTTTAAGTGTCACGGAAAGGGTGCCAGTTCCTCGGGGACAGTGCAGTGTCCTCAGGGCAGAGGACGCTGAGATGGGCCCCCTGACAACCCAGACCAGCCGGCATGCCCCTCCCCAGGCCCAGAGGCTTTCCATAAAGCGAGAGAGGGCGAGCCGAACCGTGCGCACTGGCTAAGGGGACAGTGTGCTAAGCGGTGGCCTCCGTAAGGAGATGCCACATCCAGGGACCTGCAAATGGGACGTTACTTGGAAAAACGGTCTTTGGAGATGAGAAGAAGTTAAGCATCTCGGGATGCGCTCATCCTGGAGTACCCGGGAGGCCCTAAATCCAAGGATGAGTGTCCTCATAAGCGAGGACACAGACGCACAGGGAGCCGGAGGAGACCTGGGGCAGACGCCCCCTCGGAGCCTCCGAAGGACCCAGCCCCGTGACGCCGATTAGGGCGCTGGCTCCAGAACGGGCGGGACAACTCCCTGTGGTCTGTCTTCCCTGCATGTCTCTCGTCCCTGGATCAGGGCCCGCCCCAACCCCGCATGACCCCACCTGACCACGTCGATGAGATCAGCAAAGACCCCATCAACGGGTGGACATGGACTCCGGGGCACACGATGCGCCCCAGGACGCTATCTAAAGTCTCAACGAGCTCGTCAGAGTCTTGTCCCCACCGGGGCTGTGTCACCCCCTGGTCACCGTGGCTCTGCTACAATGACGGTGCCGCCTCGGGCTCTCCATCTGCAGGCCTGGGGTACACGCCCTCCCAGCGTGGACCCGGAAGGGACAGAAGGGAGGGCAGGGTCGTGGGGCCGGCGGGGTGGGGGTGGGGGTCCCCCGGGAGGTCACCGGAGGAGCAGTCGCGGAAGGAGAAGTCGCGGAGGGGAAGGGGAAGTGGCTCTCGGCCCACGGCGGGAGCCCACGCAAAGGACCAGCCACGAGAACAGTGCCACACCCACCCCGCTCCTTCTTTGCTCAAAGTGCGGGACTTCGCGGCTGCCCTGTGACCTGGCCCGGTGGCCCGCCCCTCCAGGCCTGGCACGCTCTGTAGCAAATCATTGCCAACTTAGGGGCTTTGAACAGCCCAACTTCCTCGTCAGAAAGTTCTGGACGCCCTGTGTCTGCATTGGGCCCCATCTCCGTCTTCAGGGACCCCGAGAACTCCCTCCCGGCGAGGCCGGGCTCCGTCTCCTGGGAGCCTTCGAGGGTGTTCTGGAGGCCAGATCTGCACCACGCAATGCTCACCCAGGGCTCTCACCGGCCGACCCCGCCCGGGGCAGCAGCGGCAGGGCAGACCCGGGTCGAGCGGTGCGGGCAAGGCGGACTCCGAGCGGTAAGGACCTCAACAGAGAGAGGCTGCTTGGGCTCAAGGCAATGTGAGCTCTGGACCGAGGACACGGGGCCTCCCATCAACAGGCCAGAAGTGCCTTCACTTCCCAATGCCAGCCCTGGGGCCCTGGCTGCCGTTGTCACTTCCTGCCACCTTGGCAAACACCCGGCGAGGCACTTTACTGTCACCTTCGAGGGAAATGGTATTCCTACTTTAGAGCTAAGAAGACCGAGGCCCAGGCCGGGTCCCCCTCGGCACTGCGACATCGGGGCCGGGTCATCCTCTGGGGGGCGGTCCGGGGCACTGTGGGGGGTTGAGCAGCATCCCTGGCCCCACCCACTCAATGCCAGGAGCTCCCCCAGTGTGACACCCACAGATGTCCCCAGACATGGCCCGGTGTCCCTGGGGGCAGGATTGCCCTAGTGAGAACCACTGGGTTAGAAGAGAATGACTCAGTACTAACTAGTTAATGACTAGTTAAGCCAGCCTTTCAGGCCTCGTGTGGCTGGCAGAGAGGGAGGGAGCGGGAACCCTGGACCGGTCCTTTCTGCGGGGCCACGTGTGCCTCCACCCTCCCCACCTCTCTGCTGTTCGGGTTTCCATCTGTCTAACCCCAAGCCCAGCCTCAGACCCCCAGGAAGAGCTGATGTCAAGAGGCCACCGCTGCACCCCCGTCTCCGAGACTGGCCGCGTCCCCGGGGTTGGGCAGCCCAGGACCCCTCCACGCTGTGGGCATGTGTGCTGGACGCGCCTTGTGGTGACCCTCGGCCCCCACCTGTGACAGTTCACTGCCCAGGCGATTAACCTGCAAACAGAGGCTCCCAGGCCACCCCGGCTGCAGGTCCAGGGACAGACACTCCCTGTGGGCCGACAGAAAAGAAAGCAACCTTCTGCCGGCCCACTGCCTGGTTTCTCCCCCGCCCGCTGCCTGGTTTCTCCTGCACCCAACACCTGGGGACACTTCCTCATCTGCAGTCTTACTTCGGCCTCCAGACGGCCTTCCCCTGGGGCTGAACGTCAACCCCCTCCTGTGATGAGAAGACGAAGGGGGGCGCCGCATCCCCCATCCGGCTGGAGGGGCCGCAGAGCCCCGGCCCCCGCCTCCATGCACTGACTCGCCTCCAGGCTCTGATTTCTCCCACAGCAGCCTCCCACCCTGAGGGCAATCCCGACACAGCGGGAAACGCAGCCCAGTTCGGGTCCTCCCCAGGGAAGATTTGGGGAATTTCACCTCCGACAAGGTCGCCTGCGCACATGTGGCCTGCGTGGATGGGAGTGGGGCCACCAGGCGGGTGAGCAGGCCCTCGGCAGCTCCGCCTGAGCCTCAGGAGCAGGGGCGGCCCCTGGCTGGTCCAGGCAGGCCGACAGCTTGTCCCGCGCACAGCGCACGCCACAGGCGGGACGCGCCGGGACGGTTCCCGGGGACGGGGCAGGGCGCCGGGGGGCCTGCAGGCTCTGCCCGCCTTTTTGGCTCTTCCCAGAAAGGGGGAGGGTTTTTTGTCTTAAGTGGATGCAATGATTCTCTGAAAGACTTCCTGGATGGGCCGAGTTCCTGTCAAAAGCAAACAGCTCTCCGTGGGAAACACACACGTCCCCCAGCCCTGGGGGGGCCCGGCCACCGGAAAGTGCCTTTGCCTTGAGAAAGGCCGAGGAGGCCAGGGCGGCCCGGAGGCGACCCCCCACATCCCAGTTACCGTCTCTGGTCCCCGTCCCTCGGCTCTTCCCAGAACACCTCCAAGGACGGCGGGGGCGGCCTTCTGGAAATTCAACGCCAAGAGCGAGTGCTCCTGGCTCCCCGGCTCATCCCGCAGCAGAGATGTGTGTGGCGCTTAGAAACTTCTAGAGCGACACAAGGTAAGATGACAAAATTCCCCTGCCACACACACCCAGCCCTTTTTTTTTCTTTCTTTTTTTCTGAAAACAAAACAAAACACAGTTCCTCTAAGCAACCGCCTCGCGTGACCCTCCGGTTGAGGTGCAGTGGGCGCCCGCTCAGCGCCACTTCCTTCCGGTGCCTCCACATCCTGCCTGGGCCGCTGACAGCGCCACCGTGGCCACTATGGCAGGGACGCTGCCCCAGGGCTCAGGGGCACGGCGGCCAGGCCCCACCCTCAGAGGCCGGTCCCGTATGTTCTAGATCCTGCGAACCCTGGCTCCCCGGCCGGCAGCCCAGGCACCGGGCAGGAAGATGCTCGCGGCCCTGAGCCATCAGCCACCACCGACATGTGTATTTTCCACTATGGAGACGCCCCCTGTGCATGCCGGCCGCCCGCCACCCTACGGGGCCACATGGGGCCCACACTGTCTCGGTGTCTGGCCCTCGTGTCTTGGTTTTCTGGGTGAAGCTCCCCAACTTGTAGGAAGGCAGCAAGTACGGTTTGTGGGGGCCACTCGAGCCAGGTGCTGTTGAGGAGCCCCTATATTCCAGCCGTCCTGAGAGTCTTTTTTAAAAAATTGAGACATAATTCATATACTGTAAATTCCAGTTTTTTTTTTTTTGAGGAAGATTGGCCCTGAGCTAACATCCGTGCCCACATTCCTCCACTTTATATGTGGGACGCCTGCCACAGCATGGCGTGCGAAGCGGTGCCTTGTCCGCACCCGGGATCCGAACCAGTGAACCCCGGGCCGCCGAAGTGGAACGTGCGCACTTAACCGCTGTGCCACTGGGCCGGCCCCAAAATTCCACCTTTTAAGGTATATAATTCAATGGCTTTTAGAAACATCAGAGAGCAGGGCAACCAACACCACTATCTAGTTCCAGAGTATTCTCATGACCCCAAAGGACCCGCCCCCCTTCCCGTGCCCATCAGCTGTCACCCTTCGTTCCCCCGTTAGGGGTGAATCGAGTCCCCCAAAATGACACGTTCAAGTCCTGTGAACTGGCTCGTTTGGAAACAGGGCGTGACAGGTGTCATTAGTTATGGAGGTCGCACTGGACTGGGGGCCCTGAGACCGGCGGCTGACGTCCTCGTAGGAAGAGGGAAGTTGGACACAGACACAGTGGTAGCTGTGTGACGACGGAGATGGAGACTGGGGGGGATGTGGCCACAAGCCCAGGAGCGCCCAGGACTGCCGGCCACGCCAGAAGCTGGGAGAGGTGGCAAGGACCCACCCCCAAGCGCACTATGAGCCCACAGGGCAGACGTGGGCCTGGGTCCTGGACCCGGGGTCTCTGCGTCCACCGCCTCCACGCTGCCGGGGACGGAGGTGGGGTGCTGGACCGCCTGGAGCAGCCGTTGATCCTGCAGCTGAGGAACGCTGAGCCTATGCCCGCTGCCGCAGTTTACCCCAGGGGCAAACACAGACACACTGTTTGACAAAACCGCACCCCACCGAGGGGCGGAGAGGAGAAATGTGAGCGAGGTCATCTGTGGTTGTGGCATCCGCTTAGGGGACACGCCTCTTCCTTCTGAGGACCCAGCCCGAGGTTTCAGAAGAGGCCATTGCATGCGAAGGGACCAGGGGCGCGTGTGTCAGAAAGCGTAGGACCCCAGAGCCGGGCCCCGAGCTGCCTCGGTGGCTGTCCCTGCTTCCTGTTAATGCAGGATCCTTGGATGTGGACTTGAGTGTGCACGGACCCCCGGCTGAAGGGGGCGGGGGAGGAGGCGCTGCTCTGAGCATGCCCGCTGCCCAGGGGGCTGGGAAGAGCTCCCAGCTACAGCCATGGGTCTCATCCGGGCCATCCTGCCCCCAGGGGACCCTGGGGACATCTGTGGTTGTCACACTGGGGGCGCTCCTGGCATCGAGTATGTGGGGGCCAGAGGGATGCTGCTCAACCACCCCCCCCTCCAGTGCCCAGGACGGCCCCCCACAGAGGATGACCCGGCTCTGAGTGTCTTACTTGGCACACAGGAGCCGCCAGAGTGACCATCTCTTTCCCAGAACCCGGCTTCTTAAGTCACACTTGCCTTTTCTGCTTAAGAAATCGGAAGCTCGAGATTCCAGGAACTCAGAAACAGGGCTCCCCAGCCGGGGCGTGTCAAAAACTTCCCGGAGGAAAAACCCCAGTTCCCAGCCGGCGGTGTGGGGGGATTTTCTCGAACCCTCCACCTTAGGCAGCGCTGGAGATGGGAGAAGAGCTCCCGGAAGGGTGACTCACTCGGACTCTCCAGAACCTAGCGGGCTTCGGGCGTTTTTACCCACGGAGCAGGCAAATATTAGCATATGAAGCGTCTGAGTTCAGGAACTGAGACGGCCCTTCTGTGAACCCCCCGAGGGACTAAAATAACCGCTGGGGCCGAGAGAGACAGACGGGAACTCCGAATTCAGCGCGTCCGTCACAGGGACGAGGGGCGCCCGGCTCTGCGGGAGACTCGAGGATGAGGACACGCTCTCCCCTCAAGTAAAAAGTGAGCCATCGAGCCCGGAAAAGACGCGAGGAACCATAAAGGCACGTTACTAACTGCACGAGCCAGGGTGAGAGGGCGACGCACTGTGAGTCCAACTCTAGAACCTTCTGGAAAAAGCAGAACCCGGGAGACATACAGGATCTGTGGTTTCAGCGGTTGGGGGAGGGACAAACAGGCAGAACACGGGGGTTCCTAAGGCAGTGACACTTTTCTGTATGGTGCTATGACGGTGGACACACGACACGCTTTTGTCCCAACCGACAGAACACACAGCACCGAGAGTGAACCCAAATGTCAAGGGTGGACTCTGGGTGACAATGACGTGTCCAGGAGGTTACTGGGATGTTGATAATGGTGGGGGGGGGCGCCGTGCATATATGGGGCAGGGGGCATATGAGAATTCCCTGCACCTTCTACTCAATTATGCTGTGATCCTAAAATGGCTCTAAAAAAAATAAAGTCTCGGGGCCGGCCCCGTGGCCGAGTGGTTAAGTTCGCGCGCTCTGCTTCAGCCGCCCCAGATTTCGCCGGTTCGGATCCTGGACGCAGACACGGCACCGCTCATCAGGCCACGCTGAGGCGGCGTCCCACATGCCACAACTAGAAGGACCCACAACTAAAAATACACCGCTATGTACCAGAGGGGCTTTGGGAGAAAAAGGGAAAAATAAAATCTTTAAAAAAAAATAATAAAATAAAGTCTATTTAAAAAAATTATAGCCAACACTAATTCATCATTACGACACCCCAAGCATTTGGCTGGTTGTCTTGGAGGAGCTCACCCCACTTAAGAAACAACTGGAGCCACAAACAGGAAGCAGAAAATGACGAACCTGATGAAAGCGGGAGTTGGACATGTACGTGTGAAAGGAATCAATGCCACGGAAGGTGCTAGAAATACAACGTGCACCGCATGTGTAATTTCAAATTTTCTAGTAGCTACATTGAAAAGTAAAAAAAAAATGAACAGAAACAGGTGTAATTAATATTAATAATATATTCTACTTAATCCAGGAGCACCAAAATACCATTTCGACACCTAAGGAATATAGAAAATATTAAGGGGATGTTTTCCCTTTTTTTCTCTTTAAACCGAGTCTCCAGGACCCGGTGTGTAGTTTGACTTATAGTGCATACAATTTGCAGCGGCCGCGTTTCGAGGGTTCATTAGCCACGTGTGGCCAGCGGCTGCTGCCCTCGACGGCTCAGCCCGAGGGAGCCGAAGGAGAGGGAAGACGGGGCAACGGGACGGGTGCTGTTTGAGGCGGGTGCTGGATTCAGATCCGGGGATGGGGCTCTGCCTTGTTGGGGGTGAAGGAGCAGAGGGTGCCTCCCAGGAGGGAGGGGAGAAGCAGGGTGCTGTCGGGCGCAGGCTGGGGCAGCCGGGACTTCACCTGCTGGGTTCCCACTCCATCATCAGTGCACTGGTTCAACCTGACCCACGACACGCGCAGGGAAATAGTCACTTAGTCCTGAAAGCGTCAACTCGGGGGCACGGGGGCTCAGGGCTCATGCGAGGCTGCAGGGCCCTGTCCTGATGTCCGCCGGGGTGGGACCCTTGGCCCCACTCAGCGCTGAGTCTGTGAAATGGGCTAATTAGAGTCTCGGACCTTTGGGCTGGGTGGAGGGGGAATGAGGAAGCGGCTGGCGGGGCCCCGTGTAACAGAACCAAGTTTAAACCCAGAAGTGCAGGCAGGCGGGGAGGGGGGCATCGCATGTCAAAATTTACCCAGCTGTGTGCTCTGCACACGTGCCGTCGACTGTATGTCAATTAAACCTCTATAGGACTGCGAAAAAAGGATGCGACGGGGGAGAGGTATGCGTGTTCAAACACCGGAAGACGCTCACCCCAAAATTAACAGTGGCTCTTGCACACTCATTTTCTGCTTTGTGAGTTTCTGGGTTTTCCAATTACCCACCTTCCCTTTTCAGTGACATTTATAAAATACAGTCACGCGTAAAACATACCTAAGAAAAAGGAGCTGTGAGGTCACCCAAGGTGTGCTGACCCCGGCCAACACCTCTGGCCCAGTCCTTCCCAGGGCTCAGTGACTCTGGGCACCAGGAAGCAAGAAGCCTGCTTTTAAAAGGCCGGGGTGCCCCTGGTTGGGGGGGGGCCCGAAATCCTAGGAATTTGGATCCCAACCAGGAGGCGGGGTCCTGGCGATGGGGACAAGGCGCGGGGTTGACCCCAAAGGGACACTAGTAACCACGAATGCCACCGAGGGCCCACAGAACCCCCTCCCGCCGCCCGATTTCGCCCCTCCCGATGGATCTGGCCTCCCCGCCGACCGCGTTCGCCCCTCCCGACGGATCAGACCTCCCGCCGCCCGCGGTCGCCCCTCCCGACGGATCGGATCTCCCGCCGCCCGCGGTCGCCCCTCAGAGGACCCACCTGCCGCCTCACGCTCGCCTCCGTCCTCCGTCCCCGGTCTCGGTCCCCGTCCCCGTCCGCAGGCCGCCCGCCAGCCCCAGCCTTGCCGCCGCCCGCCGCGGATGGACACCGCACACGCCCCGCCCGGCCCCACCCGCCCAGATGGCCCTACTTCCGCTACAGGCTGAGGCCTCCCCGGAAGCGGAGCCGGGGCGCGGACTTCTAGCCCGAGGGGGGCGCGCCCAGCCGCCGCGCTCTCCGTCGCCTGGCAACCGGGGACGGGCCGTGACGCCATTGGCTGGTGCCGGAGGCTCGCGGCCTGAGGGCGGAGCTTGGGCCTCGAGCAGGGGCAGGGCGTGGAGGAGGAGCCTACGCCAGCCGTGGGCGCATGCGTGGGGCGCGGCCTGAGGGCGGGGTCGAGCCGTGGGTGGAGTTTCCTCTGGGAGTGGCGGCTCGTGGGCGGGGCCTGGGGGCGGAGCCGGAGCCGTCAGTTATCTTCTGCTGGGGCGGGGCCTGGGGCCGAGGAGGGCGCCGTTGGTTGGTCGGTGCGCGCCGAGGGGCGTGGCACAGGGCGCTGTTGGTTGGCTGGCGGCGGAGGGGCGTGGCGAAGGGGCACCGTTGGTTGGTCAGTGCGCGCGGAGGGGCGTGGCGCGGGGGCGCCGTTGGTTGGCTGGCGGCGGGGGGCGTGGCGCGGGGGTGCCGTTGGGTGGTCCTGGTGCGCGGGAGCCATCGGGGGCCGGGGCGGCGGGGGCGGCATGGCCCTGTTGCTGTGCCTGAGCCTGACAGTGGCGCTGGCCCGCGGCTGCCTGCATTGCCACAGCAACTTCTCGGATAAGTTCAACTTCTACCGCGACCACGTGAACCTCAAGTCCTGGTGGGTAGGCGACATCCCCGTGTCGGGCTCGCTGCTCACCGACTGGAGCCAGGACACGATGAATGAGCTGCACCTGGCCATCCCTGCGGAGATCAGTGAGTGCCGGAGCCCCGCCCCGCACCCCCGGCCCGGCCAGACCCCGGCCCAGCCGGCCCGCTCACCTGCCTCTTCCGCCCGCAGCGCGGGAGAAGCTGGACCAGGTGGCGAACGCTGTGTACCAGAAGATGGATGTGCTGTACCAGGGGAAGATGTATTTCCCGGGTAAGGTGGAAACTGAAGCTGGGCCGACCGGCCCCAGGACCCCTGCCTCTGCCCATGGCCCAAGCCTGACCACCCTCCTCCCGCCTCCCCCATCAGGGTATTTCCCCAACGAGCTGCGAAACATCTTCCGAGAGCAGGTGCGCCTTATCCAGAATGCCATCATCGAAAGTGAGCAAACGAGGGCTGGGGGACCCAGGGCTATAGGAGGATTTGAGTCCCCTTCGAGGCTGGGGGCCCCGGCCAGGGCAAGGCGAGGTTAGAGTGCTGTGAATAGGGAATCTGTGCACCATGCAGCCGGCGTTAGAACTCGGAGCCTGCAGCGGCTGGGGACAGAAAGCGGGGAGCAGGGCAGCTCCCAGAGGAAGGGGCTCTTTCATCCTGGGGCCTTGAAGGATAACCCCCACCCTTCCATGCCACCTCCCTGGAAGTCACGCTTCCTGGTGATTTGCCCCATCTCTTGGGCAGGCCCAGGAGAGTGGGCCAGAGCGGGAACGGGCTGGGTCTGCTAAGGCGGCGCTGTCCGGGCTCTTGTCCCCGCACAGGCCGCATCGATTGTCAGCGTCACTGTGGTGAGTGCGCCTCTGTCCAGGCCGTGGGGGATGGTGGCGGTGGCAGCGTGGGGCCCCGGAGGCCGAGGGGAGCCCGCCGCGGCCTGTCGTGTGTTGCAGGCGTCTTCCAGTACCAGACCATCTCCTGCAGCAACTGCACAGACTCGCACGTCGTCTGCTTTGGCTACAATTGCGAGTAGGGCTCGGCGGGCGGCTGAGGGCCCCGCTGTCCGAGCGGTCTGAGGTCCTCCCCAGAGGGGCCCCTCCTCCGCCTCCCCGGCCCCTGGCCTTTCACCACCTGGGCAGGCAGGGTGGGCTGGAAGCTCCCCTAGCTGGCCCCCTGAATTTGGGGCCACGCCACCTCCACACCCCGTGTCCCCGCAGGTCGTCGGCGCAGTGGGAGATGGCTGTGCAGGGTCTCCTCCGTTACATGTGAGTCATGCAGCTGGGCTCGGAGGGGACCCCGACCGAGGCCACATGGCTTCTGACTCCAAACTTGCTGTCCTGTCGTTGTAGAAATATATGGCACAAGTAAGTCCCCTCCCCCAACCCCAGTGAGTTGATCAGAGGCGGCGTGTGCATCCTCCGGTGAGTATGCGCCAGGTGGGCCACGGGAGGTGGTGCCTGGTCCTGTGCGCTCAGGTCGATCACTCTGGTTAGATTCCCTGTAGAATCTGGTCCTACCCCTGCCCCAAGTGGGAGGCAGGGCTGTGGTCGGAGCTGGGGAGGGAGGGCGCTCCAGGATGGATGCGTGCCCCAGTGGAGGGGCCTGGGGCCACAGGCACAGCTTCAGTCCCAAAGCTCGGGGCTAACCGGGGCCCTGTCGTGTCTTTCAGACAGAACACCAAGACGAGGTAAAGCCCCCTGGCCCATCTCCTCCAATGCCCTGGCCTGGCCTTCCAGAGGGAGGAGAGGGGAGGGGATGGGGGGGTGAGGGAAGCGGTGCTCTGGGGTCCTTCGGGTCAATGGGGGTGGCCAGGGGGTTTGGACAGGGCGAGCACAGCCAAGCAGGGGTCTCTCTGCACCTGGGACACCCCAGACCTCACCTCTGCAACCACACCCTGCAATCGCTTCGTGAATAACCATGTGTCCCTCTCCCCCTCGCTGCCGGATGCACAGGACCACTCCAGCCTTGTGAGCCACCTGGAGGGACCTGGGTGGGCTCTGGGGGTGGGGATGTACCTAAGCCAGACAGCAAAGCTATGGCCACTTTGGCGCAGGCCCCCCCCCCCATGCCCTTTTGACACCCCAGTCGTGGGGATGTTGGTGTGACAGAACCCAGTGCAGTCTTGGGGACACAGAACAGGCAAGGCCTTGGGGTCCAGCCCATCCCATGCCCCACTTAGGAAGACAGGCCCAGGCCCCAACAAAGGCCCCCCAGGGAGGGGATGGCAGGGAGGGGAGAGAAGGGACTGAGGGCACCGTGTCCCCCCGCAGCCTGGTGTCGCCCAGCTTCACGTGTCTAGAGCCCCCAAACCTGGCCAACCTGACTCTGGAAGACGCTTCCGAGTGTCTGATGCAGCACTGACGGCCGCCAGGCCTGCCGGACCCACCCCAGCTGTGATGCGGGGCCAAGTCGGCTGGACTCTCCCAGCCCGCACGTGCGGAGCAGCCTGGCTGTTGCCTCGGGTCCTCGCCGCCATCCAGCCGGGCCGGCCGGGAGGAGGGGAGGTGGGTTTGTATATAGTGTTGACGCCGAGTGGGACCACAGAGCTACTGGACGGAACGATTAAACTCCCTGACCTTTCTCATCTCGGAGTGGTCCTTGTGGGGCAGGGAGAACGGCGGGGGCTCGGGGGCTCGGGGGCTCGCAGGGCTGGGTCCCGGCAGGACGGCGGGGCAGGCTGGCCGGACAGCAGCCTCCACGGTGAGTCCAGGCGCAGCTGCAGCGGTGGACAGGCACACAGCTGACCAGCGTGCTCCGCGGCTGACTGCTCACCACAGCGAGGGAGGCCTGGGAGACCGGCACCGCCAGGAGGCCACTCTGTCAGAAGAGCTGCCGCCAGCCAGGCAGGCCTCCGGCTCGGGCGCTCGCCCCTCTCCCCACCAGCTCCCTCTTGCTCTTGCGTCCAAGGGGGTCCAAGGGGATCCCAGGACGGCTCTCGAGAGCTGATGGACCCCAGCCCTGCACACGCCCTCCCGTAGCGGCTTCACTGACAGAACCCAGCACTGCTTCCCTGGGAGCGTCCGTGTCTGGGGTCGGGGAGATGCGGCATGGTTGAAAATGGTGTGGGGAGCCTCAGGGACGTCCCGGGGAGACTGCAGAGTCTGGTGGCGGAGTCACATGGCCCACGTGCTGGCAGCAGGTGGTGACAGCCAGGCTCTGGTGCTCCTGGTGCCCCCCCACTGGCCTGCGCAGCCCGAGGGTGGCGAGGGCGGTGTGGATGCAGGCGGCGCCTACGTGTTCCCACTGAGAGCGGGGAATGAGCCTCCTGGCCAGCATTTCTGGACAGGACAGTCTTCTGGAAGGGACATTGGTGGGGCGCCCTGAGCTGGTTCAGCCTGGGCTGTCTGTGCCCGGCTCGTCGCCCTCCCACACTTTGGCATTCAAAGTGGAGTTGATTTGGGCTTTCCGTCTGCTCACGCAGCCTGACCTGTCTTGAACTGTCCATTGTCCACACGGTGTCACCAAAGCCAGCGGAAGTGTGGTGAATTAAACCCCCATGGAAGGCAGGGCCGGGCAGGACAGCCGACATGGAGACGTGTGTTTGCGAGTTTATTGAATCATCCTGACACAAAATCATACAGCAGCGTGATATGTCTCTCTCCTGTATACGGGAATGTCGATGGCAAATAAAGTCTGTATAACACATCATACAATGTCGAGATTCTAGAATCACTGCACGGGATTCTGTAATAGATTACTCTACATGCTAAAGTGACAGTTTTCATCAAAAGGAAAAGTTAAAACGTCATTGAGGACCATCATCTCTGAGGAAGGTTCAGTCTCGGGGTAGGCCGGGGTCCCCTCGCCCTGGCGGAGGTGCATTTCAGGGGCCTGGCCGCCCCAGGATGCATGTGCCTCGCTGTTGGGGCGACGATGACCAGGACTGGCCCCCCGGCAGCTGCAGGGACGGCCCTGCGGGTGTTCAGTGACGAGACGCGGCAGGCAGAGCTGCAGCCCTCTGCCACCCACCCCAGTGGGGCTGACGAGACACTGTGCCGAGCAGGGCTGTCCAGTCCCGCTCCGGGAGGGGGCCTGGCTGGATCCCCCGCCTCGGCTGCAGCCCCCCACCTCTGGTCTGCCACCCTTTTTCACCCGGCACACGAACACGGTGGTGGGACGCAGAGAAGACAGTGGACGACAGGCAGCACGACCCTTTCCCACCGTGTCCTGGGGAGAAAGATCCTGACCCACGGCCGACAGAAGAGCAGGGAACGTCAGCGCCGGGAGCAGCCAGCCCACTCTTCCCACAACGCGCCACCGGGCAGGGTGCCTGGGGCTCATGGAACTCAGATGACTCCACAGAAGGATGCGCCACCCTGCCCCGACGGCTGAACGTCCCTCACCCTGGACCCGCCAGGTCCCAGCCGGGGTCCCGCTCGCCCCTCGGGCAGCCCCTGCAGCCATGTGCACAGTTGGCCTCCAGCTACAGGAGCCCCTGCTGCTCTGAGGCCTGGAACGGGGCTTCTCGCCAGAGACAGTGGGAAGAGCCAAAGTAAAAAAGATGATAGGAGAAATCAACGCAACAGAAAACCCTGACGTCTAAACGACGGACGACAGTGGACTTAAATTAACGCCCGAGCTGGGTGCAGTCCATGCGACAGAGAGAAACCTATCACTTGGAACCGGCTCTCCCTCGTGTGTCCTCCGTGGCGGGTCGCAGGTGGCACTCAGCACGTGGCCAGCGTGGCTCGCATCTCCTCCAGCAAGTTGCTCAGCAGCGTTGAGTCGTTGCATTTCCCGTCGACCGACACGGACTTCTCGCCCTGAAGAGGGACAGCAACGGGCAGTGTTCCCACCCACTACACGCAGACACCGCCCCCGGCTGCACGCCCCCACTGGCAGTTTTCCAGATACTTCCAAGGGCGAGCGCTCTGACAACCGACCAAAACAAGGAGCGCCGGGTAAGACGGAGCGAGCATGCTGGCCTGTGTCCCCCACACGAGGAGCTATAAACCCGGGACGGAGGCGTGGAGCGGCTGCCTGCGGGTCTGGGGACAGGACCAGAAGTGGCAGGGCCCGGGAGGTCCTGGGTGGAGCGTGGGGAAAGCGAGCCGTCAAGTGGTTTATGCCCTGCTGGGTCCACCGGAGCACGGGCGGAGCTCAGCCTAAGGAGCGCACTAGAGACGCCGGGAAGACAGACCACCGGCCGGCCCCACGGGGGTGCACGGAGGCGGCTCTGAAGAGCGGGACAAGGGCTGTGGGAGTGGACGGACACATCATCCCCAGAGGATCTCAGCGAGCCCCACAGGCTCATCGTGTTCAGACGTTCAGGACAGAACCCAGAACTGCTAGGGCAGTCCCGGCTCCCACGGACAAGACAAACCCAGGCCGAGACGCAAGGTCGGAAGAAGCTATCCCAAGAAGGCTCCAACGAGCGAGCACAACTCTCTCCAAACGGAGAGAGAGCAGAACATCTCAGCAAAGAAACGGAGGACCCAAACACCCACCAAACACGTGTGTTAGCTCTGAAAAACACAACCACCAAAATAAACAACTCACCGGATGGGCTCACTGGCAGAATGGATAAGACAGAGAAGACAGTCAATGAACTCGACAGAGTGTTACCAGAAATAACCCAACCCGAACAGACGGGAAAAGAGGTTGGGGGAGGGGCAGGGGCGGAGCCCAGAGACCCGAGGAACAGCAACAAAAGTCTGAGATTCACGCCATCGGGATCCCAGAAGAGAGGCTAAGAATGCAGTGCTGAAAAACTATGTACCTAATAGCTGAAAACTTCCCAAACTTTGAAAAGACAAACGCATGGATTCCAGAAGTTCAGCAGACTCCAGAGAGAGAAATCCCAAGAAAACACCCAGATACGTCAAAAATGGCTGAAAACCGAGGACAAAGAAAACTCCGGAAAACACCCAGAGAAAAATGGTGCACGCCCTACAAAAAGAATAATGGTGCAGGTTTCTCATCAGAGACCACGGACGCCGAAAGAAACGGCGTGTTTCTAATGTACTGAGAGAAAAGACCATCGAAGCAAGAACCACCTCGAGGAGCAGGGAGATAAACAACTGGACGAGGAAAACCGAGGCCTCGGCCCCCAGGCTGCTCTCAGGAGCTGCTGGAGGAAGGTCGTCGGAGGGAAGGGGACCACCGGCACACGACGTGCAGCAGCCGCACGCAGAGGGGCGGGGCGGCCACAGGCGAGCAGCGGGCCGCCCCCTCGGCTCCGGGAGCTGTCTGTCCAGGGCGAGGGCAGCAACTGTGACGTGGCGTGACGGAGTCTCTGATGTCCGTGAGGCCAACGCACAGGACAAGTGCTCATACAGAGGGACGGGCAAGGGACCAACGCGTCCCACTCAAGTGGTCAAACGTCAGTTCCAAGAAAACTAAAAAGCTAAGCGTGCGTAGAACGTGGCCCCACACACAACGCCCAGGAGCCAGCGCCAACAGCACAGCCAGATCCAAACGGGACGCCGGCACCGCGCAGCTCAGCCCGAGCGGCAGGGGCGGGACGGAGGACGGAAACAGGAGGAACACGAGGAAACAAGCCAGACAGACCAGCAACGCTTCCCACGCAAAGGCTCTCCACACACGCGGTAAGAGGCAAGAGGCTGGCGGGTCGCACAGGGCGTCTCCAAGGAGTTCTTCCAAACGCCACGGTAAACACAGGGCCAAAGTAAAGATACACGGTGTAGATGCCAATCGAAAGACAGCGGGAGTGGCTAGACTGACAACACACAAGACGGACTTCAGAGCAAAGAAAATAACCTCGGCTAAAGAGAGACACCGCGTCTGTGCAGGAGGCTCAGCCACCAAGAGGATGCCCTGAGTCTAAGGGTCCACTTGTCGCCCTGGTGAATTCCACGAAACACGGAAGGAAGAACTACACCAATTACACACAATGCCCCCGGGAAACGCAAGAGGAGGGGACAGCTCCCCGGCTCGTTCAACGAGACCCTCAGTGCCCTGACGCCAAAGCCAGACCAAGAAAACCGAAGGCGGGGACTCCTTGCGAGCACAGGCTCCAAACCCCCCACACGACAGCCACAGACTGAACCCAGCCACGCGCTGAAGCAGAGGAACCCACAGTGACTTGAGGGAGGGGGGCCGGCGCGGACGGGCCCGGGCTCACCTTCTTCATCAGGAGGCAGACGTGGTGGCCCTGGATGGAGCGGCTGTACATTGAGGCGCACGAGTTCACTCGCTCCACGACTGCAACAGAGCAGGCAGGGGTGAGGCCGCTGCCGCCCCCTCGGCGACAGGGGACACCACGTGTGCACAAAACTGTGCCATCCATCAAGTCATGGCAAATCTCTTACCGGAAAAATGGTGATGAAAACAGATCTTTGCCAGAAGGTTCTGGAAGGACATACTAATGCCGTCGACTTTGATTGAGCTCATGCTCAGGTCCCCAGACTCCAGCAGCTTGGCAAAGGCGTCGCTGTGGGGAGGACACAGGACAGGAGGCTAACAACAGGCAGGCTCGCCAGCACCCAGGCAGACAAAGCCCCCAGCCCCGGGGTTGGGGGGACACCCTCTTCCGTGTGCTGGGGCCTGGGAGGTCTCCAAGGGTCTTGAAAGACGTCATGGGCTGAACTGTGCCCCCAAAATCCCTATGTGGAGGTCCTGACCTCCAGGACCTGAGACTGTGATTGTAATCGGAAACAGGGCCCTGATCCACCAAGACTGGGGGCCTTAACGAGGGCATGAGAACACAGACACGCACAAAGGGACGACCACATGAGGACACAGGGACACGACGGCCCCTGTACGCCAAAGGAGCCTGAGGGACCAGCCCTGCCGACACCAGGACCTCAGACCCCTGCCTCCAGCACTGGGAGAGCGCCAACGTGGCGTCTGAGCCGCCCAGACCAGGGGACTCGTCACGTAGCCCAGCTGGCCGACACATCAGAGGAGCTGGACTCGCCCGCTAGCTGCCCGCTGTCACTGACCCGCCGCGCCCTGCGCTCCTGAGGGCGGCGGGCTGGCACACCTGTAGCACGGCGTGGTGATCAAGTACGAGGTGCAGCTGAAGTGCAACTTGAAGTCGAGCTTCTCGTGGGTGGAGCCCTCGTCGTTCTGCGGGGAGCAGGGCAGGGGGAGGGCGAGCAGGCCAGGCCGTTAGCTTGGGGGGGCCGGCATCTGGGCATGGCTCCCACCCCAGAACTGGGTGCTCTTGGCAGGTGGAGCGGGCAAAGGGGGGTCCCGTGGGCCCCCGACGGCACCCTGAGCGCCGTGTACCTTGGCAATGAAGGTCAGGGTGCCCTTGAGCTTCTGGGCCATGGCGATGCTCTGGATGGTGAACACAAACTGGGCTTCGTTGGAGATGCCTGGTGAGGGCGAGAGCCGGGGCCTGAGGAGGAGCGTGGGGCTCGGCCAGGAGGGGTCTGGCCACCCTTCTGACAGGTGGCAGTAACGTGACCCCACCCAGGGTCTGTCCTCAGTGCTGCCTGCCCTGGTTTGGAAGCTGTGCTCAGCCCCCAAGGGGGCGTCAGGAGTCAGACACAAATGAGAGCCTCCTGGTGTCCTCCGCGTGGGCCCGGCCCCACCCACCCACAGCAAGCTCGCGGGCGCCCCTCATCTAGGCAGAGGCTCGGCCATCAGAGCCCCAGGACCAAGGAGGAGGTGGGCGCCCAGGGCTGACCTCAGGGGTCTGCTAGCCTGGGGACCAAGAAGTAGAGACCCAAGAAGGAGCTCTCAATCCACGAGAAGCCTCAGCCTCCGAGCTCTGGACGTCAGTGCAGTGGCTGCCTCACCTGGGGGCAGCTGGAAAGGCACGGGGACGCCGTCGTGGACGGAGGAGCCCTCGGGCCGGGCCAGCTTGGTGTTGAGCGAGTCCAGCACGTTGAGCTCCATGTTCTTCAGGAAGCTGCTGCTCTGGTTCTCCAGGACGATGGACACGGTGACCCGGCTGTCCTCCTGCAAGCTGCCCTGCACCTCGTAGGTCTGCACAGAGCAAGGCCGGGTCAGCGGGCGTGGCAGAAGCCAGCACACGAGGGGAGCGTGAGCAACACTCGTTCCACAAGCACAGAGAGGGCAAGGAAAGGAACCCGAGTCCTCACACACAGAAAGCCAGGTCTCAGCTCTGTCTGCGATTCTGAGCCCTTCCTGTTCTCTTTGAGAACCACCATTGCCCATCCCAGCAGCCCCTGGCCCCACCCACAGGGTAGGGGCCTCCCCTGGTGCCCTGGGCACTCACTGATGCCCCAGGGCGCAGCCACCCCCACACCCAGAGCACAGACCCCACCCTGCCTGCCGCACTCCGGAAGGCCTAGCCGCTCACCATCCTGATGTAGGAATTCTCAGCCAGGAGGCAGTAGCTGGACATGGGCTGGAACGAAAGCAAAGAGCTCAGCGCTACGAGTGGGGCCTGAGTGACGTCCGCTAACGTCTGCTCACGGAACGAGGCTTGTCTTGAGCTGCCAACTGTTCGGGGAGGGAGCCACGAGGACCACGAGAACAAGGTGGGGGGAGGCAAGGAACCCCCACGGGCCCCAGACAACTGTGGCCACACTGCACGGCTCCTCGGGCTGGCACCGCTGGGGAGGACTGCCAGGTGACAGCGATGCCTCCCTGCCACCCAGTCCCTGGGGCCACCAGCCTGCTGCCCACCGAGGCCCTGCTGCCCGCCTGCCGGCTCCTCGGCGTGGCTCGGCTCTCCCCCAGCACGGAGGCCACGGCAAGCGGTGGGGACGCCCTGGGCCGCGGGAGGCGTGTGAAGTACCCCTCACCGGGAGGGGCTCCTCATCCAGCGAGCCGTTCTCCACGGGCTCTGCCGCCCCGCCGCCCGCCGGCTGATTCTTCTTGGATTTCTTCCTGTCTGCAGACCGCTCCTCCTGCTCCTTCCGGTGTTTCTTCTTCTTATGCTTGGAAGGTTTCTGCGACCAAAGGAGAGATCAGGGTCAACCCTGAACTTCTCCAGCGAGTGGCACACGGCGATGCTTCCCCTCACGTCACACGGCTTGAGACGTGGGCCCAAGTGCACCAAGGTAAAGGGCACGTGTGTTAGAAGGGACAGGCCAGCAACCCCTGGGTCCATGGAGAACAGATGAGACGGGGCCCAGCTGAGCCCAGGACCCGGGGACTCAGTGCTCGGCTGGACGGTCACTGCCTACGGGGCAGACACGCACGGGAGACGGCAAGAGTTCAGACACGACAGCCCAGCAACTACGGCAGGCCTGAGCATCCAGCCCAGAGACGAGAAAGCAAACGTCCCACGGAGACCTGGACATGTGTCCACGGCAGCACGACCCACAACAGCCAAAAGGTGGACACAACCCCGCTGCCCATCAACTGAAGAGCAGACGAATGAGACGTGGCCCACCCACACACTGGAACACGACGCAGCTATGAAGAGGAGGCCCTGACACGATTGCACGTGGATGGACCACAAACACACGACGCTCAGGGAGAGAAGCAGACACAGAAGGACACACGGTGTGTGACCCCACTGACGTGAAACGTCCAAAACAGGCAGATCCACAGAGAGCGGACTCGTGGGGGCCAGGGGCTGGGGAGGGGGTGGGGAGTCACTGCTGATGGCAACGACATTTCCTTTAGGAGAAATGGAACGTTCTGGAACTAGACAGTGCTGGTGGCTGCATGACTGTGAAGGAACTGAAATCACTGATGGCTCGCTCTGCAGGGGACTGATCGCCCTGCAGCAGGGCTGTGACAAGAACCAGGCCCTACAAGCGCAGCGATGGGAGAGCAGTCGGAAGCTGGTCCTGGCGCTGAGGGCCGCCAGCCGTGAGCGCAGGCGTGTGGCCCCCTGTGAGGCCAGCCGGGGCGGTGCCCTCACCTTCTCAGGGTCTCGCTCCTCCTCCTCCTCCTCCTCATCCTGCTCCTCCCTCTTGGGCTCCTCACGCTCCTCCTTCGGGGCAGAGATGACAGCGTTCACCTCGGGCTCTGCCTGCAGGCAGTCAGGGCCAGGGCTCAAGCGGGCAGCCAGGCCCCGGGACGGGGTGTCCTCCACCCTCAGGCCCTGATCTGCCCTCATGCTGGGGACACTTCCTCTTGCAGCTGCATTCTGTCAACACGCAGGCGTGTGGCCATCAGGCAGTACAGGTGGCAGTAGTGGGAAGAGGAGGCCCCGCCTGAGGCCGCCTGGGTGCTGACCAGGGTCACTGCCTGAACCCAGAGCCGCCAGGCCCCATCCGCTAACACAGGGCGACTGCTCAAGGCTGCTGCCTGGCTCGAGGGGCGCCAGAAGCCTAGCCACCCTCTTTCCTGCAGCCGATGCCTGGGGAGACCTTGGGCAAGGGACCAAGCTGGCCCAAATCTGGCTCAACGTGTGAGGGTTCCCCAACACCCACCCCTGGGGCATAGGCTGCGGGGCAGGGCTGACAGGCGAGGGAGGGCAAGGGCCAGGCTGGGCAGTACCTAGAGCGGGCATCCCTAAATGCCTGAGAGAGGGAACTGTGCCAAAGTGGCAAACTGCACGCGCCCAGTGAGGACTGTGTGGGGCTGGCAGAGGCCACCTGCCAGACTCTTACCGTTGCCAGGGCGGGAGCAGGAGCAGTGGCAGGCGGCGGCATGGTGGACAGCCAGAAATCTAAGTCCTCACCCTGAAACCACAGGATGACAGGCCTTTGGCCAAGGTAGCAGACGGCCCCCAGAGGGCACAGGTGGACACGCGGAGGCCCCGTCGGCGGGGCCCTCCTGGCTCCCGCCCAGCAGAGGACAACTCTGGCTCTGCAGGCCTTGGGAGCTCCAGTGTCCGAGGAGCTGAGGACAGTGGCCAGACCAAGGGGGGTGGCATCTCTAGCTCTAACTGTCCTGTCATAAGAATGGCAGCCACAGACAAACCCGCATGGTTCCAAATGCCAGCACAGCCACGTGCCTACCAGGACACCACAGCTGTGGTCACAGTACTGCGCGGACACATGGAGTCACCCAGCTCTGTGATGACAGAACACGGCCCCAGGTACACGGTTCTTTACACACCCACTTCCTGCCCGGGGCACAAACACGCACATGAGCGCTGAGAAGGGCCTGGGGCTCACAGGGCGGCTGGCGGGGCTCACTGGCCCTCCATCACGACTCGCGACAAACCTCACAGCCGCCAGGGGCCGGAATGGCTGTTGCAGGCGCCCTGTGTCCCAGTGCCCCGCCGTGGCCGCAGGGCCGTGGGCTGCGCCTGAGGGAGGGAGCGGGAGCGGCCGCCTCACCTTCCCCTCCTCTCCCTTCTCCTCCTTCTCTTTCTTCTCCTTCTTCCTGCCTTTCTCCCGTCCCTTCTCTTTGTGCTTCTTCTCCTTCTTCTTGGGCTTCTTGCTCTTCTTTTCGATGACGGGGACGTCCTCCTTCTCAGGGGACTTGGAGGTCTCGGCGTTGCGGTGTTTCTGGACGGGCAGCTTCTCGCTGTCGGCTAAGGGCCTGCGGAGGGGGCCAGGTCACAGGAGCCACCGGCCTGTCCTCCTGCATGCACACACTGCCTGCACGCAGTGCGGCCTGTGATGGGGCCTGGAGAAGGGGCAGGCCCTATGCGACCCCATCTATTCACGTGGGCCACGGTGAATGGGCGACGGAGAGGGACAGCGAGGACAGGGAAAGCCCGGGCCCACATCCAGTCGTGCCCCTAGTCCCCAGCCCCCACACTTACTTATCCAAGTCAATGTCCAGAGCCCGGTAAGGGTCATTGGGGTCTTTGTCATCCTCATCACTGGGCAGGGCATTCTGCGGGAGAAGAGGAAGTCAGTGTCCACTTCAGCAGCCCCGGTCCCCGACTGGCGGAGCCAAGCCGGTCGGGTCTGTGGGACCCCCCTCCTGCACACAGACAACCAGGCCCACCCCCGTGAGGGGATCCGCCCCGGGGCCAGGTGCCCTGAGTGCCCGGCGAGGTCGGGACATGCCAGGGCTGCCATGCCATGGGAAATGGACTGACAGCAGGGAAGGTTTGTGTGCTGACGACGGCTCGAGCCCCCCACCAGGACCTGGGGCACAGGACAGGGCAGGCGCGTGGCCTCCCGGGGCCAGAGAGGCAGCGACGGGAAAGCTCCCTGGAGCGGGTGCGAACACCGGCAGGCCCAAAGGGCAGGACTGACCTCGGGCATCTCCTCGGTGACGATGTCCACCTGCTGGGCCGGGGCGATGTCCTCATCGCTCTCCGTGTGCAGCGCGCTGTGGCGCCGCGGCCTGCCCTTCTCCTTCTTCTTTTTCTTCCTCTTGTCCTTCTCCAGCCTCTGCCGGTGCCGCCGCTCCTCCTCCAGCTTCACGTACTGGTCTGACATGGGCAGCCCTGCGCGCGTGGGGACACTCAGCCCAAAGCCGCGCAGACGTCTGGCCCGAGGGCCTGTGCAGGCAGCCCCTCGGCCCCCATCACGCACTCTACAGGGGGCGAGGGCACACGGAGGCTCTCTGAGTGCCGACGGGCAGCGCACGGGGGGCGGGCAGCTGGGGCTGGGACTCGGGGGAAGAGACGAGGTGGCACCTGCACACAAACCGGTAGGCTGGCGTGTGCCTCTGTTCACCCAGGGACCAGGGACCAACGCCAGACGAGCAGGTAGGACAGGGAGTGGACACAAGCTCAGGGATCCCTGCCCCTGTGCTATCAGCCACACTTGCCTGGCACCTTCAAGGGCACGGAGAGGTCGATCTGCACCACGGGGATGTGCTCCACGCCCGGTGCGTCCTGGTACCGCTGGAGGAGCAATGTCAAGGCGTTATCAGGCTGGACAGACAGACGACACCTGGACAAGGGTCATCACCCAGCGTGACGCCCTGGGGCGCCAGGGGTCATCCTGGGGAGCACCGTTCCTTAACCACTAGGGGAACAGTGTATCAGCGTAAACAAGGACAGGGTGACATGCAAAAAGCCTATCAATTTTTGCCATCTAAAACTTCTTTTTCAAGTTGAGAAACTAACACAGGCTTGACAGCACAGCGAGCCAGCATTTCAGACCCAGCAGTGCAGCTGGGATCAAAAAGCCAGACAACACAGGTGCTGGCCAGGCTCGGGGGAGTCCCAGCCCTCAGCACAGCGTGCGGGACACGGGCTGCAGCCTTTAGGAAGGTTGAGCAGAGTCACCAGGTGACCCGGCAATCCCCAGAGAAGGAAAATGCTGGAGTGTCTCCCACAGGGAGCCCAACATACCCTGAATGGGGGGGCCGTGGGGCGGAGAGCATGGATGAAGACAGTGAGCATCACCTAAACCAAGCTCTAGAACATTCCAGCCAAATTAGACATCTCCTATGTCCGCTCCCTTCCTGCCAGGAAGCGCCTCCTCTGCAGCCCCACCATTTGTGGGGGCGGCGTGCCCTCCTGTTGGCCCCCTCACCCACAGGGGGTGGCCTGACCGCAGGCGAGTGCAGGACTGCCCTTCTCCCAGGCCTCAGTGTCTGGAAAGGCCCTCACAGTCTTGTCATCTGGATCGGCCACGACAACCCACAGCCACTGGTGTCCACCAACGGTGGGTGGACAGGAGCCCAGTGGAGCCAGGGAATGTCCCTCGACAATGATCCGGGCCAACCTCACCTTCTGGGGGGATGGAGAGCTCTTGATGTAGAACGGGTTGTTGGCCTGCTCCTGCTTCCGCGCTTCTCGACGCTGCAGAGAAAGGATTCAGGGTGCGCGTCAGGGAACGCGTGGACTATGAGCCCTCGTGTCCCCCATGTGTGGGCTACCTCCCAGCAGCAGGCCCTGGGTGGGGGCTGGGACCCCTCAGCACTTTGATTTCTAGCCTGTGACCCACAGGGAGCCGAAGGCCCAAGGGGGAAGAAACCAGTGTGGGTACAGACAGCAAGTCGGTGGTAACCCCAGGAAATGGGGATGACATCTCCATTTTAAGGATGGGGCTCAGAGAGACAGGGTGAGCTGCCTGAGGCCACTCAGCTCCGAGGGAGTCGAGACAGCAGCAAACCAGACCATGAGTGACAGAGGGATGTGTCTGTCCCTAACTTCAGAGAAAGAAGAGCTCCACACGGGGGAGGAGGGACCTAGGGTCGCAGCATCCCGGTCCTTTTCCAGGCTGTCTGAACATTGCACATCGTTACAAGATGCCATGCCAAGGAGAGCGTGGAGCAGACAGTCGGGGTATGCCAAGTGCACCCATGGGCCCCTGGGCACCTGCGGCTCTCTCTGGGAAGCTGCTTCTGGTTTTGAAAAAACCCAACCTGGACATCAAAGGCCAGCTCAGTGCTCCCCAGAGAACAGCGGGACACAGAGCCCAGATTCGACAGAAGCATGCATGGCCCCCCGCAGACATGGGGTCAGAGGCTGCTCTGAGCAGGGCCGCCTGCCTGGGAGCCCCGGAGAAAGGCAGCCCTGCCTCGGGCACGGAGTGCTCACCCGGGCCAGCTCCTCCTCGTCCGCCTCGGGCTGCCGCGGCTTGGCCTGCCGCTGCTCCTCGTCGTGGAAGATGGCCTTGGGCTTCTCATCCTCAGACTCGCTGTCCGAGAGCGGCTCGTTGATCCAGGCATCTAGGTCCAGGCTACAAGACACAGCAAGGTCATAAGGTGGCTCCGGCCTGAGTGCCCAGCCCTGGACACTCACGGTGGCCGATGAGGCAGGGACTCTGCTGTCCCCTTGGAGATAGGGACATGAAGGCCAGGTGGCTGCTCAAGATCATGGCAGGCAAGGCAGAGTCCAGGGGCCCTGGAATCCAGGCTGGCCCTCATGGCCCTCCCCATGTTCTGGGGCCCCCACAGAGGCTCACGGTGCCCCTGAGATATGTAGACAAGGGCTGCCAGGAACCCACTTTCCATGGGGTGGCCCCAGGACCTCACAAGAACTAGTGAGTGCCCTGGATACAGTCCGCGTGAGGGGGTCTGCCCAGCCTACGGGGCTCAGGCCTCAGGGGCCTTCCTCCCACATTCCTGCCTCTCCTGGCTGGACAGCAAGTCCAGGGTGTGGTTCTGCTCCCGCTGTCCCTCCTGCCGCCCCGGCCTCCTGTGTCCCGACAGGCCGTGTGGCTCACCCTTCTGGAACCGGAACCTTCTTCTGCGCCTTGGGAGCCACAGGGTTCAGCTCCCCGGCAAAGAGGGCGCTCACTTCTTCCGCCACCGGCACGTCCTTGGCCTGAAGCTTCTGGATGTGCTTGACCAGCTGCAAGATGCAGGACGCCTGTGGGGGCCAAGGAGGAGTCACGGAGGAGCCACGGGGGACTGGCCCTGAAGGCCACTCAGCAACCAGAGAGCATCGCTCACACCACACGGATGCTTAGCCCAGGAAGGCGACACGGCCGCTCCCCGCTGAGCCCCAGGGAGAACATCTGGAAAGTTCTACAAGTGGCCATCGGGTGCGGAGGAATCCAGCCAGGAAGAGACCAGCCTGGCTGCCGTCTCCTTTAGCAGGAGGAGAGGGAAGAGGGAAAGAGGCCCACGAGAAAAGAAAGTGCCCTCCTACGAGAATCGCGGGCAGCGCCTGCTCCCAGGAGGCACCTGGGCAGCTTCGCACTGCTGGTCTGCACGCGACTGTGACCGGGACTCCACTGGAGTGCGGCTCCCAGGAGCGCAGGAACCAGCCCACAGCCCCCAGCCCAACACCGGCCTTGGGATCATCTGGCACAAGGCGAGCTAATGTCACACACATGCCCCCAACAGTGGAAGGCCCCCTTCCTCCCCAGTCCCCTGGGCCGGGTAGAGCAGGCAAAAGGGGATTTCCTCAAGTTGCTTTTGGGAAAGGAGCGCTGTCCACTGCTGGGAAGACCGAAATGTGGCCCGCAGGCTCCTCCTGAGGCGCAGCTCCCCGTGGAACCGCGACCGCGCAGCGCCCGCCCGCCCGCAGCTCTCACCCGCTCCTGGACCTCCAGGTCCGCGCTCTGCACAAACTGCGGCAGCCGCTCCAGCATGAGCTGGGTGGCCTCCCGGGCCGCCGCCGTCCCCGCAGCCTGCTCCTCCTGCCGCAGGACGCACGCGTACAGCTTGACGACATTCTGCACGTAGACAGCCTGGATGTGGCCGGGCAGGGTGGTGACCTTCGGCCGCAGCATGGCCTCGAGGGTCTGATGGGGCTCCTGCAGGTGCCTGAAGATGCGGGGGGTTGGCGTGAGCACGCGCCCCGACGGCTCCGCACCACAGCGATCCGGAGCTGGGCGCTCGCCCATCCCGCCCAGGCGCCGGGGCTGAGGGCGGGGGCTTAAGGAAGGAACCATGGCCACGAGGCGACAATCAGGGAGTAGCCAGCCAGGTAACAGTTACAAGGACAAAGGAAGGAAGCAGATCAACGGCGCGAACGTGGAGACGGGAACCACTCACACCAGGCGGGGATGTGAGGAAACCGGGACCAGACCCGGCCTCGTGAGGGCACGGCCAGCAGGCCCTGGGTCACACTGCCGCTGAGCCCTCACTCGCTCTCAAGACCAGACCCGCTTATGACTAAAGCAGCTCTTCCCTCAGTGAGAAAGGAACCGACAGGGGAGACGACGGGCTGCGGGTGCGGCAGCGCCGGGGAGCGAGGGCCCTGCGCGATGCTGGGGGCATGAGGTGGGGCACAGCCCTCCTCTCGGGAGCACAGGTAGGGTGGCCATCCTGTGGCCACTCCCACTGACTCACTCGGAGAACTCCCCGCAGATCCAGGCGGCCGCGTAGAGCACCTCGCAGATCCCGTTGCGCTGGGTGCTGCTGGCCACCAGGTGGGCGCTGTCGAGCAGCGCGGACATCTGCGACACGGCGAACTTGCGGATGGCCTTGACACGGATGGCCACGTCCAGCATCTGCGCAGCGATGAGGTGGCCGTGGCGGGTGCCCTCCAGCCGGGTCAGCTCCACCAGGATGCTGATGTACCTGCAGGAGGGAGCAACTGAGAAGCGTGCAGCGTGCTGCCGGCCCCCCACATCCACCTGGCCGTGTGGGGACGGACCACTCGAAGTTGGTGATGTGCTGGTAGTTGGACTGGCTGCAGATGTCGATGATCTTTGTGAGCAACTCGTCGCGGTAGGTTGTGCCCTCGGCCTTGTCCACGTGGGTCATCAGCTTCTTAACAATCTCCATCAGGTTCTTCTTGGACACCTGGGGCGGGAGGGCTGGTGAGGGTGGGCTGGGTAGGAACACAGGAGCGGTAGCCAGCCAGTGGGAGAGGCACGCACCATGCCGTACAGGAGGTCGAGGGCCCGCAGTCGGATGGACTCATCCTTGTCGTCCAGACACTGCAGGACAAGGTCCTTGTGGGCCTGCACGGACTTGGGGTGTGTTCTCAGGATCTTAGACATGGCCAACAGCCCCAGGTACTTCACTACAGAAAGGGCGACACGTGGTTAACCCAGCCATGCCTGACGGGCTTTGGGGCCGCCCAGAGAGCCAGGCCAGGTCTGCAACACAGCCCCGCCGCCTGGCCCTGGCAGCCGGGGGGCCCTTGGGGCGCATCTCATGGCCGGACCCCAGGCATTCTGGATGGCATGGTAAGTGTGGGCAGAGCCGGCCTGGGCCTGATAGGGACCTCACACTCACCAGGAGCCACTGTCCCACCCTGCCCAGCCCAAATACACGCTCATCTAAACCAGGGGCAGCGAGCGTAGCCGGAAGCCGGCCTCTGTCAATGAAGGCTACGGCCACGCCCACCACCTACACATCCAGAGCTGTACAGCCTCAAAGCTGAAAAGAGTTACTGTCTGGCCCTTTCCAGGAAAAGTTTGGTGGCCCCTGTTCAAAACAGACAGATCTGGACTCAAAATGAGCAGCCGACACGCGCAGGCCCTCAGAAGCCCTTGCCACCTGTCCCAGGACCGGGTGAGCGTTACTGGCTGGGATCCTTCGAGAGGTGTCGACCACAGGAAGATCGCTCTCGTACAGACACATGAGCAAACGGACAGCGAGGCTGCTTCGTGCTCGGCAGGAAACCACCGGGACCGCCACAGGGCAACTCTCTTACTCATCACAGGACCCCAGGCAGCCCAGCAGGAATAGACACAGCTTCACGTGTCGCGAGACCCAGAAGCAATAGATGCTAGCCTGGCTCTGTTCTTCGGCCAGTTCTCTGCTTCCGTTTCAACTGGGCTTCCACGGCCCCTCCCTCAGGGCCTCCCGGGAACTGGGGCTGGAAAAATGAGCCGGGTCCTTCGCGAAGACCTCACCCGGGGCCCCCTCCCGTGATGTGAACACATGGCCCGGAGGCTGAGCACAGGAGGGCTGTCCCCGGAGCCATACACTGAGACAGCGGCCGGAAGGTGTCCGCCGGGCAGACGAGGGGAGTGGGTGCGGGGGGCCACACCACGTTGATAGAGGAGGTTCCTCTAGAGCCCCGCTGAAGCCCAGCTGTCAGCCTGCCGACACTGGCTTCCAGAGGAAGGGTGTGGGTAACACGGCGCCTACTTTCTTCTCACAGGAAAGAGCCTCAACTGCACAGTTTAGGGCCCAGGACCTGCAGGGCTCAGACAGTGGGGAGCAACTCACGGTTCTGATCGGAGTCTTCTATTAATATTCTCAGCTTCTGAACACAGAGCTGCACGTGGGGAGAGGACACCGGTTACATCTCATACACTAGCGGTGAACTCAGCGGCCCTGGCCTGCCCCACGCCCGAATCTACCCCCTGCCGAGGGCCCGGCCAGCAGCCCAGGGGAGGTAAGGAGCGCTGAGGCCAAGGAGAGGCATCACAGACCCGCGGAGGATAGAGGGTCTGCACTCTGGGCTTCCAGCCCAACATGCACCCACCACACAGCAGGGGGGCTGCTGGAAGCAATGACGAACACAGACAGACAGCAGGCATGCTGCAGGCAAGGACCGCAGGCGCCCAACACGGACACGAGGGGAATGCCCACAGAAACATGAACGGGACACCCTGGTGACTTCCACGGGTGCCAACACATGTGTCCAGAGCACAGATGTGTGCTGCACAGGATGCAGCCATGCCCACCCACGGCACAGTCAGGGGCCAAGAGTGAATGATGGCAACATACATGGGTGGGGTGGCACCTGTCGGAGCACAGGGGCAGGGGACTCCCAAGGTGGGGACAGGGGAGAAGTGGTCTGGCTGGCCGGCTGGTCCTTGGGCCCCGCCCCCTGCCCGTCACCGACTCCACTACCTGGTGCTGCCTGGCACTCAGGACCCACCTGGATGCTGGCACTGTGGTTAGGCATGCCGGAGGACAGGGAGATGAGAACTGAAACAGACAGCCTCGAGTTAGGAGCCTGCCCCCAACCCAGCATGCAGATGTCCCCTCACACAAGTCCACTGTGGCCATGGCCCCTGTGCCCGGTAGGAGAGACATGAGGTGGAAGTACCACCACGTCTGGAACGGCTTGGCCCAACTGACATTTGTCAGTAAAGGGCTCTCACTGCAGGCTGACTGCTCTCCCTGGAAGGGCCCCTCACGGCGGGGTGCCTGGAGCTGCACTGGGGCTCCAGATGCCTAAACACCAGCGCATGAGGTCCCTGCCGAGCACCTGCCCTCCTGGGCGCTGGAATCTCACCCGTGCCGGCCCCGGTGAGAACCCTGCGCGCAGGGTCTCCAAGGCTAAGAGTAGACAAAAGCCCCAGGGGCACCAGCGTCACCATCCAGGCCAGTTCCAGGGAGCTGGGGCCAAAGCCGCCTGCCCTGCTTGCCACACCATCACCTGAGACCCTCTGCACTGTGACAGGCCGGCCCGTCCCCTGCACCCCACTCCTCAGCTGTCTCCAGGGCCACCTCTGCTCCTGCCACGCCCGGCCTCCCCACTGACCTTCCCAGACGCAGGAGCCCGCCCTCCGAGTCCACTCCCTGGCCCCAAACGCCCCCCCTTCCTCTCCCTGTCACTGTCGCTGAGCCTCGGGGCAACTCACAGCCCACGCAGATGCAGTCACGGGGCACGGCCCTGGGGCCGGCTGCCTGTGAGGTGCAGAGTGAAGGCCACCCCGGGTGCAGGAGGAGGGACCAGGGCAGGCAGGCAGCGAGCAGCCGCAGCCCTCGAGCCACCAGCTCCAAGTGCCAGTCTCCCAGACACCTGGGCACAGGAACAAGTGACCCGGCAGTAACTCAGGAGGTGGCCAGCCGGGCTGGGGAGCAACGACTCCGGTGCCGACAAATAAAGGGGTCAAGGAGCCTCTAATCAACTGCACGGAAACACGCCAGCCAGTGCTCTGTGGCCCTCGGCTGGATCTCGACCCAAACAAATGGACTCTAACGAAACCTGAGAAACACGTTCTAACTCCGCTAAAACACTCAGAAAAGATAAGGTGCTGTTGGTGGGTTGACGGGCGGGCCGAGAGCAGCAGGACTGGCACTGGAGGCGGGGGATGGGCAGCGCACTCTGGCGGCAGACGTGCAAGGAGCCCCTCACCCTCCAGAAGGGCCTCCAGACGGGCTGGGCCGCCGAGCGGCTTCAGAGCCAGAGACAGACATCCAGCACAGGGGCAGGAACCTGCGACTCCAGGTGTCCTCGTGCCACCTGGCGAGGCCAGCAGATGCCACCGGGGACCAGGGGAGGGCCTCCCACCAATGAGAGCCATCTGCTTTGGAGCCGGGGAACGCAGGCTCTCACCTGCGATGACAGTGTTCACACATTCGTAGAGCAGGGACATGGCAGACGTGCTGGGGACAGAAACAGAGAAAAGACATGAGGACCAGACGGACTGCTGTGCTGGACTCAGGAAGATGCTGTGGGCACTGCCTCTGAGAAAACACGGTCGGAGGGCGACAGAGCCCAGGAAACCCGACGCCAGAAAGCCACTGGGTGCTGATGCCCGGGGGAGGCTGGGGCAGGAGTCCTGGCGATCACCCGGCCGCAGACCCCGAGTCCTGTCTGACTATGGGTCTTCAGCACCTCCGCCGGTCAGCGCGGCCCAGCCACACTGTCATCTGGGTCATCAGAACCCTCCGAAGGGCACAAGCATCCCCCTTCGAAGCACCGAAGGCGGCCTGAAACGCTGCCCCCACTGGAGGCCAGTCCCCCACCCTTCTAATGCTGTGATCCCCACGAAAAAGCCCAGTTCCCTGACGGCCTCCACCAGCCCAGACCACCACCCCCTGGCTCCGCTCTAACGGGGGCCTGAGGGCCAGTCAGACGTGGCCAGGCCTCAGGGGCGTCTAGGGGCCTGGGGAGCACAGCCCAGGACAACGGCGACCAAGGGCGGGCACCAGGCACATCTGCTCCCCCTCAATATTCTCTCGGGTGGGCCCTGAGCCCAAATCACGGGAAGCCAAGTACACGGACGCTGTGCGTCCCAGAGAGCACGTGCCGTCAGAGCCAGCCCAGGGCCATGGGACCCACAGCTTCTTGTTCTCTGGACACACAGCTACCTTGTGAATTTGGTGCTAAATTATTATCTAAAACCAAATTTTCCAAGGCCAGACATCCATGTTTACTATCTGTTACCGTCTGACCCACTTACAAGTCAGGAAACTGAATCCCAGGGGACGGCGGAGACGTGCCTGAGGCCTGGGCCGCGCAGACAGCACGCAGCTCTGACGTCCTGCGCGGCCTCGAGACCCAGCTCCTCCTGCTGCCCATGCCCACCTCCCTGGGGGACAGCACGGGCAGGATCTCCCGAGCAAGCTGCTGCTCAGCCCCCGATTCAACCACAGGCACCCAAAGTGGTGTGGAAGCTCTTAGAACATTCCAGAACAGGCCAGTGACCTAAGTCACCTAAGGCTCCACTGGACCACTGAATCGACTTGTGAACCTGGGAGGCTGCAGGGGGTCTCCTTCTTCCTTCTGTTTTGTTTTCGCAGTTGCTGTTTCAAAAAGTGAATCAAAGGGAAAGCAAGCCCCAGCCCTGGTGTCCCACGAGGGCCAGGGATACTCCAGAGACACAGCTCGCTGCCTGGAGCAAAACCACCCAGTGTGTCTATTTCCTTCTCGATCCTGGGAGACTGTCCTCGAAGCTCACCCCTCCCACACGACAGGTGCGGGTCCTCACGCGGGGCAGGAAGCAGAGGCCCGCCCGCGGTGGACAGCAAGGATGGCAGGCTGCCCCAATGGGGCGTGTGGGGAACCAGGGCTCACCTGTGGATCAGGTTGGTGAGAGGCTCAATCAGCTTCTTGCCCAACCTTGGCTCCAAGGGAGTCAGAGCACCAAACTAGGGGACGAAAACCAGTGGGTCACTCGCAGCAGGAGCAAGACCACACCTCCTTGTCCACAGCCAAGAGACGGACGCCCAGGGTCGGAACCTGACTCCACCCCCGCCCACGGGCCCAGGGGCACTCCGGGACACCCAGTCACTCCCGTGGAGACAAGAGGAATGCTTGCCAGTTTGATGATTTTAATGAGGACCCAGTTGTTGGTCGAGGAGGTCATCAGCTTGAAGAACAGCGGAGCGAGCGAAAGGTAGTTTTTGGGGTTGCGCCTGGCTAGCTCGCAGATGACGTTGACTGCTGCGGACTGGACTCCTGTAAAGTGTGAAGGCATCCTCATCAAAAAGGGGGCGTCCGCAGGGCCAGCCCCACGGCCGAGTGGTTAAGTTTGCGTGTTCCACTTCAGCGGCCCAGGGTTTCACTGGTTCGGATCCTGGGCGTGGACCTAGCACCGCTCATCAGGCCATGCTGGGGCAGCGTCCCACATGCCACAACTAGAAGGACCCACAACTAGAGTATACAACTATGTACTGGGGGGATTTGGGGAGAAGGAGGAAAAATTAAAAATAAATTAAAAAAAGGGGGCGTCCTCATCACTGGGGGGCCCTCATCAATAGGGAGGGTATCCTCGTCAATAAGAAGGGCCCTCATCAATAACGGGGCCTTCATCAATAAGGTGAGGTCCTTATCAATAAGGGGGTTCTCATCAATACATGGGCATCCTCATCAATGGGGGGGTCCTCATCAATAAGGCGCATCCTCGTTAATAAACGGGCATCTTCATCAATAAGTGGGCGTCCTCAACAATAGGGGGTCCTCATTAGTGAGGAGCGGACGTCCTCATTAGTAGGGGAAGGGCCATCCCCTCAGCAGGCTGCTGGTTCCGCGTGCAGGAGCCCTGCCTGCACCCAGCGCTGCGCCCATCACCTTGGGCACGGCTCAAAACCCGACCACCTCAGGGCTATCACCACCACCTCCTAGGGAAGAGGGCCCGAGGCACCAGGCTTTGTCCCTCGCCTGAGGCCACAGGCCAGGCCCCGGCAGGATCAAAGTGACTCCAGGGGCAGGACACCCACCAGGGAGAATGACTCCATGTTCCCAAGGCACAGCCCTAGCCCAAGGGGCCTGCTCCAACTTCCCCAAGCAGAACCTTCCTCACCCTGTGACCCTCCATGACGCAAGGCAGATTTCCCTGCGACAGACGGTGTTTAGAGAAGCTATTTTATGTCAGCACAGCTAGGGTCTCCCAGCTGGAGGAGAGTTACAACAAGGACAGACGAAGGCTGGAATGCGCCCTGTGCTGCAGGACTGGCGTCAAGGCACTGGGACAAGTCGTGACTGCTAACACGCAGCCAGCCAGGCGGAGCGCTCGAGGTGTGCGGGCGTGGGTGGGCGTCTGCCGAGGGCCAGCAGCAAGGAGCACACCAACCCAGACCGCCTCCAGATCCCGCCCCACGCACAGCAGCAGGGCTCCCTGGAGAAGGGGCGGATCCCAGGCCAGGGCAGCGACAGCGGGAGACGAACCTGGCATCTGAGGTGCCAGGAAGTAAGAAGGTGCCCTCTGGGGGCATTCTAGGAAGGGGGCCTGGGACCTAGGGCCCCTCGACTCCTTCCTTACAGCACCTCGCACCAGGTCTTCGCAGACGCTGGTGGAGTGCCACCACCACCGTGTGGAGTCCCACGTGGTCCCCGAGTGGTGACAGTGTCTGGGATGCCCCCATCTTAACTCAAATCCACAAACCAGGATCGGGGTCCTCCAGCTTCTCCTTCAGGCGGGGGAAGGCAGGGCGCAGCGACTCGGGGTACTTCAGGAACACCTTGTACATGATCAGCACAGCCTTCTTCCGGATGTATGGCTTGGTGTGCGACATCTGTGGGAGCAGAGCGCCATCGGTGTCCCCTCAGCACTGCTGCTGTCTTTCGCACCCCCGCCGCGTTCCACTCCGTCCCCCGGAGGAAACCCTCTCTCCCAGCTGGTCTGGCTTCTAGCCTCGGGGCCGCCTGCACGCCCGCTCTACTGCCCCGCCAAGCCCAGGGATCACACACAGGGTCGTGGATGGAATCGAAACCTGCCTCCCTGTGTTGTGTCCATGACCGTAGGCCAGCCTTCCAAAGGCTGAGACCTCCGCCCAGACTCCCTGGGGCCATCTGAGGGATGGCAGGTCACACTGCAAAGAGAGCCTCGGCCCATCAACGAGGGCCTCAGGCTCTTCCGGCTGCCGAGGCCTGTTGCCAAAGCGGAGCGCCAAGGGGTGTCCCAGGCTCCCCTTGTCAAGCCTGGGTCCCCTGCACGCCTCCACCAGACTGCCCTGGAGCTCCTGTGCACTTTGGGGATGTGCTCTGGCCGGAAAGGTCTGCCGTCCCTGGTGGGCACACTCCTCACTCGTCAGGGCCCCCGGGAGCCTCGCCCTGAGACAGTCACGCAGCCCACCGTGACCCAGCCCAGCAGGTGCCGGGAGCAACTCCCAAATGGCCTCCTGTGGGCATGTGACCACCGTCACCGAGGCCAGGGCGCACGCTTTCTGAAAAGCGCCTGCCAGGCAGTATTTTTGGCTTTGCGGGCCAGACGGTCCCTGTGCGACTCCTCAGCTCTGCCCTCGCAGCTGGGAGGTCACCAAGGCGGGGCTGTGGGCAGACAAAATGATTCACAACAGGAGGCCACTGGATGTGGCCCCTGATCCAGAAGCTGATGATGCCGGCGGTCTTCGAGACCATGAGCCGAGACCTAAGCATCCGCATAGCAGACAGGTGGACCAGGACAGACAGAACTCTCTCAGGAGGAAGGTGAGCACCCTCCGCAACGCTTTAACGTGACCAAGGGAAAAAAGGCCCTCCCGGTTAGCTAGGGATGCAGGCGGACGGCCGCCATGCCGGAGGCCATGATGTGGACGAGGACAGCCACACTTGAGAACAACACCCCAGCACCGTGGGGATCAGCACTGGCTGGGCTTCCTGCCCTTCAGACCGACCGAGCCGTGAGAAGTCAATGCAGCCAGATAAAGATGCGTGGCATCAGGGACGGAGCACGAAGGCTCACCCTGACTGTGCGCTGTCGAAACAGGAGCGACCGCCACCTGCACCTCACAAGAAAGTAACTGACGGGTCACTCGTGACCATGCAGGTGAGCATCCTCAGCCAGACCTCACCTGTCGGTGACACACCCCTTCTCCCAAAGGGCTTCGAAGCGGGGAAGACTTGCGGCTGCCAGAAGCTGAGCCCCATCAGGTGATGGACAGGGACAGGGACTCGGTTTCCCACTTCATGCTGGGGACCCTGGCCCGCTTCCACACGCCCCGGAGTTCTTGGTGTGATGTTTTAGCCTCAGTTTTCCCGGCACCCAAACAGCCCAGATCACGTCATAGACCAGAAGTCAAGGGTGGCCTGGCACGCTCACAAACTCACCAGTGTCATGATGTCGTTGGCCAAGTCTCTGGCAAGGTCTGGGGTAACAAAACAGGACAAGCCAGTCAGTGCAACGCCAGTGTCGTACTGGCTGGGGCTGCTCAGGTCCTGCAAAGGGAGGGAGGAGGGTCAGCGGGGGCACTGACCGTGCATCTCCCGGCCTAGCTGTGCCTGCCAGCCTTGCACGAGGCCTAACAAGACGCAGACAGTTCCGCACTGTCACCAACAGAAGGGCAGGGGCGGGTGGAAGAGGAGGGACAGAGGTGAGGGGAGAGCTGCCCCTGGCTCCGGGTACAACCCAGTGTCCCCAGGCGCAATCGGGGCTGAGCCAGCATCAGTCACTGGGTCTTGAGGTGGCTCCCTGCTTAGAAACCTGGGGAATGAGAAGGCGCAGCCAGCCAGTCCCAGGCGCCGAATAAGCACATGGCGGGGGAGCCCCCCAGCAGAACCCCAGAACCTCTGCTTCCCCTGGGGGGTCTCTCCTACAGCAGCCAGGGACAACAGCGCTGGGCCCCTCCCAAGGGTGAGAGCAGCTTTGGCCTGGGCTTCCCCATCAGGCAAACAGGAGAACCAGCGGAGGAGGAGACGCCAGGCCTGGCCGCCATCATGCTCTGAAGTCACGCCCCTGCGGCTCGTCTACAGCTCTCCCTAAAGCGAGCGGAGAGCCTCAGCTCAACGCCGGGACAGCGCTCTACGTCACTCACTCGCTCTCGGAGCCGGCGTCTTAAGGGACCTCCCCAAACTTGCTGCGCACGGTGGAGAATACACTGAGAGGCGTTTTAAGAGCTAAGCCTGCAGGCTGTGCTAACAGTGTGAAAGCACCGGTTTTTCCAACCCACTCCAGCCCAGGCTGAGGACACAAAACCGTGTCGGAACCCACAGCACAGAGCCGGGCCCTGACCGCCCGCTGCCAGCTCCACGTCATTTACAGGGAGGAGAACGGCAGAGGCCACGGAGCCGCCGGCGCCCGTCAGAAACGAGGGTTTGCAGAGAGGACGCTCAGGCCAACGTCCGCGGGGCAGGCCTGCGGCAGCTGTGCTGCAGAAGTCACAGGCTCATTTAAAGTGACACGCATGGGGAGTGCCAACACTGGGGCCTCAAGGGAGCAGGAGTGCAACGGCAGCGGGGCTGCAGCTGCACAGCCAGGACCCCGTGCCCGAGGTGAGACGGCGACAGGCCAAGGAGGGAGCAGCGGCGGGCGGCGGTCACGGTCACCTGCCCAGATCTTCTGGTAATGGGGCGGGTGCACCGCCTGCTCGGCTGTGAGGGCGCCTCGGCTCAGCCGTCCCTGCAGCAGAGCGGAGCTGAGTGACCTGCTCTAGCACATCTCAAGTGGTGACCGGTCTGTGTCTAAACTGAGGTTGGCACACAGGGGCAGGCAGCGGCGGGGGGGGGGGCGCCGAGCCGAGATGGCCACCAGGAAAGCTCAAGCTGGGCCTTGCCGAGCTGGCTGGCAACCGGGTGCTCAGGAGGTGAGAGCCCCTCCGCCCTGCTCTTTCCCGCTCCTCGCTCACCGTCCCAGTGCGGCCGCCCACCCTCTCCCTCCTCCTCTCCAAGGCCGCCTGGCCGAGCTCGCCCCTTGTAGCCCATGGCACCTGACGCCTGGTGCTGCTGCTCCTTGGCCGTGAGCTGGCCTCCCCAGCACCGTGAGAGCGGCAGGCTCGTGTGCCCAGACCTGCATCTGACCCGTGCCGGGCACCAGCACCTCGGCCACTGCCGACACGGCCTGACTATCCCATGGCGCCCACCTGGGAGAGAGCCCAGGTCACCAGGTCACCCTGCGGGGCAACCACAGCTCATGGGGGTCCGGGCCTTGCCCCTGGCCATCCGTGAGCCCAGGGCTACAGCCTCCAACATGTGATCTGGGGCCAGGAAAGGAGGGGGTCTCCAAATCCTGGGGCCAAGGAGGAAATTTACTACTCAGTGGTCTTCAAAGATCATTTCAAAACATAAAAAAAACTACACGTGACTGAAACACACATGTGGTTTGACCCACGAGACCCAGCGGCAGGAAGTCCTACACCAGGAAGGGTGTACACCCCATGCAGGCACGCCCTCAAGAGGGAAAGGCATCTGAAAGAAGGGGGGTGACTGCAGAGGCAGCCCCAACGCCAAGAAGTGGAAACGAGAAGAGGGGAGTCTAGCCACCGGCCAGCCCTGCCCGTCCGCCTGCGAGCCCCAGGGCAGGCGCCCCACCACTTCAGGGCATCTCTGAGAAGACGGGCATAGGCGATGTGCTCGCTAAGGGGCTCGCAGGGGGTGCGGCTGGCCTGTGCTTTCTACTCGCCGCACAGAGCGACAGAACAGCCAGCGTGAAGAACAGACGTGCAGGCGTGGGGACAGCAGAGCTGCACTGTGGAGCGAGAAGGTCGAGGTGCTGCGGGAAGGGCCACCTACCTTGCGGATCTGGTTGGTTGTCAGCATGATGACGTCGGTCCCTTCGTGAAAGCACTGAGAAGCAGCGAGGTAGCCGATGCGCTGTCGAGGGGAACATCGAAGGCGTCAGAGGTGAGACGGGAACCACGCCCCTCAGGGCAGCTCCAGCCCCTCTTGAGCTGCTGCCAAGCCAACCCCCAGGCCCGGCAGCAACACCCCGCAGCCTGGCCCCAGGGGCACAGGTGGGTGGGCGCTGGGAATCCATTCATGAACCAAGACAGGGGTCTTAGTCTGACCCCGGCAGGGACCCGCAGGCGGGCGCTCAGGGCTGGCAGCAGCCTTAGCCTCAGCTGCCCAGCGGTGGACGGGCCCACCGAAAACTGAGCCAACTCAGGAAAATTACAGAATACCCACCAATGGGCCATGGGTGTGGAAAAGCACTTTTCAGAACGTTTACTAAAACGGGAGACATGCTTATGTCATGAGATCAAGGGAGGAGAAAGCAATGTCACAAACTGCTCCCAAACAATGGGACCCCTGAGGCACAGAGAATAAGGGCTCAGAAAATGACTAAGAGGCACCGGGACAGGTGACAAGGTGGCCTCTGAGTGGGATGATCAGTGTTTGCTTGGCTTTTTTGAGGAAGATTAGCTCTGAGCCAAGATCTGCTGCCAATCCTCCTCTTTTTGCTGAGGAAGACTGGCCCTGAGCTCACATCCATGCTCATCTTCCTCTACTTTACATGTGGGACACCTGTCACAGCATGGCTTGCCAAGTGGTGCGTAGATCCGCACCCAGGATCCGAACCAGCGAACCCTGGGCCGCTGAAGCAGAGCGTACGAACTTAGCCACTGTGCCACCGGGCCCAGGTCCCCTCCTTGTTTTTTTTAAAGAGTTACAAATTTATTTTAATTGGTATTAAAGATATATATAATCAATCCTACAAACCCATAATTTCACGGACATTACTTAAGATTGAAAAAAAAGTGTTATGTAAACAGTATGAATAAACAACTTGACAAAAGCTGTAAAGGGGACATTTGGCTCCAGCCTGGCGGGACCAGGTCACTAGTGCTTTTCCTGTTGTTTTTCACGGCTGGGCCTCTGGCCTCAGGATGGGCTGCAGTGATATCCGGGGACGCCCCACTTCCACCAGGGACCCCCCAGCCGCCTCCCGCCCCAACAGCACGGGGTTTGGGACCCACAGCAGGCTCCTCCACGCACCTTGAATGTGAACTTGGAGGCGCTCATCACTTCTATGATGTTGAAGGCGGCCCAGCTGATGTCGTATCCCAACATCTGTAACTGCAGAGGAGCGAGGCACAGTGACTACCTCACGAGCCAAAGCTGAAGCCAGAGCACGCAACGTCCCGTCACGGCACGCGGAGAACGGGCGCCACCCGCATGCCCAATACGCGGGCTTCACCAACACACGCCCCGGCGCACGGCCCTTCTTCTGACAAGCTAGTCTCCACGTTAAGACACAGAGACAGGTCAAGAACAAACACTTCAGAAGGATAAACGCCTGCGGCCGAGGTCCCAGAGCTCACACGCACTGGTTAAAACCCCACAACCGTTGCCAATCACTCCTCCTAGACGTTACGCCGCAACGGGACCTCTGGCAAGCCCTTGTCGCCCTCCCCAACCAGGAAGAAAGCCCTGAAGGGGACAGCCCAGCCGGCTCAGGGCTGAGCCCCACCCGCTGGCTTCTGCGGTCCAGCCCGTGTGGGAGCTGAGATGCGGGGGGCACTCCCACCAGCCTCCGCGTGGGAAAGGGCCCCACAGGACCCAGGCCGGCTGGACGGAGGGCTCCACCAGGCCCTGCGCATGTGGTCGTCACGGCTCGCCTCTCCCTCGACTCTAAGGCCTGTGCCGGGAGCTGATGGCGTCAATCAACACCTCGTGGGTGGACAGATGGACAAATGGGTGGCGGGACAGACGATGGGCAAACAGATGGACAGACAGATAGACAAATGGATGGGGAGAGACAGACGGATGGAGGGATGCGGCATGGCAGCGGGCGTGGCCCTGCGGTGCCCCCTGGGCAACCACCACAGTACTCACGTAGGTCAGCTTGCAGACGGCGTTGGCTTTCACCGCGATGTTGTCCTGCTTCAGCTCCTGCTTGATCTCATCAATGCACTGAGAGATGTATTTTGCCTAAAAGGAAAAAAGAGAAATTGACAAACTGCAAGTAGCTGGCTAAAACAGTTAAGAATAATCTCTTCAGAAAGAAGCCAGACACAGAAGGCCACACAGTGTACGGTTCCACGTCTCTGAAACGTCCAGCAGGCGCAGATGCAGAGACGGACAGTGCATGCGTGCAGTCAGGGCCAGGGAGGGGGCGGGGCAGTGGCTGCTGATGGGGCTGCTTTTTGGGGTGAGGAACGTGTTCTAAGACTGACTGGGGCGATGGTCGCGTGACTCTCTAAATCTACGAAAACCTCTGAGCTGTACACTTTAAATGCGTGACTGCACGGCAGGCGAACCATGTCCAACAGAGCTGCTGCTGAAAAAGCCAGGGGCCGCCCCGGGGCCGAGCGGCTGGCTTCATGAGCTCCACTGCGGCGGCCCAGGGTTTCGCCGGTTCAGATCCTGGGCGCGGACGTGGCGCCCCACATGCCACAACCAGAGGCACCTACAACTAAAATATACAACTGTGTACCCGGGGGCTTTGGGGAGAAGAAAAAAAGAAGACTGGCAACAGATGTTAGTGCAGGTGCCAATCTTTAAAAAAATGAAATAAATAAAGGGCCATCAGTAGGACAAGACAGCAGGAATCCTGCAGGATCGTCCTCCCGGAGGGGCAGGGAGGTCGTGAAGTGGGGAGGAGGAAGACGCACGCCGAAGCAGCCACATGGAGGTCTGTCCTTCTGGCTTCTCGACTTGAGTGCGTATCTGATGTTTGCTAAACTGAAAAGTTTTAAAAACAACAACAAAAATAACCGTTTCAACACAGAATATTAAGACATGGAAATTTTCTCAGTCCTCCAGTTTCGCCTTTTAACAAACTGCAAACGAGAGAAGGTACAAGGCTAGGAAGACATGCCCACGTCTTACTGCCCGAAGGCTCGTCCCTCGCACTGTCTGAGTCACAGCTCTCGTGTGTGACCACGGGGTGGCTGGTCTACCTCAACCCCACACTGCCACAACACATGGGGCCCAGACTGACATGCACCCCTGCAGGCCAGCGGCTCCCACTTCTCCAACAAGGGCTGCAGCCAGGTGGCGGCCACCAACCTTCCCTGCACCTCCAGTCACAGGATGACCTGGGGCCTCCCCAGGGTGACAGGCGACTTCGGGATCCTCTTCCAACTCCTCCTTTTGCTCAAGACAACAGAGTGCGTGAGGATGCTTCCCGCGTGCCGGGTGCCCTTCCCAGTACTTTATAGAACCCACTCATTTGATCCTCAGCACCGTGTCCCCAGGTGACAGGAGTACACCAGCCCAGGTAGGCGGAGCCTTTTGCAGTCCCTGCGGCATCCTGCACTCACAGCACACGCGCAGCAGCCCCTTGGCTGGACCCCCCAAAACCTGCCGCCACACTGTAATTCAGCGCACCCGAGAGTCCTGGGAGGGGAGAGCTTGCAGGGGAGCCCCGGACCACCAGTCTGCTGGGGCCAGAGGCAAAGACTCCACGAGGGGAGGGAGTGCCAGGCCCCTGTGCCTCTCGCTCGCTCTGGGGTTGGGGCCACCCAGGAACAGTGTTGACGCACATATAGCCCAGGCAGGCCAGCTGGTGCTGGCCCTCGGGCCGTGACTGGGGGCTGGGGCACAGACGAGGAGCCAGGCTGGGGGAAGATCGGCGTGAGCAGCCCACCCTGCCTTCAGGGCCACAGGCACCAGTGCCTCCCAGGACACCACCCACAGTGGGCTGCCCGCACCAAGGGCCTGGCATCCGTGCCCAACGGCCACCTCAAGGGCTCCTCTGAGGCTGACGCCCACGCTGTTCAACATCAAGCTCTCCGGGCCCTCTCTGAGCCATCTCCGGCGGCCTCTCCCGCAGCCGGGGCGCTAGCTGGGTGCGGTTCCCGCCGCCTTCTCCCTGTGTGCAGTCCATGACACGAGCAGCGCCTCCTTCCGTCTCCACCACGTGTGCATGGACCACGTCGTGTTTATCCATTCACCAGCGGATGCGTACTTTTCGGCTTGCGTGAATCACACTGCACGGACATGCTGCTGTGTACAGGTGTCTGCGTGGACAAACGTTTTCAATTCTCTCGGGTTTCCTCGCTAATTCAGCACGTGTACTAAACCAGCATTCAAACAGGTCTGACTGGAAGCAGTACTGAGACACGGGGCCCAAAGCAACTGATGTCCCCTCTGGGAGCAGCAGGGCACAAGGCTTCTAGCCCTTCTGCCCCAAAGACACACAGAGATGTCACCACAGCAGCCCAAAGAGAACCCAAACCTGCTCATGAGGTGAGTAGTCACCACGGGGTTCAGAGCGAGTCTGTCCAGGTGATGCCCCAGGCCCACATGCACCTGGCGCCCCACAAGGCACGAGCAGCTCCCTCCACCATCTGAGAAGAGCGATGAGTGAGAACCCGCCCAGCTGTCCACCCAGTGGCAGGATTCAATGGTCCCCCTGCCACGCTGTCCAAAAGTGGCCGCCTCCCCAAAGACCAGGGTGGCAAGCACGGCCAGTGGAGTCCTGCTCCAAGTGCCCTGCACACTGACCTCCACTGCACACACATCCTCCATCTAACATGTCACCCCGGACCATACCCCGACCGGGCCCAAGACCCTTGGCCGCCCCCAGCTCGGGCTCCAGGGGAAAGAAGCCATTTGAGCACTCTCTCAGCCACAGAATATTTTATGAATATTTTATGATCGAGAGTCAGAACAATGGAACAAGCGTCACCATACCCTTCCAGCAGGCTTCAAATGACTACATCCTGCTCAGGGATCCTGGGTTCCTGGCCCTGCACACGGATGACCCCTCCCTGCACCCTGGACTGTGGCTGTTAATGATTTAAAAGCACAGAACAAAAGGACCTTCCCCGGTGCTGGAGAGACCGGCCTCACACATGGAGGCGGCATGGGAGACGGGGCAGCCACTGTGCAGGGCGGCCTGGCAGCTCCTCCAGGTCAAACAGAGTCCCGCTCCCAGGTGTCCACCCAAGAACGCTGAACACAGGTGTCTAAACAAAAACCGGGACCTGAGTGCCTGTAGCAGCATGAGTCATGACATCCCCGAAGTGGAAACCAGCCAGACGTGCCCCAGCGGATGGATGGATGAACACCACGTGCTTCGCATGCATGTACCAGCTTCCTAGACGCCCCAGGGACACTCGCCCCAGCTTTCAGGAGGGCCGGGTGGAGTCCACTCCCGGTATGTCCGCGTAGCCCCTATGAGACCAAGCCTCCCACACAGACTGTGTTAAAATAACTTCCTGGAGGCAGCAGAGAACGAGCAGAAGCGCTGGGTCAGGGCCTGGCCTCTCGTGGGTTTTCCCTGAGCGCCATGCGAGTAGCTGAGACTAAGATAGGAGGGAGACCTGGGAACAATTAGCTTCCACAACCAGAGAGCAGAGACTGGGTGAAGACAGCCGCTGGAAAATGAGGAGGGAAATCCCAAAGAAGGGAGAGTTGGAGGGTACCCATGTTGTGCATATAAACTCAGCCCAAACCTCAGGCCGACCCCAGAACTGCGCATGCACGGGCATGATCCCTCAGGGCCTCGCTAAAGCTAAAAGAACCACACTGCAGCTTGCCCACTGCAGGAGAGGCAGAGCCAGACTTCCAGACGAGCTCACTGCCCCTAAAGGAAACGCTCCCCCTACAAAACCACCCTCCTCAGAGGACGTAACAGAACCCAGATTCTCCACACTGCGCCAGTGGCGATGCCCAGAATACAACCCCAAATTACTCAAAATGAGAAGCAGAAAAACATAATCTCCATTCAAGAAAAAAAGACAACTAACGAAGACGGGCACTCAGATAACCCAGATGACGGAATTAACACACAAAGATTTCAGCCCAGCAGCTGAAACCATGCTCTTACGGACTAAAAAGAAAATACGCACATAATGAACGAACAGAGAGGAAATCTCAGCAGAGAAAGGAAAGTGATGTGAAACAACCACACAGAACTCTAGAACTGGAAAATAATTTTCAAAATCAAACATTCACTGGATGGACTGAACAGCGTACTGGAGACGAGACGAGACAGTCAGGGATTTGAGGTGGAACAATAGGAAATCACGCAGTCTGGAGGAGAGGAAAGTTGGGAAAAAAAATGAACAGCCTCCGGAACCGCAGGACACGCCCAAGGGTGCAACACACGTGTAACTGGGGGCCAGGACGGAGGAAATGTCTGGGGGACTAACAGCTGAAACATTCCCGAACTGGGTGACAGACACAGATTCACAGATTCAAGCAGCTCAGCACCCCAACAGGAAACAGAAAAGCACGCTCAGACACACGGCAGCCAAACGCCACCAACTGAAAATACAGAGGAAAATCTTAAAAGCAGCCAGAGGAAAACACACCCTACACACCCGCAGACAGCAAGGGCCACACGGCAGCTGACTTACGCCCAGAATCAACAGAGGCCACCGGACGCGGAAGAAACTACTGAGCCAGAACCCTCTCTCCAGAGAAAACATCCCTCAGGAAGGCAGGCAGCGCAGCAGAAGCTGAGGACGCCCGCCCTGCGCTCAGAGCTTTCGCCGACCCGGGGACAGACCAGAGCCCCAGGAAGCGACGGCCTCAGGAAGGTCCGCCCGGACTTCAGTTTCTAGGCATAAAACAAGTGCTCGGGCTCATGGCTCCCACACACAAGAAAAGGGTGGAAAGAATTATAAAAGACACGAAATAATGTTTTGTACTCCCTTGGGAGCGCTTAAATGTTCATCTAAAACAGTCATGTGAAGTTGAAGTAAGGAAAGGGGCAGAGAGCGGTGACATTAATCTTTTATTTACACACAGCTCTGCTAAGAAAAAAGCACTTATTCCCCGTTTTACAAGAAGGAAAAGAAACTGGTCAGGGTATACCAACATGATCCAGACCCAGAAAATCCTATTAAAAACGTAAATTAGAAACACTTTAAGGTCTAAAGTATAAATGGCTACATAGCATCAACATTTTTCTTAAAAAAAGAATCACAGGTGCGAGCATGATCACGTTCTCAGACCCCCGCCCGCTCGGCGCGGGTTCACACTTCACCACGGAGCTGCGAGGCCGCTTCACTGCTCCAGAGTTTAATTTAGAACAAAGGGTCCAAAGTCCCTCCCAGGGTGACTCCCCAGGGACACAACAACATGGCAGTTCTGGCCCGCCTGCTCAGCAGAATGCCCCAGGACACTCTTTAAAGAAAACCCCAGATTCCCGGGCCCTCCCCAGCCCAGTGGAGCTATCTTCACGCCCGCGCTGCTGCCAGGGCAGGGCGAGCTCACAGCCACCGACCTGGCCCGGGCTCGACAGCTTCTGTAAGGAGCAGGTCAGGTTCACAGCAAGACCGAGCGAAACGCAGAGGTTCCCTGCCCCCACACACGCACAGCCTCCCCCACTCTCAACACCCTGAGAGGGACATTTGTTACAATACTCGAAGCGACAGGGACACATCGTTATCACTCAAGGTCCACAGGCGACGCCAGGGCTCACGCCCTGCGTTCTACGTTCTGTGGGTTTGGACGAATGTACGACGACAATATCCACCATTACAGCATCATACAGAGCAGCGTCACTGCCCTGAAGGTCCCCTGTACCTCACCATTCCTCCCCCCTCAACCCCTGCCAACCACGCATCTTCTCAGCGTCTCCACAGTCTCGCCTCTTCCAGAACGTCCGAGGGTTGGAGTCACACGGTGGGGCCTCCTCAGATGCGCTTCCTTCACTTCACAATGTACACCCCGTCTTTTCACGGCTTGACGACAGCTCAGTTCTTAGCGCTGAATGGCGCCCCACATCTACTATCCCTCCACCTCCTGAAGGACATCCCCACCGCCTCATCCCCGCCATTTCCAAGAGGTTCCCTCTGGACTGCCCCAAACCTCCAGTCCTGTGCGCGCCCAGAGCTGCCCGTGGGCTGGGCTGAGCTCCATGCTGGCAGCAGCCCCCACTGACTCCGGGCTCAGGACTCGAGCCCACACCCCCCTGCTCAGGAGCACAAGCCCGGCGGCCCTCAGGCCTTCAGGGGCTCCGGGCGGTGGAGACCGCCGGGGCCGGCGTGCAGGGCATGGCCTCGTGATGGGTCTCAGTCAGTCAGCGTTTCCAAGGCATTCGAATCTCAGACCAGGAAAATGTCACCAGTCGTCACGATAACTGGGGCAGGGAGGGGACCCCTAGTTAACATATGTATCTTGCCAAGAATAACCTAGTCACCAACTATGATCACCATCACTTCAACAAGAAAACACATTTTAACCCCAAAAAGTAGGAAAGTCAGTGTTGAGATGAAAGAAGTTGCACTGACTACATCTGTGCATGACCAACGACCCAGGACTGTCCTCACTTCCTCTGTGCCTCAGACAGGCTCAAACAACCCTGTGGCAGGAGGAGCCCCGGCCCCCTGGAGAAGCACAAGGCTGAAGGCCCACACCCAGCCGTCAAGATCGACTGCGAGTCCAGGAATCAAGCAGCGAGGGTCCGGTGCAAGGAGAGACACGCTGACCGACGGGCCAGGGCAGGAGCCCGAGCACCCCGTGCAGGACTGTCCGGCCCAGAGCGTCCCTGCTCAGTCCTGCCCAGCTCCCACCGCCTGCAGTCAGCTCCGAGACCCTGTGCAGACACATCAAGGAGCTCTTGACAGCCACTTACGGTCTTTCCCGTCACCCCCGGTTCACAATGGACACCCACGAGGGGGCCCAGCCCACCGAAGGGGTGGGAACACTGTTAACAAGCCTTTGACTGCAATTCACACAGACACAAGTAGATTAGTGGGGGCTGGGGCTGGGGTGGGGGACTGGAGCACCTACGTGGGCACAGGGTTTTCTTTCGCCGTGACAGAAATGTTCTAAAGTTAGGCTGTGCTGATAGCTGTACACTTTTGTAAACACACTAAAATTCACTGAACTCCAAGCTTAAAGCAAGTGGATATTACGGTACGTAATTACATCTCGATAAAACCGTGTACAGAAAAAACCACCCTGGCTGGACCAGAATCGCCAGCTGATGCTCCACACGTGACCTGCTGGCCCCTCCTCCGGCAGTGGGCGACAGCAGCCCGGAGACCCCGGCCCAGCTCCTCAAGCACCCCCTCAGCCAGCTTCAGGGCCCGAGTTGCTGTGCTGAAAAAACATCTGCCCGGTGGACTCATGCGGAGGCAGGAGGTGACCTCACCCAGGGTCCCACCAGCAGTGGGCGGTGGCGCCAGAAGCTTGCCTCCAGGCACAAGTGGGCTGCCCAGCACTGGCTGCCCGACAAGGACAGGAGCAAAGGTGCGTGGCTTGGTACGTGGCCTGTGTCAGTGGCTTTGGGAAAGCCAAGACTAGGAGGGTCAGCGAGGTTCCACCCAGATGGCGAGGCCAGGAGCACCTGTCATCTCTGTGCCACCGCAGGGCAGAGTCCAGGACTTAGTCATGGATGAGCCATGGGGGGGAGGCAGCAGGCAAGCCTCAGACTCCCCAACCATCAACCTCTCACCCTACCCCTACCCTCCTGGAGAAGGGTTCTCCGTGGGGGTGACCATGCCGCCCAGGGGACACTGCGTGACGTCTGGAAAGGTTTGTGATTGTCATGACTGAGGGTGCTCTTTGCATCGAGTAGGTGGGGCCAGGGATGCTGCTCCACACCCCTCAGTGCCCAGGACAGCCCCCCACAGAGAATGACCCGGCCCCGATGCCACCGTGCGGAGACAGGCCCTGGCCTAGAGCACACCTAGGCCACCACGCCTTCCTTTCCTCAACCCCTCCTGGGCTCTGCCAAGCGCTGTGCGCACAACCATCCCCAGGAAGCTGGTTACGAAGGCAGACGCGACCCCGACCCCATTACACAGACCCCCTCCCCAGCTGTCCTCATAGCTGCCCCCACCCACGGCCTGGCCACACACTCCGCCCTGGGCCTGGAGGGTGCCCTTTCTACAAACGCCCACAAGTCAGTAAGCCAGACAAAGAGAAAGAGGCCACAGCCCTGAAGAGAAGATCCGGCTTCATGAAGGACACACACGGCCACCACGCCAGGGAAAGCGTGCCCAGCCACACTCCTAACGGGGACGGGAAATGCCAGTTCTGCCATGCCGCCGGGCACGGGGGCCTTCACAGCGGCTGCAGGGATGGAAGCGGAATGAGCCACTTGGTGGGCAGGCGACACGATCCTGCACGGCTGCGGCTCCCCGCCCCACTGCAGCAGCTCCACTCCCGCAGAAGGCCATTCAGACAGGGGCCCCAGTCTGGAACTAACCCCAATACCAGCACCGCTGATCGGACAAACAGAAGGTGGTGTAGACAGACAGCAGGACGCTGGCAGTAACGCAAGGAGCCGGCTCCAGCGCGCGCCTGCAGCAGGGAGCGGAGGAAGCCAGACAGGAGAATGAGGCTTCCAGCACAAGCAGGGCAGACCATTTAGGGACACGCCCCAAAGCAAGGCAGTACCCTGGGAGAAGGCAAGACAATGCACCTAGCTGTGTGATGCGCCCTGCACCGTGTGCTTCCTGATTAACGAGGAGAACGCACGTGCCTGGACGCGCCCTCCAGCTCTGTCCAGGAAGAACACACTTCCTCTGTCACTCTCACTGCTGGTGGTGAGAGGGGTGGGGGGTCATTCCCACACCGACCAACTCTGCGACCCCAGCCGGGTGTCGTACAATCAACTCAGTTCTGACACTCTGCCCGGAGTCAGCACAGACCCCACAGCTTAAAGGCTCAGTCCTACGGGACGCCCCACTTCAGACGCCAATCGCAAGTCCAGGTTGTCACCTCGGCTTCTGACCAACGACCATAAATCCGGCTTCCCGTGAACCCCGCTCCTTGCATTTGAGTAATTTGCTAGAGCGGCTCATAGAACCCAGGAAGCAGCCACTCACGTTTACCAGCTACTACACAATAAAGGGTACGACAAAGCACACAGGTGAGCAGCCGGATGGAGACGTCTAGGAGAGCCCCAAGCAAGGAGCTTCCGTCCTCGTGGAGCTGGAGTGCGCCACCCTCCCGGCACACAGACGCTTTGACGGACCAAGAACCTCCCCGAGCCCCACAGTTCAGCGTTTCCATGGAGGCGTCACCACACAGGCGTGATCCATCATTAACCCCATCTCCAGCCCCTCTCCCCTTGCTAGGAAGTGGGGGGCGGGGTGAGTGCCAAGCTTCAAACCACGGCCTGGTCTTTCTGGTGACCAGTCCCCAGCCAGGAGCCACCCAAAGTTGTCTCATTAGAACAAATGACGCTCCTAGCACCCAGGAAATCCCATGTGATTTCAGAGCTCAGTGTCAGGAATTGTGGACAGAGACAAAATACACGAACAAGGATGCTCCTAGTACCTTTGCTGCTGAGGAAATTACGAAGGTTTTATGAGCTCTGTGCCAGAAACCAGGGACAAAGGCCAAAATATATATTTCCTATTATATCACAATATCACAGGGTCCAACAACACGGTGACAATGTGGGGTACAAGAGGTGCCTAGATGAAAGGGAGAGCATTAGGGAATTCTGGGAGATTTTTCTTATCAATTTGGGTCAGTCCTGCCCCCAGGGGACACTGGTGATGTATGGGGACATCTGTGGCTGTCACACTGGGGGTGCTCCTGGCATCGAGTGGGTGGGGCCAGGGATGCTGCTCAACCCCCCACAGCGCCCAGGACGGCTCTGACGTCAGCAGTGCCGAGGGGGAAAGGCCGTGATTTAGGGGATGACCCATGTTATTAAAGAACAAAACTCACTTCAAACTTAACATCTTTATTCTCCTCAGAAGTCGTTAAAATAAAAGGAATCTACACAAAGAGCCAAAAGCTCCGGGTGCCCACCCTGTGCAGACGCCATTCGTGCTTCGGTAACGGTCCAGCCAGTGGACCGCAGCCCTGCACACGCCTCGCAGCCCTGCACACGCCTCGCAGCCCGCGGGGACCACACCTCCAGCGCCAGGGGAACCCCAGGATGGTGCCGCTTCTGAGACCAGAAGCGACAGAACATCAGCACTTCCCTACGGTCCAATCTTAAACGCAGACCATGCCCAACCTCAGAATATTACTCTGCACGACTAAACTACGGAGTTCAGAAACGCCAGGTAAGTGGTTGGAAATGCTCATACCCGAGCGAAAACACTCGGACGCTCCCCAAACGCTAAGATAAGTGTGGAGGGCTGTGCGCCACAGAACGAACTCCCCGACGGAAGAGAAGACGCTGGAAGCCACGCAGATGCCCGTCTAGGGGGAGCAGCTCAAGAAACGACGTGCACCCACCCTGGAGAGGCGTCTGGAACGCCCCGGGGGGCTTTGATGCTGGTGCCCGTCACACACGGAGCTGTCGGCGGGGACTCCTCCTCCAACAGGCGAGGCCTCCATGCAATCCTGAGGGCCGCTCAGAGTCGCCCACCACTTCCACGCTCAGAGCAAAACCTCAAAGCGTCTGCACCGAACTGATGTAGACAGTTTCCCTTTTTACTTAATAAACCCTGAGCTTATTACAAAAAGTTATGGGCATAACTTGTAATTTAAAGAGACTCAAAGAAAACGCTTCCCCCGAAATACGAAAACTACCTGCAAGAATTAAATAAATAAAAAAATAAAAGTCACTTGGCTCTTTTTCCTAGTCACAGCCAAGTTTTAGAAACAAGGATTCGCAAGGGGAAATCCTCCTACCTGCCAACATTACCCATGCTGTTATCCTAAGGATTAAAACAACCTCAAGCACCCAGCAACGTGTGAATTAGACCACTATTTCTCAAACTTTTTGACTCATTTTATGAAATATGTTTTCCCTGGTAACCCAACACACACGCACGCACACATTCAGATGCCATCAGCCGAAATCAGAGTTTCAAGAAGCAACAGTTGGTCTGCAAGCGTGCAATCTGGGATTTTCTAGTTTCTTCTTTTTTTTTTTTAACATAATCCATTAAACTGAATTCACAACCCAGGAAGGGGTCACAGGCTGAGGTGCGGACACAGTTAAGGAGACAATTTCGAGGGTGCTCAGCATTACGTCACTGGCTGCATCCTCCTAAGCACCCGGTGAGGTGGGGAGGTGGCTGTCGCCCCACTTTACACGGGGGGCTCTCCCCAGGTCACCCAGTCAAACAGGCCCGAGAACCTGGACTCAGGTCCCCCAGAGTTCACGCCAACGACTCCCACTAAAGCACGCTGCCTTTCCACGTGGCTGTGAAGTCACTACTCGGCCTCCCTTCCACGAGGCCACACACGACTTCTCAGCTAACATCTGTGTACAAAGCAAACTCTGGGGAAACTTGACCACTGCAGACACTGCGGCCTGTCAGAACCCCGTGGGGTGCGCCGGGCGGGCGGACGGAAAGGGCCTACTCCACAGAGAGCCGGGGACCAGAAGAGGGCTTCAACCATCCGTCACCTGCTCGCTCCCACAGGGACGGAGATGGACATCTGGAGTCAGAAGTTACACCCCATTAAGGAGCCTCCAGACCGTGACGGTCCGCTGATGAGGAAACCACGGCACCCAGATGCCACATCCTGCTGGGAATCGACTGCCATCAGGCCAAGGGCAGGGCCCACGCGGGCACCCGGCCTTGAGGACGCCCAGCACCAGCCTCTCCCACCTCCAGAACCCCCGCCTAACGGGCCCCAAGCCCGTGGAGATGGCGCCACTAACTCCCACCCATTCCAAACAAATAGACCACGGCTCAGGGCACTGCCCAGTGGCAATGCGCAGCCCCCTAAAACGCCAGGCGCCCTAATTGGAGCGTGCCTTTGCCCACTGGGAAGACCCTGCAGCCTGTCCTCAGAACCCGGGACCAGGCTGCTCACTGACATCTGCTAACGGAGGAGGGGGGAATCAGGAGGCCAACCAGCGCAGGAAAAGAAACCTGGGGATGCAAACACGCCCCAAATTCACTTAGCCACGTGCAGCAGACAAAATCCAGGCCAATCAGCTCCTCTTCCAACTCAGAAAGCCACTGAAGAGCAGGACACTGGAACCGACACGCTGGCCAGGCCTCCAACGGGATGGAACACCCAGGTGCAGCCAGAGAGGCGAAGGGGAGGGAGTGAACTGAAACATCCTCACTACTTTCCAGCGAGGTCACACCCCTTCCAAAACAGTGCCAGAGAGCGGGAGGGACTCAGGCTCCCAGCAGAGGCAATTGGGCGCCCCCCCCCCGCCCCCAGCATCGGGTGTGGGACCTGCAGCATCCCCAGCAGCCACTTCCTCAGGGCAGCCGCTCCCTGCAGGAGGGGCGGCCGGCCCTAAGGCTCCCATTGTCGGAGTGCGGGCTTCGGTCTCCTCCACGAAGCCCGCAGCCTGGTGGCCACTAACTGCCCCCATTCCTCCTAAATCTAGGTCACAGGTTGGGGGCAGCGGAAAAACAAGGAAACGGTGCCCACAGTTACAATTTTACTTCTGGAAAACCCGTCCCTCGCCCTGGCTTTCGGGTTCCTAGTTGAAGTCGGCTTCCCTATTCCAGGACCCCTGAGCGGCTTCCTTATTTTGAATGAAGACACCCGCTGCCTCCGCGTCCTCTTCGAGGGAGGCGGCCCCACCTTCCCGGGGACTCGGGCCCGGGCCCAGGCCCCGGGGAGAGACCTGGACACGCGCTCATCCCATACGGGGTTCCTCCGGGGGCGGCCCGCGGAGAAGAGGGCCCCGCACCCAGGAGGCCTGGGGCGGGGCCGGGGGCCGTGCATTTGAACACCTGATCCAAAAACGGCCTCCAGGTTGGAGGGCCGCCGTTCGGGGGGACCTGCGTGCGAAGTCTCTTCCGGAGCCACCCGCGGGCAAGGAGAGGGGGAGGCGGGCGCCATGGCCGAGCGGGTAAACTGAGGCTGCGGGAGGGAGACCACCCAGCAGCAGGGCCCGGGGCGCTGCCTTGTTAACAGTGCCCCCCAGGTGTTCCGATACATACGGGGGGCCGAGGATCGCGGCTCGGGGGCCTTCGGGGGTCTCATTTGGGGCTGCCTTGGGCCCCCGAGGGTAAACTGAGCCTCGGGGAAAGAGTGGGCGTGCGGCGGCCCAGGCAGCGGGGAGGAGGAGCTCGAGCGGGGAGCTGGGTCTCGAGGGGCGAGCCGGGGTCCGAGATCGGGGGATGGGGTCGGGGTCAGGGCCGGGGTCGGAGGTCGCAGTCAGGCCCCGCGCGGCGCGCCGGGCTCACCTCGTCCTCCTTGTGGTTGCGGATGCCGCGCACCAGGTCTTGCAGGTTCTTGTCGAACATGCGGTCGATGCTGCCCTTGACCATCTTGAGGGCCATCGCGGCGGCCGCCGCCGGGCTCGAGCCCCGGGAGGCCCGCGACCGGGCGCCGTGCGGTGGCCCGGGGGCCGCGCCTGCCGCCCGCGGAGCGCTGCACTGCCGGGCGCCGCAGCGGGGCGGGCTTCCAGGCCAGGTCGGCAGCGGTCCGGGGGCGGCGGCAGCGGCGACCGGCTCGGCAGGCCGCGCTCCCCTCCCCTCCTGCTCGCGCCGCGCCGCTGGCAAATGGCGGACAAGATGGCGGCGGGTCAGCTGACGGCGGCGCCTCGGCCCCGCGCCCCGCCCCCGGAAGCCCCGCCTCCCGCTAAGCCCCGCCCCTCCACCTCCGGGACGCCACGTTTCCCTGACGACGCCAAGCCGTCCAATGGAGACGAGGACTACGCGCCCGTCGCCGTTTTGGCCCCGCCCACCAGGACTCAGGGCTCTTCCCTCTCATTGGTCAGTGGGCTCCGGAACTCCACCCACTTCCTCGTTCCCGTCTTTAACCACGCCCCCCAGGAGGGCCCTCTCTGCCCCGCCCCTCAACTAAGTGACAGGTGTGGGCGGGGCGCCCACGTGGAGCTTCTCAGGCAAGTTCCCGGACAAGAACCCAGCTCCGCCTTTTCTGCGTCTAAAAGCTGACGCTGCGATGAACGGATGCTGTGTCTCCTGCGCGTCTCACAGAATCCTGTATATGGACAGGACGGGGGATTAACATGCCCCTGGAGAAACTGAGGCCCGGAGCTAGGATTCCAAAGCAGTCATTCATTCAACAAACCTTTATTGAGGGTTTCCTGTGTGCCAGGCATGGCAAGTGAGCGAGAGACCCTTGGTTTCTGCCCTCCGGATACACCTTTAAGAGAATAAAGAAGCATGACACCAACTGGAATAAGATATTTGCAATGCAAATATGTGACAAAGAGCATATCCACAGTATAGCTGACTGAACAGAAAATAAAGCAGAGCGAAACAAAAATTCCAACAAATCACGAAGAAAAAGACAACCTGGTTATTAAAACGTGGCAAAAGACGAACGTGCACTCAGAAAAGAAGACATTCAGGTTCCCAATGGGTATAATGCAAAACATGCTCTATCTTATTAGTCATTAGGGAAATGTCAATTTAAACCATAATGAGATGCCTTTATACTGCTATGAGAATGGCTAAAATTGGAAACACTGACAGTATCAGGTGTTGTCAGGATGTGGAGCAACTGGAACTCTCCCCTCTTACACTCTAGGCAAGAATGCAAAACTACACGGTGACAGTGGAAACCTGTCTGGCTGTGTCTTTAAAAGGTAACATATGTATACCCTATGACCCAGAAATCCCACTCTGTTCTCACCAAGAATGCATAAGTACAACCACCAAAGACTTGGACAAGAACTTCACAGTAGCTATGTTTATATTAGCCCCAAATCCAAAACAACCCAAATGTCCATCAGTGGAAAATGGATACATAGCTCGTGGTATATCCATACAGTGGAATACGATGCAGCAATGAAAAAGAACAAATGACTAATACACAGAACAAAATGTATGAACTGCACAGATACACTGTTGAACAAAGTATGCCAAACACCAAAAAGCATACACGGTATGATTCTACTAATATGAAGTTTGATTACAAGCAAAACTAATTTATGGTGAAAGAATTAAGTAACTGGTCATAAATTTTATAACTAAACGAGGGAGAACTGGAAACTGGATGAATAAATTCTGGCATATCCATCTGATGGTTCCCGACCAGCTTTTAAAAAGAATTTGGGGGGAGGCCGGCCAGGTGGTGCAGTGGTTAAGTTTGCACGTTCTGCTTCTTGGTGGCCCAGGGTTTGCTGGGTCGGATCCCGGGTGTGGACCTACACACCATTTGTCAAGCCATGCTGTGGTAGGCATCACACATATAAGGTAGAGGAAGATGGGCATGGATGTTAGCTCAGGGCCAGTCTTCCTCAGCAAAAAAGAGGAGGATTGGCAGCAGATGTCAGCTCAGGGCTAATCTTCCTCAAAAAAAAAAAAGAATGGTGATGGTAACTGCTATGGGAATTGCCTTCCTACCCTAAACAGCTAGAGAACCGGACAAAACATGTGAAACAATCGCTTTCAGACAGCATACAAGAGGCAGTGCAGGACGATGATCCCTGAGAGAAGGGAAATAAACAAGACGAACCCTACAATTGTGCCAGAATTCTGCCTGTAGACGATTTCCAGGCTCTAGGTCATGGAGGGGACACCCAAGAGAACATGGTGGCTTCATGAATTGAGGGGATAGAGGTGGGAGATGAGGGAGTCCAAGATGGCTAGAATTTTCAAAGCAATGCACTGGAGAGCGAGGAACTGAACTAAGAAAGAGCTCATGAATGTTCACAAGGGTCTCCTTGAGTCTTTGGCTGAAGATCAAACTGCGTGTGCATATAGTAAAGCTTGTCTAGGTCAAGCAGAGAAGAAAAGCTGGGGAAAAGACAATCCCGACAGCTCACAGTCTGGGAATACCTGTAGAAGCCAAGATAGAGAGAATTTGTTGAGTACACGGGGCATTCAGTAGAAACCCCCAGAAGATTTGTGCTTTATTGTAAGGCTAAACTAGCCCTGGAGTGAGCTCTGTTATAAACCTGTCCTCAAAGAGATTTTTAAGTCTCCAAGGCATCAAATTACTCGCAAGTAATTTTACTACCAGGCAGAAGAAATCCAATGTTCTCTAAAGATAAACAACATAAACCTGGGACTTATTAACATAAAATTCACAAGGATGAGCACTCAATAAAAATTAATAGTTATGTGAAGAAGCAAGAAAATGCAACCCATAGCCATGAGAATGAAACGGGTAAAATAAATGGGCCCCAAAATTACAGAGATGAAGGAATTAGAAAAGATCATACTACAGCCACTATAAATAGGCTCAAAGATTTAAAAGACAACATGTACACAATGAATGGAGGAAAAGATTTTGTAAAAGAACCAAGTGGAACTTTTAGACCAGAAAAGTGCAATATATGAAAAAATATTCATTGCATGAAATTAGCAACAGATTAGACACTGAGCAAGAAATGATTAGTGGAATTAAAGACTTCATAATAAAAACTATCTAAAATGAATCACACAGAGAACAAGAATGCTTACAAGATAAGCAGAACCTCAGTGACCTACAGGACAATATCAGGTAACCTGACATACACGTAATTGGAGTCCTAGAAGAAAGGAGACAGAGGAAGGACAAAAAAAAATTTAAGAATAAATGGCCAAAATCTTTCCAAATATGGTGAAAATGATAAACCCACGGATCTAAGAAGCTCAATGAACACCGAGAGAGATAAATACAGAGAAAAGCACACCCAGGCATGTCATAATTAAAATGTTAGAGATCAGAGATAAAGAAAATAAAATTTGTTAACTCAGAGGAAAAAACACATATACATAGAAACAAAGGTAAGAATGACTGACATTTTTATCAGAAACAGTTCACACCCTAATGAACTAATATCTTTCGTGTATCAAATGAAACAACAACAAAAGAACATAGAAATCTGTACCCAGCAACAATATCTTTCAAAAGTGAAGGCAACATATATTTTTATTTTTTATTTTATTTTTCTGAGGAAGATTGGCCCTGAGTTAACATCTGTACCCATCTTCCTCTATTTTATATGTGGGATGCCTGCCACAGCATGGCATGATAAGTGGTACATAGATCCACGCCAGGGATCTGAACTGGCGAACCCTGGGCTGCTGAAGTGGAGCATGAGAACTTAACCACTATGCCACCAGACCAGCCCCTACAATGCGTATTTTTAGACAGATAAATGCCAAGAGAATTTGTAACCAGTAGACCTACATTAAAGGAATGTTAAGAGAGAGATGTTCTTTGGGCAGAAGGAAAATGATACCAGAGATTTGGATCTATGCAAAGGAATGAAGAGCACAAGAAACGTTTAAAATGTGGTAAACATAATTATTTCTTAATTTCTTTAAATGATAATTGACTCTTTAAAGCAAATATAACAACAATGTATTCTGAAATTTACTGTATAACGTATTGAAGTGAATAATAGTATATGAAGAATGGGAGGCAGAAATGGGAATATACTCTTGGTCTTGCATTATCTGTGAAGTCGTATGTTGTAACACTAGAAAAATCACTAAAATCTAAAATAAGTCAAAGGAAGAGAAAAAGGTTGCAAGGAACAGAAGGGAGATTTATGCCCAACCATATTGAAACTTCCATTAAATGTAACTGGTCTAAACAGTAATTCAGAGCAGAAACAGTCAACATGGCCCCAACCATACGTTGTCCACTTTAAATATAAAGGTATAGATAGTGCAAAAGTAAAAAGTCATAACCAAAACAATTTTTAAAAGGGCAAGATTGAAGGACTATTTGTTTTTAAGACTTATTATAAGCCTATAGTCATCAACCAGCGAAAAGACAAAGGAGAGTCAAAAAGGTAGACCCACACTTTTATGATCAATTGATTTACAACGAAGGTGTTAAATAACTCAGTAGGGAAAAGAATGGTCTTTTCAGCAAATGATGCTGTAACAATTGAATATCAAAATGGAAAAAAAGCTGTCCTTGACTATTAATGTGCACCATATACAATTTTAACTCAGAATGGATCATAGACCTAAACGGAAAAGCTAAAAGTATAAAAACTTCTGGAAGAAAATGTGGGAAAAATCTTCGTGACTTTGCTTACTCACGGATTTTTTTGATAGGACATAAAAAGCACAAACCATTTTTGTGTGAGGAAGATTGGCCCTGAGCTGACATCTGTGCCAGTCATCCTCTGTTTTGTATGTAGGACGCCGCCACAGCGTGGCTTGATGAGTGCTGTCTACACCCACGCCCAGGTCCACGCCCAGGATCCAAACCTGCGAACTCCGGGTCACCAAAGCAGAGCACGGGAACTTAACCACTACACCATTGGACTGGCCCCACAAGCCATTTTTTGAAAGCAAGAAGATAGACTTTATCAAAATAAAATTTTGCTTTTCCAAAAAACGTTGAGAAAATGATAAGACAGCCACCAACTGGGAAAAAAAATATTCACAATACACATATCTGACAAATATTAAGAAATCACACAAAAATAAGCAACCCAATTTTTTAAAAGAGTGGCAGATTTGAACAGCAGATACTTCACCAAAGAAGATGATGAATGCCCAGAAGATTGTGAAAAGATACTCGACATCATTAGTCATTAAGGAAATGCTCCCCAATGGGATACCACAGTATGTCTGTTAGAAAGATTAGATTAAAAAGTCTGTTAGCACCAAGAAGATGCAGAATTGGAACTTTCCTGCGTGTCTGGGGTGAATGCAAAATGGCACAAGCACTTTGGAAAATGGTTGGGCAGTTTGTTACAAAGTGAAAGATACATCTACCATATGACCCAGCAATTCCTGTCTTAGGTATTTCCCCAAGAGATGTGAAAACATTTCCAAACACAGACTCCTCGTGTGCAGACAATCATCACATCTTTATTCGTAATAGGTCACAGGTAGAAACAGTTGAAGCCTCCTTTAACGAGTGAACAGTGTGGAATGGAATAACCCTCGGAATAAAAAGAGGTGAATTACTGACACATGCAACAAGTCGGATGGATCTCAAAAACGTTCTATTAAGTGAAAGAAGCCAGACTCAAAACACCGCATACTGTATGATTCCGCCCTATGAAATTCTAGAAAAAGGAAAGCAATATCGACAGAAAGCATAACAGTGGTGGCCTGGAGGCAAGGGGGAGGGGAGGGTTGATTGCAAAGGGAGAAAGAAATTTGGGGTGATGGAAATGTTCCATATCATGATTGTGGTGTAGTGATGCAAGCATAAACAATTGTCAAAACTTATCAAATTGTACTTACAGGAAATTGCTTACAAGATTACAAGATCACTTACAAACTTAACTTACAAGAAATTAACTTCCTTATGTGCAAAATATGCCTCAATAAAGCCGAGGGGGAAATGCTGTGAGTGGGGCAAAAAAACTTTATATTGGCAAACAAAAAGTAAAAGATGGAAAAACTATACCATCCAAACACTAATTATAAGAAAATTTGAGTAGCTATATTTCTATCAGAAGAAAATAGAATTTGAAAAAGGAATATTACCAGGATAAAGAAGGGCATTACACAATATTGGAGAAGTTGATTCATCCAGAGGACATAACAATCCTAAACATATATGCCCCTGATAACAAGGTTCAAAATACACAAAGCAAAAATTGACAGAATTGAAAAGAAAAAACAGTCAAATCCACAATTATGGCTAGAGATTTCAACATCCCTCTCTGAATAACTAGCAGAACAAGAAGAAAATTAGTAAGGAGAGAGAAGACTTGAGCAATGCTATCAACCAAATAGATACTTATAGAACATTCCACCCAACTACAGCGGTATGTACCTTCTCTTCAAATGCACATGGAATATCCGTCAAGATGGATGGATAATATGCTGGGTCATGAAATGTCTAAATTCGTACAGAGTGTGTTTCCCAACCACAATGGAATGAAATTCAAAATCAATAGCAAATAAAGAAAGATATCTGGAAAACTCCAAGATATCTCTATGTAATTAGTAAACATCTTAGTGGAGGTACTTTGAGACTGCGTAATATCTTGCTTCTCATCTTACGTTTCCCCTGCGATCTTAGTGTCTATTGCATTTATCCATTTCAGACTTGCTGGGACACAGCACAACTTTTGGCTTTTCTAGCTCACAGCCTTTTCCGAAACCTCCTCCACGTTGTGCCTCAATATCCCCTCCCCAGAGGAAACCACCATTAGCAGTTGAGGGTGTCTCCTTCCAGACCCTTCTCTCTGCGTTCCCACACTTGGGTGTTGAGCTGTTCCTTTCAGGGGTGACTGCATTTTCATATAAATTAGATCACACGGCTCTGTTGCTTCTCTTCACTGATCAATATGCAATACTAATTTTGTTCTACTAATTATTGGATGCTGTGGTCAGCAGTGTGACGTTCCCAAAGACGTCCCCGTCCTGGTCCTGGAACCTGCGGACATTGTCACCTCACGAGGCAGAGGGGACTCTGCAGATGGGTTAAGTTGAGGCCCCTGGGATGGGGGTGACCCTGGATTCCCGGGGCCCAGGGTCATCCCAGGGTCCTGAGCAGAGGGAGGCGGGAGGGTCAGAGGCCGAGATGGAGACGCTGCGCTGCTGGCCGTGCGGACGGAGGAAGGGGCCCCGAGCCCAGGACGCGGCGCCTCTGGAAGCTGGAGGAGGCGGGACACGCTCCTCCCCTGGGGCCTCCATGAGGACCCGCCCTGGCCACCCCTGGATTTTAGCCCATCGAGACCCATTTTGGACTTGTGGCCTCCGGAACGGCACAGGTATATTATGCGCTATTTTAAACCACTACCTTTGTGTAATTCACTCCAGCAGCAATTAGGAGTCTGATGCGGATAATTTTCTGCAATGGTTTACAAAGCTCTGTGTTGCTGTTTTCTGTTGTAATTACTGTCTTGTTATTTTCTTACTTAACCTATCGGTGGAAAGAGAAATTGTTTCCATGTTTTCCCCTTTCAACTGTTGTGGCTACTGCGAGACAAGGGCGAGGGGCGTCCTGGGCACACGGGCAGGGAACAGCAAGCTGGGGAGGTAACGAGCATCATGGCACATTTGGGGGCTGTTTTGCATGTGTGGAGAGGGAGGGCAAGTGGTGGGGGCTGAGAGGGCAGCAGAGAAGGGACTTGGGGTCCTGGGAAGAAGAGGACTCTGTGGGAGCTCCCTGTCACCCTCCCCTGAGCACTGACACGGAAACACTAGTACATTCCTGCTCCAACCCAGGCCCTCCGCCCAGGCTTTAGCGTGCAACAAAGGGTTATGACGGGAGGGTGGGTCTTTAGACGAGTGACTAAGTGTTAATTCCCAGCTGGGCGGTCTAGAGCAGTGTGGTCCTGTAGAACTTTCTGCCATGACAGACGAACTCTCCTCCTACGCTGTCCGATGAGGCAGCCGCTTGAAATGTGACTAATGAGACTGAGAAACTGAATTTGAAATCTTTTTTTTTTTTTGAGGAAGATTGGCCCTGAGCTAACATCTGTTGCTAATCTTCCTCTTTTTGCTGAGGAAGACTGGCCCTGAGCTAACATCCATGCCCATCTTCCTCTACTTTATATGTGGGACGCCTGCCACAGCATGGCTTGCCAAGCGGTGCCATGTCGGCACCCGGGATCCAGGCCGCTGAAGCGGAACGTGCGCACTTAATCGCTGCACCATCAGGCCGGCCCCTGAATTTGAAATCTTATTTAAAATTGAATATGATATTATTAAGAAGCCAGAAAATAACAAGAGTTGGTGAAGACGTGAAGAAATTAGAAGCCTTGTGCACAGCTGATGGGAACGTAAAATGGTGCAGCGGCTGCAGAAAACAGTCTGACAGTTCTTCAAAACTTAGACAAAGGGTTACAACGTGATCTAACAATTCCAACTTCTGGGTACAGATCCAAAAGAATTGGAAACAGAGACTCAAAGAGACATTTGCACACTCGTGTTCACAGCAATGTCATTCACAGCAGCCAAAAGGCAAAAGCAACTCAAGTCTCCATTGACGGATGAGTGATAAACAAAACATGGGTTATCCACACTGCGGAATATTACACAGCCGTGAAAAGGAAGGAGGTCCTGACGCCTGCTCCAATGTGGACAGACCCTGAGGACGTGATGCTTAGTACCATGAGCCAGACACAGAGGGACACACACTGTGTGGCCCACTCACAGGAGGTCCCCACAGGAGCCACATCCACAGAGACAGAAAGGGGATGGGGGGCCAGGGGCTGGGGGAGGGGTGGGGAGTCAGTGTTTCATGGGGACAGAGCTTCAGTTTGGGGAGATGGAAAGTTCTGGAGACGGATGGAGGGGATGGTTGCACAACAGTGTGAATGTCCTTCATGTCGCTGAGCTGTGCACTGAAAAATGGCTAAGATGGTAAGTTTTATTTGTACTTTACCACAATAAAAAAATTGAACATAGTAGCTGGTGACTGGCGTGTTGGAGAGCTCGGGTGCAGAGGGTGGTTAAATGGTGGAGTGAGGGGGACGGCAGTCAGAAAGACTCCAGTTATGCTCCCAACCCTGTTGGGAACTCACAGTGTGTTCTCAGGCAAGCCATATTGGAGCCTCAGTTTTCCCAAAGGGGATTTTAAAAAAAAACTCACAAGTCCTCAATTCATGGGGCTGAACAAGGATTAATCCAGGATTTCTCAGCTGTGGGTAATTCTGTCCCCAGGGGACACTGGGCCATGTCTAGGGACATCTGTGGGTGTCATGACTGGGAGTTCCCCTGTCATCAAATGGGTGGGGGCCAGGGATGCTGCTCAACACCCCACAGTGCCCAGGACAGCCCCCCACAGAGAGCGATCCGGTCCTGACGTCAGCAGTGCCAAGATGAAGCCTCGCTCTGAAAAATGCAAGCTAACCTAAGTGACAGAAAGTAGATCGTTGATTGCTTGGGGACCAGGGGAAGGGAGGGGAGCAAAGGAGGGATCACAGAGGGACACAGGGAAACCTTTGAGGGTAATGGAGACGTTTGCTATGTTGATTGTGCCAATAGTCTCATGGGGTTTACATATGTCAAAACTTAAATTCTGTGATTTAAATGCGTGCATTTTATTGTATGTGGATTATACCTGGATAAAATGAAGCCCCTACAATATCTGTTCCCTTCTCTGCTGGATATTTCTCCTTAAAACTTTCCACTTTCTAGGGGCCATCCTGGTGGCGTAGCGGTTAAGTGTGCACATTCTGCTTTGGTGGCCCAGGGTTCAACAATTCAGATCCCGGGTGTGGACATCGCACTGCTTGGCAAGCCATGCTCTGGCAGGCGTCCCGCATATAAAGTAGAGGAAGACGGACACGGATGTTAGCTCAGGGCTAGTCTTCCTCAGCAAAAAAGAGGAGGATTGGCAGCAGATATTAGCTCAGGGCTAATCTTCCTCAAAAAAACCCCCCAAAATAAAAAACTTTCCACCTTTAACACACCATATTTTCACCTACTCACTTTGTTTTTTATCAGCCTCTGCCACCTCCTCCACCCTGAACACAAACTCTATGATCTAGGGATCTTTGTCCTTTTGTTTGCTGCATGAGTAGGCGCTCAATAAATGTTAAGTTGGGGCCGGCCCCGTGGCCGAGTGGGTAAGTTCGTGCGCTCTGCTGCACTGGCCCAGGGTTTCACCAGTCCGAATCCTGGATGCGGACATGGCATTGCTCATCGGGCCACACTGAGGCGGCGTCCCACATGCCACAACTAGTAGGACCCACAACTAAAAATGCACAACTATGTACCAGGGGGCTTTGGGAGAAAAAGGAAAAATAAGATCTTTTAAAAAAAGTAAATGTTAAGTTGATGAAGACGAAAGAATGGGACGAGAGCCAGTGTTTACATTATGGGAGCTGGTGGGCTGCCTGCAATCTCCAGGACAGCCAGCAGAGAGCAGAGCTACACAGGTTCAGAGAAGGAGTGGCTTTTTTCTGATAGGTTCTTGGCTTGGAGCCCTGAGCAGGGGGATGTGGCAGGAGGCTGGGACATCTGTGATCAGTCCCAGCTTCAGCCTTGAATCAGTTCTCTCATCCATAAATGACCCATCCACACATCCATCCAGGCATCCATCCATCCATCCATTCATGCATCCATCCATTCATCCATCCCTCCACCCACTCACCCATCCACCCATCCATCCATCCATCCATCCGTCCACCCTCCCACTCACCCATCCACACATCCATCCAGGCATCCATCCATCCATCCATCCAGGCATCCATCCATCCATCCATTCATCCATCCCTCCACCCACTCACCCATCCATACATCCATCCAGCCATTCATTCATCCAGCCATCCATCCACCCACCCACCCACTCACTCATCCACACATCCATCCAGCCATTCATTCATCCATCCATCCATCCATTCTACCATCCCCCCGCTCATCCATCTCCATCCATCCATTCATTCCTTCAATAACAACATCCTGTCTACTATGTGCCAGCTTTGGTGATGAGCTGAGATCGAGGACAAGAATCATAGCCAGGAGAAGCTTTGAGGAAAACGGTCCAAGCAGACATCAGGACAAAGTGAAGGGTTAGAACACACTTAGTATTGTGGAGGAACAGAGAGGAAGCTGGTGAGGTCTGAGCAGAGCGAACAAGGAGGGAAACGGAAGAAGGTGAGTTTGGTGAAGTCGACAGGGACCAGATCAGACATCACCTTATGGGAGCATTTATTGACCACTGATTACCCTCCGCGTTCTTTTATTTTGATCCTCAAGACAATGGATGAGAGTCATCTCCATTTGCTCTTGACAGCAGAGGCTCAGAGAAGTGAGGTCAATAAACCGAAACCCTGTTATGTCGCTAGATTTGAACCCAGGTCTCATGTTTGTCTCCCGCTCCCAGCTCCCTCTGGACTCAGCTCTGTCCCTATTAACAGATTCTGTCATGTGCACTTGGATTCCCTGCTTTGAAGTTCTCTTCGTCCAATAAAGTGGTATTTATAATACCTGGTGTATTAGCCAGAAAGTGTTGTGATAACGTTGTGTAACAAACTACCCCAAAACTCAGTGGCTCAGACCACAATCACGTCTTCTCATCTTTGGCTTGGCTGGTCTTGGCTGCAAGCTTTGGCTTGGCCCATGTGTGTTCCATGCAGGGTGAGCTGGTACATGTTTCACAGCTGGCTCGGGGGTAGAGGACATTGACCTGTCACCTTTGCCAGTTTCTACGGTGTAAGTTCTCCCACTGTGGCTGATTTCAAGCTACCATTGTGACATCACTGAATGCAGAGTTGGGAAGAGATGTGCAGAAGTGGGCCGTTATATACGGCCTCAGCCCGTTCGGGCTGCTGTAACACAGATCCCACTGACAGCGGGGCTTATAAATAATAGAAATTTATTGCTCGCAGTTCTGGAGGCTGGAAAGTCCAAGATCAAGGTGCCAGCAGATTGGGAGTCTGGTGAGGGCCCTTTTCCTGGTACATAAACGGCCGTCTTCTTGCTGTGTTCTCTTTTAGGAGGGCACTCATCCCATTCGCGAGGGCTCCGCTCTCACGACCTAATTACCACTCAAAGGCCCATCTCCTAATGTTACCCCATTGGGGGTTAGGTTTCAACATATGAATTTCTGGGGTACATTCAGTCTCTAGCATATACTGTTTCCACCATACTGATATAATAGCTATAAATAACCTGAAGGGCGTAGGAAATGTAATAAATAACACCAAGAGAATGTAAATAGGAATAGTAAGGTTTTTTTGTTTTCTTTTTTAGAGGATGATTAGCCCTGAGCTAACATCTGCTGCCAATCCTCCTTTTTTTTGCTGAGGAAGACTGGCCCTGAGCTAACATCCATGCCCATCTTCCTTTGCTTTATACATGGGATGCCTGCCACAGCATGGCTTGCCAAGTGGTGCTATGTCCACACCCGGGATCCGAACCCACAAACCCCAGGCTGCCGAAGTGGAAAGTGCGCACTTAACCGCTGCACCACCAGGCCGGCCCCAGGAATAGTAAGTTTTGAGTATTGATCATCTTTACTGTAATTACAAATTATTTAATTGCCTGTTTATTTAATTTCATTTTTAATACCGAGTATGTTTAAAAACCGGGTCACAAAATTCCTAAACATTTAACAGTGGGCTCTCAAGAGCCAGCGCGAGCCGGCTTCAGCACGCCCCTGGTCCCACAGGTCTGTGCTCACCCTCCTGGGGCGAGCCTGCTGCCAGGGGCTGTGCTCCTCTCAGGGCGAGCTGAGCACCTGCAGTCACCCCATCGGCCAGAGCAAGTCAGGACCACGCCCACCGCCTGTCGCGCAGGGACGGACTCTCCCTACAGTTGCAAGAACTTCAACGTCACCTGACAAAGTGTGTTGACACAGGGAGGGGTTAGGAACACGGGAGAATAAACCAAGGAACCACATCTGTCGTTGCACCGCCTTTAAATAAAGCACAGCTATTGAGATACGTCTAGGAAAAAGTCACTTCTCCTCCTGGGCGTGTCTCCTTTACTCTCACGCTAATACCGCATTCACACTTCCGACACCACGTGTGTGGGGCTTTTCCTACAGCGAGCAATTCTCTGTGACCCCAGCTGGGTGTCCCACGTTTTAACTCAATTCTTATGTCATCTGCCTGGAGATAGCATCAGATCCCACAGGGGAAAGGCTCAGTCCCACAAGACTGTCCCCACTTCAGGCGCCAACTGCAAGTCCAGGTTGCCACCTGTGCTTCTGGTCGACCAGCTATACATCGGAGGTTCCCATGACCACCTCCTTGGGTTCAATTAATGTGTTATAGTGGCTCACAGAACTCAGGAAGACAGTTTACTTACTGTTTATTGGTTTGTTATAAAAGGGTGAGATAAAGAATACAGACGAACATCCAAATGGAAAAGATGCACAGGGCAAGGTACGTGGGAAGAGGTGTAGCATCCATGCCCTCTCCACGCACACAGCTCTCCCAGCACCTCCGCTTGTCCACCTACCAGAAGCTTCCTGAACCCTACACCTTCGGGATTTCTGTGGAGGCTTCGTCACTTAGGCCAGATTGACTATTAACTCAATCTCCCTCCATGGAGGATGGGGCAGGGCTGAAAGTTCCAACTTCTAATCATGGCTTAGTCTTTCTGGCGATCAGCCTCCATCCAGGAGCCATCCAGCAATCGCCTCATTAGAACAAAAGATGCTCCTATCACCCAGGAAATTCCAAGGGTTTTAGGAGCTCTGTGCCAGGAACCTGGGGCAGAGACCAATATATATATATTCTATGGTTTCACAAGGTGTAAAAGCAAAAACCCCATACCCATTGACAGTCTTTCCCTATCCCTCACCCCAGCCCCTGACAACCACGAATCCACTTTTTTTTTTTTTGAGGAAGATTAGCCCTGAGCTAACATCTGCCGCCAATTCTCTTCTTTTTGCTGAGGAAGACTGGCCCTGAGCTAACATCCGTGCCCATCTTCCTCTACTTTATATGTCGGACGCCCACCACAGCATGGCTTGCCAAGCGGGTGCCATGTCCACACCCGGGATCCGAACCAGCGAACCCCAGGCTGCCGAAGCAGAACGTACGAACTTAACCGCTGCACCACCGGGCCGGCCTATATTTTCTCCTATTCTATGGGTTGTCTTTTTATTTTCTCAATGGTGTTCTTTGAAGCAAAAAAGGCTTTCATTCTGATTATGTCTAATTTATCCAAGTTATGTACATTCTTGCGTATATGTTTTTGGTAGACAACTGTTCTCATTTCTCTTGGCTACATATCCAGGAATGGAATCGCTGGGTCATGGGTAAGCGTATGTTAGTTTTAGTAGTTGAGGCCAGTTTCCCAAAGTGTTGCACGAATTTACAATCCCAGCGGTGGTGGGCGAGAGTTCCACTGCTATCTATTCTTGCCAACACTCGGTTTTGTCAACGATGTTTGTTCAATGAATGCGAGTGCATTGTTATGGTGTCCATCTGGCAGATGAGGAAGCTGGGTCTCAGAGAGAGGTCATTTGCCCTGGTTACCCAGAAGATGAACGGCAGAGCATGAGCCGTTTGGTTCAAAGTCAGAAAAACACCTTTTGCTTCTGCGTTTGACGGGCAGAGTCACCAGGGCTGTGCCTGGGTGAGTGACTGGGCACCTCCAGCCCGCTGAGACGCCAATTAGGCTGCCTCAGTTCCCTGGTGGCTGGGGAGGAGTTCCCAGCAATGAAGCCATCATCTTGCATCACCTGTGGTCCTGGTAACCACAGGCACCAGGTCTGCTGGGAGGATGCTGAGGGGCTTACAACTCCTGTCGAGACAGCAGTGGGAGCCGGGCTGCCAGAGCGGTGGCTGAGGAGCCTGGAGGGGCCTGGTCCCAGCCAACACTCCAAGAACCCTGTCCACCAAGGTGATCCTGGGCCTCGGTTTCCCCAGTTGTAAAGTGGGGTTACGATATTCCCTGTTGGCCTAATCTCATGGGAGGAAAGTAGAGCAAAGGAGTTAATTATATTGACATTGATAATAACAGACATATATACTGAGCATTTACTATAAGCTTTGCCTATGGTGCCTCATTTAATGCCCATATGCAGTTCACATAAAAACCAGAGGCTGGTGATTTTTGTCCAAAACACAGAAAACCGCCAAGGGGCAAAGGCTGAATTTGAACCCACTTTTATTTCTACCCGAGAGTCCCATCTTCAACATTCCGACAAAGGGAAGCTCTGATTGGGCCACTAACTCACCATCCGTGCTCCTATTGGCTAGAACTCCAGGCCACCTGATAGGCTGCTTTCTCATCCTATCACCGGCTGCTTTGGCAAGGGAGCCAATCCCCGTCAAGAAACTATGGTCACGTGACAGGATCACGTGATAACAAAATGGCTACCGGGCCCAGGAAGTGTTTAGCGCCATTTTTCCAAAAGGCTGCTTCAGGTTTGCCAAATGCTTCGATTTCTAGTGGGAATGCCCCGTAAAATACAGGACTACTCAGTTAAGTTCGAATTTCAGATAAACAGTGAATTTCGTTTAGTATAAGCATGTCTCATTCAATATTTGGGACATACTTACACTAAAAAAATTATTCGGTGTTTATCTGAAATTCGTCTCCACTTGGGGATCGTGCATGTTTATTTGCTAAATTTGGCAATCCTAATTCCAGGGACCTCCACTGCAGGCAGTTCACAGGGAGGAAAGAGGAAAAGGATAGAGGGGAGAAGCTAAGGAGGACTCTTGTCCCCGCGTGGGGACTAAATCTGTTGCTTGTTGATCCTACCCCTATCTACTCCCCGCCATATTGCAGCCCCACCTTTCCCCAAGACCCTTCCTGTCCCTGGGAGGAAGAGGACGTTGAAATATATCTTATTTCTCTCTCCTCCTTGATTTTCACAACATCCACTGGAAGTTCAGTGAAACAAATTTACTGACCCCATTATGCTAGTGCAAAGACTGTGCCTCAGAGCCACTGAATGGCTTGTCCAATGTTACACTGAAAAACTGAGTCTAAGGACCTGGGATTAGCAACAGCCCTTTCCCCACCACCATCCCCTTTCCTGGTGAGACCCATCTGATAAAGATGTCCAGGGATGCAATTGTGGTCCCAGAAAGTTAGGTTTACTAACTTCCTGCAGCAAGAGAGAGTGCATAATAGAGGAAAGATGGAGTGACACACACACACACACACACACACTCACACAAAGAGATGAGTGATTATAGGAGTTGGGGAAAAGTAGAATTTAGGTACTATTTACATGAAGCAGAGTTCAATAGGCTCAGAGCTGGGCAGAGCTGTGAGTAAAGAGGTTGGCATTAAGCTTGGACTGAGATGCGAAAACAGAGTCCTGTTTCCCTGGAAACTACCAAGTGGAATATTGTGTCTAGACAGCCTTTATCTGAAGCTCCACGCCCAGGTTGGAAATCCAGGCTGCTTCCATGGGTCAAAGTGACCTGCAGGGTTCAGACCCTTCAGACGAGAGCAAGACATTGCATTCAGTCCAATGGGACTGGAAACAGCAAAGATTCTGACAGGATGATTTTAGAAAACAGTGTTGTCCAGCACCGTATCCTCAGTGTGATTAACAAAAGTCATTTGTTTAGACTCACATCACATATCCCTGTCCCGTCACAGGGAACACTTAAAAGTCCACAAAACCCAGCACCCGGATCTTGGTTTCTAATATCATTCTCTAACAAAGGGAACCAGAGCTTCTTGGAGAAATGGCTGATTCCAGAGTTGGGGCAGGACATAGACAAGAGGAACCTGGAGCATCTTGTAGTGCTAGACAGTAAGTGCTTAAAAATCTACCACAATGGGGGCTGGCCCGGTGGCGCGGCGGTTAAGTTCCCACGTTCCGCTTTGGCAGCCTGGGGTTCACTTCTTGGGATCCTGGGTGTGGACCTACACAACACTAATCAAGCCATGCTGTGGCAGGTGTCCTACATATAAAGTAGAGGAAGATGGGCACGGATGTTAGCTCAGGGCCAGTCTTCCTCAGCAAAAAGGGGGGGATTGCTGGCAGATCTTAGCTCAGGGCTAATCTTCCTAAAAAAAAAAATCTACCTTAACGAAGGGGGTATGTCAAAGAGACACAAGAACCAACTTAAGGAACTCCTGATGCCCAAAGCTGGAACAGTTTTTGTGACAAGATAAAGCAGCATTGGATTGTAACCCAAAACACAACATAAATATCCACTGCTCCATATTGACATAAATAAATGATTAAATAAATGGGAGGATAGAAGACCTCCCAGCCAGAAGAATTCAAAATAATTTACATAAATACTTACCCCTCATGGAGGGGGAGCATCACTTTTACCCCATAAGTATGGGTTGTGCATGGCAACTTCTTTCCAAAGAGAACAGGATGGAAAGGGAGGGGAAAGTAAATTTCCAGCGGAGAAAACCAACAAACACACCTCAGCCAGGTGATCAAAGTCAGCATCAGCAGCGATAGGTCACGTTGATAGCATGGACCCTTGATATGACGGGATGAGAAGGACCCTTCACCTCCGTGGTCTTCCTCCCTAATACCCATAACTCAAATCCAATCATAAGAAAAACACCAAGGTATGAGAAGTATTCTATAAAATCCCCAGCCTGCGCACCTCAAAACTGCCAAGGTTATCAAAAAACAGGAAAATCTGAGAACCCATCTCAGCCAAGAGGTGCTTAAGAAGATGGACATAGTGACTAAATGTCATATGGTGCCCTGGATGATATCCTGGAACAGAAAGAGGACATGGAATTGTCAAATCCGTAGAGGCAGGAAGTAGGATGGTGGGTGCCAGGGCTGGGGGAGGCGGATGGGGAGTCAATGTTTGATGGGGACGGAGTTTCAGTTTGGAAAGATGAGAAAGTTCTGGAGACGAATGGTGGGGATGGCTGTACAGCCATGTGAGTGTGCTTCATGCTACTGAGCTGGAACTTAAAAATGGTTAAAATAGGGTGCCAGCCCAGTGGTGTAGTGGTTAAGTTTGCACACTCTGCTTTGGTGGCCCGGGGTTTGCAGGTTCAGATCCGGGGTGCAGACCTACACACCGCTCATCGAGCCATGCTATGGTGGCATCCCATATGCAAAATAGATGAAGATTGGCAGCAGATGCTATCTCAGGGCCAATCTTCCTCACTAAATAAATAAAATTGGTTAAAATGGTAAATTTTATGTTATGAGTACTTTACCACAATAAAAAAAAACAGATCTGGAGACTCCAAGAATCCTCTGTGGTTGACCAGATGGCTTCTGGAGACTGCCACAAAGTCAAAATAGCAGAAGAGAGTTTGTTTTTGTTTGTTGATTTCTTCTTCGTTTTTAACCGGCGTGCTCAAAGCGACTGGTATAATTTGAAGCCAAAACTTGGGCACTTGAGGCTGTCCGGGAGTGACCTTGCATGATTCCTAAAAGATACGTCAGTAAGGGGAGGGCTTCCTTCCATCACAGATCTCCCTACATGGGGAATCTCGATGTGAAACTGTTTGGAGATTCCAGGAATGCTCCAAGCTCTTGGGCTGCCCTTGAACTCAGGGCTGACTCCCAGCTTGAGGCCAAGGAAGGACTGGAAATAAGGAGCCCTGGGGTGTAGTTAGCAAGACAAAACAGGAGCTGGAACCCCGGAGACCCAAACTCCTGGCCAAGAGAGGCAAGCTGGGGGGGGGGGGGGGGCGTTTCAGTACCACGGAGAGCTCCGAGCTGCCCAGAAGGAAACAAGAGTCCAGACGCCGCGACGTGGGGAGGATGCAGCAGCCAGGGCTGAGGTGGGCGTGGCAGGTGCAACCTGGACCCCAGAGACTTTTTGGGTGGGGCAGGGAGTGTCCTAAAATAGCTCTGCCTACTTTACTTAGTGAGAGACTGGATTTCCGCTTTTCTAAACCCTACATTCAGCTCTCCGGTGCCTTCTTCCTGCCCACAGGCGCTTGGGGCCCTGCCTGTCACAGCACTGGTTAATGGTCTGGACCCTGCAACTAGGTCAACCCAGTTTGACCACTGACTGGCCGCTTGTGACTCAGACAAGTCACTGAACGCGTCTAAGCTTCAGTTTTTTCATCTGTAAAACGGGATGTTGATCAAGTATGGTAGGGCCGATAAATGGTCCTCCCGAAGACATCCACCTCTTAATCCCTGAAACCTATGAATATGCTAGCCTGTGTGGCAAAAGGGAATGAAAGCGGCAGATGGAATGAAAGTTGTGAATTAGCTGACCTTTAAAATGGAGAATTTATTGTGAATTATCCTGGTAGACCCGAGGGAATCACAAAGCTCCTTAAAAGTAGAAGAAGGTCAGAGAGACGGCAGCTTGAGAAGGACTCAGCCTGATGCTGCTGGCCTTGATGGAGGAAGGGGTCCTGAGCCGAGGAGAGCCAAGTGGCTTCTAGAAGCTGGAAAAGGCAAGGGAATGGACTGTCCCTTAGACCCTCCAGAAAGGAATGCAGTCCTGTGACACCTTGATTTTAGCCCCATGTATGAGTCAGGGTTATCCAGAGAAACAATATATATATGAGAGTAAATCTGTGCTGCTTTAAGCCACTAAATTTGTTGTCCTTTGTGACAGCACCTTAGGAAACGCATATGTAAGGAACGTTCCTCAGGGGATCCTTGAAGGATCAAGTAAGATTGTGTGTAAAGTGCGTGGCCCAGCCCAAGCATACAGCCAGGGCTGAATAAGTGGAAGTGGTGTAATTGCCAAGCAAAGCTCCCATTGCAGGGACCTCAGAAACCCTGGTCTCCAGAGGGATCAGTGGCCTGCATCTTGGAGCAGAAGGAACCTGCTGCAATTCCTCCATTCTCCTAAGTCACTGCTGTCACTGCTGAGATTTGAAATTGGCCGTGAAGAGCCAGCAGCTCTGCTATTTCCATTCCAAGGGAAATTTGGTGAAATCACTGAGATTTCCCAGAGCATCTGGCGATGAGATTTCAACCTCTGTGTGTGCCAGACTTTGCCGTGAAAAAAATTCTGGTTTGTGCACCTTGTGTGTGGGAGGATCATCAAGGCCAGCAGCAGAGTCGAAGTGGTCAACAAGATAAATTTCCACTGGGAGAAAATAGCTGTGTAACGAAGGCGTGAGGCCGGGGGCCGAAGCTCCTGGGATGCTGTGTGGTGTGAAGGAGGACAGAGGAGTCCACTGCTGCCTGTGCTTTGAGTTCCATCATCAGGGGCGCAGCAAACTACAGCCCCCCTGGCCACATCCAGCAGGAGAATGTGGATGAGGTTTGTGCCATGTTTGGGGACCCAGGAACCTTTTCCCCAACCCCCCCCAAAAAGCTTGGTGGCGTGGCTAGGCTGCTGATTCTGAGAGGCGAGTGTTCTGGTGTGTCACATCATGGGCTGGCACACTTTCTATAGGGGGCCAGAGAGTGAATATTTTTGGCTTTGCAGACCAGGTGGTCTCTGTCATCACAGCCCAACTGTGCCGTTGTAGCAGAAAAGCTGTCACAGATCGTGTGTAAACAAACGCGTGTGGTTATGTGCCAAGAAAACCTTTTTTTGTGTGTGAGGAAGATTGGCCCTGAGCTAACATCTGTTGCCAATCTTCCTCTTTTTCCTTGAGGAAGATTGTCGCTGGGCTAACATCTGTGCCCATCTTCCTGTACTTTATGTGGGACGCCGCCACAGTCTGTTTTGATGAGCGGTGCTAGGTTCACACCTGGGATCCGAACCTGCAAACCCTGGGCCGCCGAAGCGGAGCGTGCAAACCTAACCACCATGCCACCGGGCCGGCCCCAAAAGTTGATTTGCAAAAACAAAGGGTGGGCTGGATAAGACCTTATCTTAAACCAACTCTCCTTAGGGGAGAAAGCATGGGCCCTTAAAGCCTCTCCAAATGGCCTCCAGAGGTCTAGAAGGTTCTATTCTTGTCTTCTTAGTACTATTAAAACATCATCATGTACAGAAGCCTGGCTCGCCTACCGGAGGATGAGACAACTGAGAGTGGAGATGAGTGAACCCAGCTGAAGCTCTCTAGATCAATCAGCCTGCTGCTGACCCACTAAATGACCGTGTGCATGTCAGGGGCCACAGACAAGACCAGCAGGAGAACTGCCCAGCGGGGCCCAGGCCAAATTGTTGACCTACAGAACTATTAAATGACAGTTATTTTAAGCCACTAAGATTTGGGGTGGGTCGTCACGCAGCAGTAGATAACTGATATGCATCGTTAAAGCTAGAGTCAATGGGGCAGGAACGTGTGTTTTGATAATTCTACTGGAGACCCTGCAAACTCACATGGCCAAGGGTGCAAACGTGCCTCGTCTTGCTGGAGGGAGAGACTCAGATAACTGGGAATAGCAATTTACTCCTCTTCCCTTCCAGTTACAACCACTGTATTGTGTTTCTTGTGAGCCAGAGTTTACTTACAGACAAGTGTATTTTATGTCTGTGTGTGTGTATATATGTTTAAATTGAGCTTATTCTGCACTTTGCCTTGCTTTTTCCGTATGACATATCGTGTATTTCTTTCTCCACGAGGACATCTTTCCAAGGTTCCATCTGCTGGATGACCTTAAACTTGGCACACGGATTTGTAACCCTCCTTCCTTGCTGACACAGATGCAGCGTGCCTCCTGTCTTGCCAAGAGTGATCTCACTGGCCCCGGGACAAAGCAAACGGGCAAGAGGGACACAGTAAGAGGGCTCTCCGGGGATCCTGGGTTTCTAGGGCAGAAACCCACCGTTCTCTGCCAGGCTGGTTAGGATTCAGTTTGCTACCACTGCTTTTTAAAAAAATTGTGATAAAATACATGTAACATAAAATTTATCATCTTAACCATTTTTAAGTACACAGCTCAGTGGCATGAAGCACATTCACACGGTTGTGCCACCGTCCCCTCCATCCGTCTCCAGAACTTTCCATCTCCCCAAACGGAAGCTCTGTCCCCATGAAACACTGACTCCCACCCCTCCCCCAGCCCCTGGCCCCCCATCCACTTTCTGTCTCTGTGGATGTGGCTCCTCTGGGGACCTCCTGTGAGTGGACCACACAGTGTGTGTCCCTCTGTGTCTGGCTCACGTCACCGAGCGTCACGTCCTCCAGGTCTGTCCACGTTGGAGCAGGTGCCAGGATTGCTTTCTTTTTTGAGCTGAATAACATTCCCTTGTCGGGAGGGACCACACTGTGTTTATCCAGTCACCTATTGAGGGAAATTTGGGGTGTTTCTACCTTGTGAGTATTGTGAATCAGTTTCTGTTTGAGTCCCTGTTTTCTGTTCTTTTGTGTTGACGCCTAGGAGTGGGATCGCTGGATCATATGGTCATTCTGTGTTTAACTTTTTCTTTCCTGAGGAAGACTGACCCTGAGCTCACATCCGTGCCCATCTTCCTCTACTTTCTATGTGGGACCCCTGCCACAGCATGGCTTGCCAAGTGGTGCCATGTCCACACCCGGGATCTGAACCGGCGAACCCTGGGCTGCCGAAGCGGAACGTGCGCACTTAACCACTGTGCCACCAGGCCGGCCCCCATGTTTAACTTTTTGAGGAACTCCCTAACTGTTTTCTACAGTGGCTGCACCATTTTACATTCCCACCAGCCCAGACCTGGTTTTATTTTATTTTATTCTTTTCTTTCTTTTTTATTGAGGTATAACATACATATAAAAAGGACACATTATCAAGTGAACAGCCTAACGAATTCCTATCTATCTATCTATCATCTATCTATTTATCCATCTATCATCTAGCTATCCATCTATCTATCCATCTATCATCTATCTATCTATCATCTATCTATCTATCCATCTATCTATCATCTATCTATTTATCCACCTGTCTATCTATCATCTATTTATCTACCTACCTATCCATCTATCATCTATCTATCAGTCTATCCATCATCTATCTATCATCTATCTGTCATCTATCTATCTATCTATCCATCCATCCATCTATCTATTATCTATCATGTGTCTATCATCTATCAATCTGTCTATCATCTATCTACTATCATCTGTCTATCATCTATGCATCCATCTGTCTATCTACCTATCTATCCATCTATTTATCATCTATCTGTCTATTTATCTACCTATCTATCCATCTATCTATCTATCATCTATCATCTGTGTCTGTCTACCTATCCATCTATCTATCTATTCCTCCATTTATCTATCCATCTATCAATCCATCTATCTATCTATCATCTACCTATATGTCTACCTACCCACCTATCTCTCTCCCAGTAACCGCCACGCAGACGGCAATGTTGAACACCTGCAGCCTGCAGAGGTCCCACGGGCCGCTTCTCAGTCAATATCCCCCCAGAGACAACCTGTGTCTGACTTCGAGCACCATTCGTCAGTTTTTCCTGTTTTTGAACTTCATGTAAATGGGGTTGTAAGTCGGTCCCCTGACGTTGCGTTAGACTGCCTTCCCCTGGCCATCGTGTCTGTGAGGCTCATCCATGTGGATCAACAGTTCCCTCCTTTCAACGCTGTGTGGTATCCCTTTGTATGAACACAGCACAACTTATTCACCCATTCTCTTCTGGAAGGGCATTTAAATCATTTCCAGTTTTGGCTGTTACGAGTAAAGCCGCCGTGAACATTCTAGCACACATCTTTCAGTGGGGATGGAGAGAGTTATTCCTCTGGGGCACTCACCTAGGAGGGGAGGGGTGGGGACATGGCGTAGGCATGGTTGGCTCCAGTGGATCAGGCTAAACAGGATTCCAGAGTGGCTGCTCCGCTCTGCAATTTGCGCTGCCACCATCAATGCATGGGAATTCCAGGGGGTCCCCATCCTAACCAATGCTCAATGTTGTCGGTCTCTTTAATTTTGGCTATTTAGGGGAGGGGACTGTCCACCTGTGGTTGAAAAGATAACAGTTAACATCGTCAAGATCAAGGTTAAGATCATCAGTCTTGAGTCCTGTTGATGGCACATACGCTTAATGGGATCCCATGAGAATGGCCTTTTGCCTCCAAACCCAAAACGCCAGACCAACCACAAGAAAAACAACAGAAAAACAGACAAATTGAGAGACAAAATACCTGACTGATCGTCCTCAAAACTTTCAGGTTATCAAAACCCAGGGAAGTCTGAGAAACTATCACAGCCCAGAGGAAGCTGGGACAGAAAAGGGACGTTAGGGGAAGACTAAGGAAATTCAAATCAGGCGTGGAATTTGGTTAGTAACAATGTATCAATGTTGGTTTCTTAAGTGCAACAAATGCATCATATTAATGTAACATGTGAAAAATGGGGGGAACTGGGTGCAGGGTCTACAGGCGCAGGAAAACTCTGCACCATCTTTGCAACTTTTCTGTAAATGTAAACTATCCCGAAATTAAGCACCTTTGCGACTTTTCTGTGAATGTAAACTATTGTAAAATTAAGCATGTGTTTAACAAAGATGCGAGCGTATTTCCTGGACTTGAACGTGCCTGGGTTTCTTTTCATCTTTACGGTGCTCTTGCCAGCCCCTCGGAAGGTGTGGTCTGTCGGCAGGTGGTTTGCTGTAGAGCTGGAGACAGAGATGGTGGGTGGAAGTCTGAAGCCTCCAGAGGTATTTGGAACCATAGGAGAGGTTGGGCCAGGTCCCTTAGGGACTGAATCCGATGGTGCTGGCGCCCTGACTTTTTCTCTTGGATGTGACCATTTTGAGACGCTACAGCCAGGATCTGCGACTGGAGCCTGAGGACTTATGTGGGACTGTGGCAGGCCAGGAGCACCCGGGACTTCATACCTCCACCCCTCCTCCACCCCTCCTCCAATAACTGATAGGAGTCGATGCATAAGGACCCAGCTCCTTCGCCTGCCCCTCGGGTGGGTCACTTCCCGTGTGCGTTTGCACCGTGGCCCAGAGTCTCTGATGGCAGAGCTCCAGTTGCCCACCGAGGCAGCCGGCGTGGCCATGCAGGCTTTCGTGCTGCCTTCTCACCCCTTTGTCATCTCCGCCCACTTCATGTTGTTCTCTGCACCTTCAAATCAACAACTTGCACCCAAGTCCTCGTTCTCAGCATCGTCTCTGGGGAACTCAACCCATGACAGGGACCTGACAGGGGCAAGAGGAAACGACTCAGAAAAGGGCCAGCTTCACGGGGGAGGTGATAGAGGCCGTCACACCTGGGGGCCAGTCCCACCTCTCCAGCTCTGAGCGGCGGGGGGGTGGACGTAGGTGTTCGTCATTTCATCTCCAAAGCTGGGCTCAGCCTTGCCAGGCTGCTCCATGATGGGTCATCTCTGGGGATGCAGAGGTGACCAGGATAGGGTCCCCGCCCTCACAGGATTCGAGGAGAACCGGCCAGTCAGAATGGTGTGAAGCAAGGTCTCCCCCTCGGCGCTGTTGACATCGGGGCCAGGTCACTCTCTGTAGGGGGGCCGTTCTGGATGCTGCTGGGTATTGCAAACCATCCCTGGCCCCCACCCACTCAAAGCCAGGAGCACCCTCAGTGTGACAGCCACAGATGTCCCCAGACATCACCCGGCGTCCCCTGGGGGCAGGGTCACCCCAGTTGAGAACTGTTTTGAAACAGCCTGCATCCCCCCGGGGCCAGGTCTGCCCCTCTGGTTTCAGCACCTGCATGGAGAGCTGCCGCGCCCTCCACCTCCTTCTTCAACGGTCTCGGTGACATCATCCCCTTAGCACGAACTGCATCTCCTCAGTTTATTGTTTGCTGCCCTCTCTAGAACCCAGGCTTTCTGAGGACGGGATTCTCCTGCGGTCTCCCGGCTTTTTGTGTGCCCAGCCCCTAAAAGAGTGCCTGCTATGGAGCAGGAGCTTCATAAATACTAGTTGAAGAAAGGAGTCGAACGAGGGAGGAGTGGATGAATGAATGAGGGTCATAATGCAGGAAAGAAGGAGGGGAGAAATTTCCTTTCAGGCTGCAAGGGGGATGGAAGACCAAGTGGAGGGTCTATCCTACATAGAGTGACCAACCGTCCCGGTTTTCCTGGAAGGGAGGGGTTCCCCGATTTCCAGCGCTAAGACTGGACAGTCCTGGGCAAACCAGGGTGCCTGGTCACCCTACCTAACCACAACAATTCCAACAGCAAGAGTGATGGCAAATTACTTCTATTCACCAGGCACCGTTCTAGCACTTTCTATGTTAACTCATACAGCTCTCACAAACATCCCGAGGCAGGGACTGTTGGCACCACTGTTCAGAAGAGGAAGCCGTCAGAGGCTGAGTGACTCACTGAAGGTCACCCGGCAGGGCAGGGCAGGCCAGGATTGGAATTCTGGGTGGGTGTAAGCACATTCTGGGGCCTGGCTTTGTCTGGGGGAGTCCAGGAAGGTTCTGGAGGAAGACTGAGAGTGACACCAGAGGGAGAAGCCTGAGGAAGAATGTTCCATGCAGGGGAACTGCGTGTGCTGATGGCCCCGGGCCCAAGGTCACACCTGGCCAGGGCTTGCTTGACATTCCTCCGATGGTGGGGAGTGGGCATCGGGAGGGGTCCGAAGGGGAGCAGCTATGAGCCGTTCTCTGGTTGGCTGCCTGAGTCAGGGTCTGAGAGGTCCACGGGGGGAGAAAGAGGGAGAGGAAAGATGGGGTCAGGGAGGGAATGAGGGGCGAGAGGAAGAGATGGAGGAGGAGGGAGGGGAGAGAAAGAGAGAGATGGATGGAGACAGAGAGATGAGGAGAGAGAGAGAGGGAGAGAGAGGCAGAGAGAGAGAAGGAGAAAGAGAGGAAGAGACAGGGGGAGAGAGGGTGGGGAGACAGAGAGGAAGAGCGAGAGAGCGAGGGAGGGAGGGAGAGAAGGTGTCGGCGAGAGAGACAGACACAGTTTCCTGAGACACTTGCTGCTGTGTCCTATGGGATGAAAGCTTAAAATAGCTCCCAGCGCCGGGAGCCTGGGAGCCGGAGCCCGAGGTGACTGGCTCTCCTCGCTGGAAGGAGGAGGGGCGGTCTGGGCTCCGGGTTTCTCAGTCTGGGAAAGGGGGTGCCAGGCGGAGATCTGACTGGCCGTCGTCAGCTCACGAAGCTGAGCCCTTCCGGGCTGTGCGTTGTGGGGGGTTATCTCTCTTCTGGGTCTTCCTCTGCTGTCACCTGGATGGCCCCCTAGTCGCCTCACTCCTCCTGCTTCTTCCCTTATCCGCCCCCTCCAACCTCCCGATGTGTCCTCACAACCACCAGGGGAACCCATTTTTACAAGGCTCTTCATGGATAAACATACAGAAAAAGTGCATGATGGGTACTTTTTCACAGAGTGAATGTCCCTGTGTAACCGCCGCCCCCACACCCCCAGGGTAACCTATGTCCCGACCTCAGACAAACAGGAGCTACCCATCTCCTTTCTCAGCCCTGCTGCTCTGCTCCTAGCACTGGCTCCAACCTCCACCCCCCACCTCTCTCCTGTGTGCCCCTGGGTGTGCTGCGGCACCTCTCTGATCCTCAGGTGCCTCACCTGGGAAAAGCAGCACCACCTGCCCCGCTGGGAAGATGTGGTATGGAAAGCGAGGTATGGAAAGGGCAAGAGGTTGGCTCCCTAACCGGCACGTAGCAGGTGCCCTATTGTCATAGTCTAACAGCTGGCTCAGTGAGCGACCTCCAGACGAACAGAATCATGGGCTGCGTGTGTGTGCGCACACACACACACACATGTCGAGATAGAGTTGTGTCTACACACGCTCTCTATACACACATATACATCTGCAGATTTTCCTCGACTTGTGATGGGGTCGCCTCTCGATAAATCCGTCGTCAGTTGAAAATATCGTAAGTCAAGAATGCGTCTGATCCGCTGGCCACCATAGCTCAGCTGAGTCTCTGCTGCACGTACTCAGAACACTTACGTTCGCTACGCTTGGGCAAAACCGTCTCACGCGAGGCCGAGTTTATATCAAGTGTTGAATATTTCCTGTAATATACCAAAGATTGGTGAAAGTGAAAAGGAACGGTGGGATGGGTCCGGCGTGGCTGTAGGGTCCAGCATGATTGTAAGTGTATCGGTTGTTCACCCTCGGGACGGCGTGGATGACTGGGACCGGCGACTGTCCAGCATCACGAGAGAGAGCATCGTCCGGAATATTGCCAGGCCAGGAAAAGGGCAAAATAAAAAAAATCGAAGTACGGTTTCTACTAAATGCGTCTCGCTTTCGCACCATCGTAGAGTCAAAAATTCGCTAAGTCGAACCATCCCTAAGTTGGGGACATTCGTATACATATACATAGATAGGGTTTTATGTTAGGGAATTGGCCCTCCTGACTGTAGAGTGGGCAAGTCAGCCGTCTCTGGGGCGGGACCCCAGGCTGGACACCAAGGAAGATGTGACCCTGCAGCTGTAGTCGGAGGCCATTGAAGGCAGAAGTCCTCTTTCTGGGAAAATTAATTTTTTTTTTTCTCTTAAGGCTTTCAACTGATTGGACGAGGCCCACCCACTTTATAGCAGTAATAATCTCCTTTACACAAAGTCGACTGATTCAAATGTTAATCTCATCTGGAAAATACCTCCGGGTCACATCAGGAATAACGTTTGTGGGCTCCGGGGCCAGCGGAGAGGACATATCAGAGTCACTATCCCCTTGGCATTTATGATACTCTCCTTATTTTCCCCCACGATCACTGTCATTACTACTCCAATTAAAACGGCAGCTCTGTGCGGGGGGGGCGGGGGGGTCGTTCCTTTTTGCCCATGCTGAGAGCCCCGGATCTGGCGCCTAATAGACGCTCCCTAAACGGCATTCTTGTGGAGCAGATCGTGTACTTTGCGCGGGCGCGGAGGCGGGACTCGGCCCAACCTGTTTAATCAGGAATTATGGCTTTATTAGGGAGGGCCGGCGCCAGGCCTCCGAGGGCGGGGCTCGAACCCGTCACTCCAGCCTCCGTGGGGTCTCCCCGGGTCCCCGCTCCGGGCCGGCGGGGGCGGGCGAGGGCAGCCGAGGACGCGCGTGCGCGCGTGTGTGCGTGCGTGCGTGCGTGCCTGCGGGCGAGCCCACGGGGCGGGGCGGCGGGGGGGTGGTGCGCGAGGCGCGGCGGGCGGGGCAGCGGGCACGCACCGCCTCCTCGCGCCGCTCCCCCCCCGCGCGCGCGCGGCGAGTGGTTCGGCCCGGCCCCCGGCTCATTGTGCTCGCTTCACGCCGGCCCAAGATGGCGGCGGCGCTGGAGGCCCCGGGCCTGTGACCACAAAGAGGGAGCCGGGGGCCGGACGGGAGCGCGGCGGCGGCGGCGGCGGCCGAGGCCCAGGCCGGGCCCCCTCCCCCCAGCCTCCCGCCCGTCCGCCCGCCCTCCGCGCCCGCCCGCCCCGCCCCCGCCGGCGGGCCCCGCCCCTCCCCCAACCGCCCGCCTAGCATGGTGCGGCGGCCGCGCGCGCCGACATGGGCGAGAAGCTGGAGCTGAGGCTCAAGTCGCCCGTGGGCGCCGAGCCCGCCGTCTACCCGTGGCCGCTGCCGGTCTACGTGAGTGCCGCCCCTCCGCGCCCCTGCCCCGCCGCGACACCCCGGGCCCGGCGTCCCCAAGCCGCTCCGGGGACCCCCGTCCCCGCCCCGCCGGGGCCCCGGCCGTTCCAGCCGCGCGCGGACGGCGGGCGCCGGGGACCCCCGCGCCTCCCGGGGCCGCCCGAGTCCCGGCTGCCGTTGCCCCGGCGGGGCGGGGACCCCCGGTCCCCCCCGGTTTCCCCCGTCTGTACTTTGCGTCTTGACGTTCGGGGTTTCGCTCTTGTTTTTGGGAGTTTATTCCCTGCTCTGTCAGTGCGCCCGGATTTTTTATTTTTGAGGATACCCTCTCCTCCTCCTTCCTCCCGGCTGTTTCAAGGAGGCATTTTGTCCCCCGGTCGGGAGTGGGTGGGCTGGCCGGACCCTTGGGAACGGGGCGTTCTGTCGCCCGATCTGGAGTGGGTGGGCTGGCCGGACCCTTGGAAACGGGGCGTTCTGTCCCCCGATCTGGAGTTGGTGGGCTGGCCGGACCCTTGGGAACGGGGCGTTCTGTCCCCCGATCTGGAGTGGGTGGGCTGGCCGGACCCTTGGGAACGGGGCGTTCTGTCCCCCGATCTGGAGTGGATGGGCTGGCCGGACCCTTGGGAACGGGGCGTTCTGTCCCCCGATCTGGAGTGGGTGGGCTGGCCAGACTTTTGGAAATTAGATATTCTGTCCCCTTAATCTTGAGCGGGTGGGCTGGCCGGACCCTTGGAAACCAGGCATTCCGTCCCTCGGATCTTGAGTGACCCTTGGAAAATGACAGGCCGAGCGGAAATTTACAAAGGCGTCCCCGGGGCGATTCCAGATATGCGGGGCGCGGCGCGGGCGTCCCGGCCTCTGGCCCCTAGGGTGGCGGCGTGGGGCGAGTGTCTGTGTCCCCAGGTCCACGCTCGGGCTGGGCGCTGTGCCGTTGGGAGGGAAAGCGCAGCCGGCGCCGTGGGCGGGCGTCTTTGGGGCGCCCTTTCGCGCGCTCGGCTTACGGGGTGGGGGAGTGGGGGGGGACACGGGGCCTCCAGGGGACCCGGCGGGGAAGCCCGCGCGCCCCGCCCCTCGCGCGCGCTCCGAGCGTGTCAGTTTTTGGAAACGTCGCGGCCGGGGGCGGGGTTGGGCGCAGGGACCGCCCGGGCGCCGGTGCTGGCACCTGGCCCTGGAGCCGGGCGTGAGGCCGGCTCTGGGCTCCGGCTTTTCTGGTTGGGCAGCTCCTCCCGGCGGTGGGCAGGGCGGGGAGACGTCCAAGGCGACGGAAACGGAAAGCGGGGAGAGCCTTCAAACGGACCGGTCCTCCGGCCCCCGCCTCCCTTCCCCGGCGCAGCCAGCGCTCCTCGTGCGCTGGGAGGCTGGCCGGTGCGTTGTTTAAAATTTGATTATTGCTGGATCCTCAGCTGACGTGCGGTGTGGTTCACTCCCCTTAGCGGGCAGTTGCAGGAGTTTGGACAGATCCCCGGCAGTCAGGCAGCAGAGCTATCTGTCACCCCTCAGCGTCCCTTCGGCCCCTTACCCCAGGCCACCAGTCGTCTCCTCTCTGCCCCAGCGGTTGTGCCTTTCCAGAAAGTCAGAGACATGGAATGAACAGCATGCGGCTTTTTGATTCCGGCTGCTTTTCACCCAGCAAAACGGGGCAGAATTGTCTGAGATTCATCCGTGCTGTTGTGGGCCTCACGAGTCCCTCCTTTTTCTTGCCCTGTCTTATTCCACTTTCCTGTTTATCCATTCGCCTGCTCTGGGATGTTTCCAGTTTTGGGGGGATTACGAATAAAGCTGTTCCAAACATCCAGGGCAGGCTTTGATGTGAACTTGAGTTTTTGCCTCACCTGGGAAGATGCTCCGGAGTAGGACTGTGTGTGTTTAACAACATTTCTGTGTCTTAGAAATTGGTATTTTTGAGTACTGGAGGAGTTAAGAAACCCACTGTGACCCAGCATCCGGGCATTGGGTGCTAAGATGGGAGTTCATCTGGAGACGGTCACGTTGTCCCCCTCTCTGTCTGTTATTCGGGATGGAGCGAGGACACTGTGTGTGACTGACTCCCTGTTGTAAATAAGGCCTCCTGTGTTGGGCACTGGCGGGACCTGGCTCTCCAGTGGTGGACGGTTCTGAACGCAGAGCGCCTCCCCCGCTGGCCCGGGCCTCGCTTGGCAGTGTGTGCTGCCCGCCTGGCTGGGTGCTCCGCCTGCGGTCAGCAGGCCCTCTCCTGGTGTGGTTGTCCCGCCACCAGGCCAGCGGGCGGGCGGGCCCGGGGAAGTTCTCAGCCAGCTGCAGTGCGAGCAGCAGCCTGCCTACGGCGTGGTGGTGACGTCTGTTCACCCCCCGTGTCCCCACTGAGGAATTTTGCTTTCTCACAGGAAACGAGGGGGCGCTGCCTCGTAAGAGCTCGTATTTGTGATGACTCGACGATGAGCACATTTAGAAATTGGGCTACTTTAGAAGCTTAACTTTTCAGAAGGTCAGATGACTCATGTGACCGGTCGTGTGAAACGACTGAGCCTGTTTGTCCATTTATTCATTCATTCCGCAGGCACGTCCTGCGTATTGACACTGTTCCCGGGCACGGAGGACAGTAGACAATGTCCTTCTCCAGAAAGTCGTAAATGAAGGAGGGTAGGTGATCTGGAAACACAAGCTCGGCAGAGTTGGAGTGCGGTGTAGATGGATCGCTGCGTCCCAGAGGGAGGGGCTGGCCGTCCTGCCCTGGGGGAGGTGTGGTGGCTTCTCAGAGGAAGTGCAGGCAGCCTCGACTGTCCACACTCGGAAGCGTCCAGCCTCGGAAATGGGTGTTTTTTTTCACAGTTGACAAATAAGAGGGGGAGGCAGGGCGAGTTTCGCTCCTTCGGTGACTTGGGTTCCTGGACAGCCACTTAGAGTTCGTGGTGGCCTTTCTAAAGCAGTTCGGCCCTTTTGGTGGGAAAATGAGGTCTCAGCCTGGAAGGGAGTCAGTGGTCTCTTGGGTTGCCAGGCCGGCAGGGCAAAAGCCTGCGAGGGCGGGTGGCGGTCCTTCCCCTCCGGACTTACTCAGGCCGTGGGCGGGGAGCGGCCCCAGCGTGCCTGTCCCCGCCCTCTGCTGCCTCCGGGGAACCCACGCTCTCTGATGAATGCCCTTAACTCGGTCAGTGAGTAGTAGCAGAAGTGGGCGGGCGCGTGAGCCATCCTTCCCTGTGACTCAGAAGATATTTTCTGATCTGACCTCCGCTGAGTGACTCGTGCGTAATCGGCGCTCAGGTGGAAGGCTGGTTAACCCTTCCTCCACGTCGAGGAGGTGAAGGAGCCACTTCAGAAGGGGAAGGGGCCTGGAAGAGCCGTGAATTCCACGTGTGGCTGTTTGTTTCCACGCTCTGGTCCTTAAGATCCTGATGGAGAGAGGCCAGAGGGAGCCGGGGACTTGGGATAGTCACTAGGGAGGTGGTGGCCGAGCTGCAGGGGCCCCGGACCCTCTGGGACCTCCGTCCTTTTTTTCTTAATTATGCTTTTACATATAAGATAATCACAGATTCTCCCACAGCGGTAAGAAATGACTCCGAGACACCCCATGTTCTCCTCACCCAGTGTCCCCCAGTGGTGACATTTTACAAAACTAGAGAACAAGATAATTAGATCGGTGACGTTGGGCCAGTCAAGGTACAGAGCATGTTGGGGTCCCCTTTTGAATGCGGGGCCTGCAGGGTGCTAACCGGCTGCATCCGCATCCCCAGGTCCCGGCCCCAAGCTCTCCTCTTAGGAAGCTGCTCTTGCTCTTTCTTTCTGACGTCCTGGGGCTTCTGGCGCGTTCTTCCCACTGGGAGCGAGCCTTGGCCTCCCCGGCCGTGGGCTCACCTTCCCGGTTCCTTTCTCTCGCTCAGGCCGGGTGCCTTGAGCCTCCTCTGTTCCTTCAAGCTGTCCCTGCCGTTCCCACAGCTGGGCTCCTGCTAGTCCGCGTCTATGTGGCCTTGAGTGATTCTCGGGTGTTTACCGAGGACCTGCCGCATTTCGGGGGGTGCCGCACAGGGGTCTCTCTGTGGCCCTCCGCAGCCCGCATACCCCGCTCACTGTCTCGCCTGCCTCTGCTCCCTGCCCTTCCGGTTCCTTCTCTTCCTGACCTGCCTTTCTCTTTCCTTCCCCGATCCTCTCTTCTCCCCACCCTTGTCTCCTGTGGCAGGGCCTCGCCTGCGGGCTCTGCTGCAGGGCCCCTGTGTTGACCGGTCCCTCTGCCGTCTGCAGCCCGGCACCTGGGTGCTGCAGCGGGGCCACCCGTCCTAGCGTTCTTACGACCTGGAGGTTGGGAGGTCGAGGGCTCTGCCGCCTCACCTGTATGATAGATGTTAACTCTCATCACACTTTTGTCACTTAAAAACCCAACACTCGGGGCCGGCCCAGTGGTTAAGTTCGCACATTCTGCTCTGGCGGCCCAGGGTTCGCCGGTTCGGATCCCGGGTGCGGACATGGCACCGCTTGTCAAGCCATGCTGTGGTGGGCGTCCCACATAGAAAGTAGAGGAAGATGGGCAGGGATGTTAGCTCAGGGCCAGTCTTCCTCAGCAAAAAGAGGAGGATTGGCAGCAGATGTTAGCCCTGCCATAACACTTTTGTCGCTTAAAAACCCGACACTCCTTGTTCCGGGGTGGGGAGGGGCTTCCAGGGGCTGCCCGCCAGCAGAAGGAGACGGTGGCATGTGGCCCGGCTCGGAGGCCTCTCTCTTGGAAGGACTTCTGCTTTGGACGGCTGTGTTGGCTGTGATCTGTTTAGAGTGGGTAACGGGATTATGTCCCCCTGGGCTGCCTGTGGCTCGCCGAGTGTCCCCTCGTGCTTGGCTGAGCCCTCCTTCCTGGTGAGTCATTGCTGGCTCTTGTCACTTCTGTCTTCATCTGAGCAGAAAGCATCCCCTGAGAGCGGGGCTGAGTCACAGGTGAGGGACTCAGAAGCCCTGAGAAAGGCTGGCGCTGCCCCCTGCTCCCTCTGTCCCCTTTTGCAGCGTGACGTTATTTTGGGGGCCATGTACGCGTAGTTCTTAAAACTAGTGAAGTTGAAAAGCACTGCCTGGGGGAAGCTGACTTTTTCTGCAGCTTCTAGGGGTGCGTTTGACACCGTGCTCCTCCCTGAGCTCTGGGAGCAGCGTGTCCCCAGCAGGTGTCCCCATAGTCGCTGTGTGGGTCTTAAGTAACTGACTGAGAAGTCTCTCTGGTGGCCGCCCTCTCTCCTTGTGCTGCCCCCTGGCACGGGCTGCAGGCCCAGAGCCTCTGATGTCTGAAGACCAGCCCACTGAGAGCAGAGTTAGGGCAGGAGCCCCGGGACACTCAGGAGGGCTCTCCAGCACAGGTGCGTCCCCAGGGGTCCCATGTACAGACCAGGGCGCCACGCATAGAGGTCAGGTGAGCCACCCGGGGTCCCGTGTCCAGAAGCAGCACAGGTGGATTCAGCCTCCTGTTCGTCCCGACCGCACGCCTCTACGTGGCAGGGCCGAGCTTGGTGTGACGTCTGCTGTCACCATTCTCAAGTTGCTGGCTGTTTGAACGGGGGCCTGCCTTTCCTCTTGCTGCACCCCACTAATCTGTTGTCCCCTGCCGCCTCGGCTGTCTGACCGCCACCTTCAGCCTGGCCCGCACCGCCGGTCCCTCTGTCTCTTCCGGCTGCCGTCTCTCTGCTCTGCCCTGAGGCGCAACCTGACCCCTCGCCTACCCCCGAAGTCTCTGCCTCGGGTGGGCTCCCAGCGTGTCGCCGCCCCTCTGGGGACCGACGGCCACCTGCCTGCTCTCCAGGCTGATCTTAGGGGGTCAGCCCCTCCCCTGCCAGGCTGTCCCACAGTTGGATTTCCCTCTTCATTTATTTGGACACAGGGCCTCTCTTTTTTGGGTTTTTGCTTAGTTTGAACTGGTAAAGGTGAGTGATGATTTATCGTTGTAGATCCTTGAGTTGGTCATATTAAGAATAAACGATAAATTAATGTGAACTCAGCCTGATGCTGTGCTCCTTGGTTAAAGCAGTTGAGACCAAGCGTTCACTTTGTTACATGGCCACGTCGTAACATCTGTGAGAGGGAAGCTTCTGGATGAAATCTAGGGTGGTTATTAAAACAGCGGACCGACCTCACAGAGTTTTGAGACGTTCAGTAGCTTCGGGCGGTCGTGTACCACATCCCTGACGTGCGTGTATGTGAGTGTCACAGTTTCCCTGCTCGTCAGTGTGGACGAACGTAAAATTCCAGCTGGGCAGAGGCGCTGGGGAGCTTGTGGGATGATGACTACGATCAAGAGACCGAGTGTGCTGTGTACTACGCAGCATCCCTGTCTCAGAAACAGGCAGCAGGGAGTGTCACTCTCAGTGACTGGGAAGGTCTCTGGGAAGGGTGGCTCTCAGCATGGCTGCAGCCCACCAGGATGCTGACCCTGGCAGCACTGGTTCTCGTTTGTCTTCGTTTCGTGAAGCGACTGGATCTGAGCTTTCAGTACTGTTTTTTTTTTTTTTTGAGGAAGATTAGCCCTGAGCTGACATTTGCTGCCAATCCTCCTCTTTTTGCTGAGGAAGACTGGCCCTGAGCTCACATCCGTGCCCATTTTCTTCTACTTTATATGTGGCACGCCTACCACAGCATGGCTTGACAAGCAGTGCCATGTCCACACCTGGGATCTGAACCGGTGAACCCCGGGCTGCTGAAGCAGAATGTGTGCACTTAACCGCTGTGCCACCGGGCCGCCTCCCCAGTGCTGCTTTTTACACTTCGCTTGGAAAGGATTTCAGACTGAGAGGGAGTTGCCAGGGTAGCCCAGGGTTCCTGTACCTCTCACTCCACTGCCTGCGGTACCAGGGTCCACCCAGGAATTCACGTTGGGACAGTGTTACTGACTCAGCCACTCCTCGTCCCTCTCTGCCACGGGATCCAGTCCAGGGTCACCATTGCGTTTAGTCATCGGGCCCCTGAGCTCCTCTGATCTGCAGCGGTCCTTCAGTCCTCCAGGAAAGGTGGCCTCTTTCCCGACCCGGACACTTTGAGAAGTGGTCAGCCGTTGGCAGAACGCCCCTTGATGTGGCCTTGTCTGGGGACCCTCCCCCTGGGGCTGAGGTTCTTCGCAGGAGTCCCACAGACGGGATGCTGTGCCCTCCTCGGTGCGGCGTGTCAGGAGGCCCCTGTCCATGCATCTTATTCCTGACGGTATTGACCTCGACCCCTGCTTAGGGTGGCGTCTTCTGAGTCCCTCCACCGTGAAATTCTTGCTTTTCTCTCTTATCCTGGGGGAGATACATGAGGCCGTCCAGGTGTCCTGGTCCTCAAAGTTTGGCGCATGAATTTTAGCATCTGGCGGCGGTTCTCGCCGGCACCGGTTGCCAGACCACTAGCCCAATAGTGCTTTCTGCTTCCCTCCTCCTCCCGCCCGTTCGCTGGGATTCTTCTGTAGGAGAACCTGCCTCTTCCCTCCACTTGTTTGTTTACACGTTTTTGTGTTGATATGGGCTCCTGGATATTTGCTTCCTTCTCTGGGTCGTAATCCAGCTGTCATCACCGTGTTACTCACGTTTGGCGTTGGCCATTGGGAGGGCCTTCAGGTTGCCTCCTGGGTCCTCGGCGTGCCTGCGTCCCTTTTGGGCACATGTTTACTGCCTGGCACACAGGCTGTCCAGGCTCATCTTGGGTTTTCTCTGCCCCAGCTCTGGAACCAGCCATTTCTCCGCGGAGCCTGGTTCCTTTGCAGAGCGTCGTGGAGCAGGGAATGAGCGCGGATGTGTACTAATGCAAACCTGCATTTTGGGAGGTTTACGCAAGGAGCTGTGTGCCTGCCCAGCGCCCCCGTTCCCGAGAGGGGCTGTCTCTCCCCAGGGATCCTTAGGAGGGGGACTTCCTGGGGTGTATGTTTTGTCAGCCGGGTGGGGGGTACCTCTGAGAGTCTCCCGGCACCTTAGTTCAGAATTTAGAAATCCTGCACGCCCACCCGCCCCCCGGGTTCCAGGTCCAGCCTGCAGGAGCCTGCGTGGCGCGAGTCCGTAACTGCTGACCCATGGCGGCCCCCCACCCTCGCCCTCGTTGGCACCGTTTGTGGCTCCGGGTGAAACTGCGCGTTCCTATCTGCCGCTCCCCGCTGGACTTCTGCTCTCCGCCTGTGCCCTCCTCTCTGCTCTTGGCCTGGAGGCTGCCCTTCTCGGCCTGGCTTCTCTTCACCCCCTTCCTCTCTCGAGTCACCCTGTGAATGCTGCCTACGTTTACCGCCTGCGTCCTGGGGGTCTTTGTCACAAGATGCCGCAGGCTGGGCAGCTTAAGCCTCAGACCTTAGTTCCTCACCGTCCTGGAGGCTGGAGTCCACCATCAGGGCCAGCAGGGTCGGTTCCTCGTGAGGACTCTCTTCCTGGCCTGCAGAAGGCCCCCCTCCCCGAGTCCTCATGTGGTGCAGAGCGAGCTCTAGTCTCTTCCTCTTCTTACAAGGACACTAATCCCATCGCGGGCCCCACCCCATGACCTCATCTAACCCGAATCACTCAGAGGCCCCGCACCATCCCACGGGGGCGGGGGTGGGGGGTCAGGGCTTCAGCATGAGAATTTGGGAGGCCACAAGCGTTCAGTCCGTAGCATCTCCTGTCTGACCGGGTAGCCTCCGTCAGCCCTGGGAGGGCTCTGTGTCAGCACCACTGCTCACTCTCTGGGTTTTGGAGTCTTTTGCTGGAGACGTGGCTCACTTGACTGGCCTGGGCCTCCTGCCTGTGCCGCCCCTGGCCTTGGCACAGTGCACTCTGCTTTGCGTTGCATTACGATGCTGCTCCCTGTCCTGTGGACCTTGGCTGTGGCCTGGCCCGTCCTCGGGTGCGGTTGGCGGGGCTTGCGTCCGCCGCCTCCCTGGAGCTCCCCGGGCAGGCAGCAGCCCATTGCTGTCGCCTGTGCTCCCCTTGCCAGGGCCTGCGCTCATCTGGGGCTGTGACATCTGACCCTGGATGTGCAGCCTGGCTTCTCCCTGCCGCCCCTGCGTGAGAGTCACTCGTTTCGTATCCCTTCTTGAACACTTGGGCCCGGCAGGTGCCCGCACCCCGCTCGCCCTCCACCCTCACCACCGCCCCCTGCGCCCCACTCCTGGGTGTGGCACCGCCCCGTGTGAGGCGCAACCTCGGCTCACACTCACAGGCTGCAGCCTTCTGTGCTCACCTGCCTGGCTTCTCTGCCTCTGGTTTCCTCCCGGACTGAGAGTTTTCTGGATGTTTGTTGATTTTGCACCATATCCCTTCTCCCCTCTATTCAGATCTCTGCTATCAGAGCCCTACTGTTAAAACAGACGGACAGGTGACAGACCTCCTGCCGTGCTCTGTCACCCCACGTTTGATGTCGTATCTCCACCATTTGTCCTTCTCTGCTTTTTAAAACTCTGCCCACACGTCACATTTGCTGTCCATGGTGGTTCCCATGTCACAGCCTCCGCTGCCTGTGTGTCCGCCCTGGCCGGGCTGGCCCTACTGTGTCCACTAACATAGTGCCTGTGAGGGGCCCTCTTGTGCAGCGTGCTTGTGTGACGGCCAGTCCTGAGTCTGTGTGGTCTGCACCAGCTGCCATCTTGTTCCACTTGCTTTGGCTTTGGGGACCATGTGTGAAGGGAGTGGCCTACTGCCCCCACCCCGGGCCCCAGAGTTGAGTGGAACCCCCAGGAAAGAAAGCAGCGCCCCGAAGATTGGGAAGCGGGTGCCCCCACCGTAGGACGTCTCCCTGCAGCCTGCTGGGTGGCTGGGAGGAGCACGCACGCGTCGCGGGGCCCGAGGCCCAGGCAGATCTCTGTCCTCTGTCTCCTGGGTGTTCAGGAGTCATCACTGTCCTCACTTCCCCAGGGGATTGGTGCAAACGTCCCTCCCCACCTCCAGCTGCAGCCCTGACCTAAGCAGAAGGCCAGGTCTGGAGCAGCGGCCAGTGAGCTCTACCCCCGAGCGGGTGGAGACGCGGCACGCAGACCTCCAGCTTCTTCAGGGCGGCGGTTCTCAGAGGGGCCTGGACCGGCGGCCTCCGCGTCCTCTGGGAGCTTGTTAGAAACGCAGCTTCCCAGGCCCCAGGACCCACTGAATCTGCCATTTCACGGGTGGGCCCCAGGAGCCTGCACTCTGACGAGCCCTGCAGGGGACCCTGATGCTTGTCAAGCCTGACACCTGCGGAATGTGACAGCTGGGACTCCCCACACCCGGCCCCGCCCCTCTGTGTGTCCCCTCCACATGCAGTCTGTACCTGGTGGTGCGGAGGACGTGAGGGTTGATGGCGTCTGGAAGAAGCAGGCCACGGGCCTCGTGCCCTCCCTGAGTTGGGGAGCTGAGCAGTAGCAGGAGGGGGAGAGGGTTTCACATCATCTCCAGGCGTGATGGTGACCCCCTGGGCCGTGTGCAGTTTAAGATGGCACAGCTGTACTTAGGGGCGTTTCCACATGGTCCCCGCGTGGAGGCACTGGTGAACCGTGTGCCCATCCCTAGCCTTCCCAGTTAGCCCCATTCCGAGAGACGGATTTTTACATGGCAGCACCTCTCAGCTGCTGCATGAGATGCTCCGACGCAACTAGCGAGAGGAGACTGACTCAGCAGGCGGGAGTTCCTGCCATGGGCCCGCGCTGGGCTGGGAGCGTGGCCGCGCTGGGGAAGGCGTGGGGGGTGTCCCTATGTAATGAGACGAGGGCTGGGTCGTACCCGGGGTTCCAGGGCTCCCGCACTGGGGGAGGCGTGTGGGGGGTGTCCCTGTGTAATGAGACGAGGGCTGGGTCGTACCGGGGGTTCCAGGGCTCCTGCGCTGGAGGAGAGGATGAGTGGGTGTGTGTGTGTTGCTCTGTAATGAGACGAGGGCTGCTCGTAAATCCAGGCTTCCTCCGGGCTGTTGTCAGTGCGACCTTTCCAGGTCGGCTTCTGGCTCTTGGGTCCCTCTGTTCTAAGGGCCAGTCGGGTGGTGAGAAGAGCCCCGGCCAGGGAGTCGTGAGAGCTTCTGAGTCATCGATGGTGACCAGGGCATCTTCAGTTACACGTCCCAGGACCGAGGGTGGAAACTGGCCAGTCCCTGAAAGGATCCTTCTGAGATCTCAGGAGGTGCAGTTGGAACATTTTTCTTCCTTTTCTGTTCTTAAAGCTTGGGAAAGCTCGATTCCATCTCGGCACAGAGGAGCCCCACTTCCCGGCCCCAGCGCTCTCCAGGCCTGCCTGCTTTGGTGCGCGGGCTCGGGCCTGGTGAGACGGCTGCGGGTCAGCCCAGCCTGCCAGCCCTGTGGGCTTGAGCACAGTCCCGTGTAAGGTGAGCGTGTCGCTGGGACTGGCTGCCTCGGGGCTCTGTGAGGACTGGGCGAGGGAGTGGAGTCCAGCGCCCACCCACGCCAGCCCCGCAGGGACCCCTCTGCGCTGTGGTCTTGGCTGTGCTCGCACGTGGCACACGCTCTCAGGAGCAGTCTCCCCAGAGTGAGCCCCCTTTCTGTAGCTTTATGGCAGTGACTTGAATCAGAAACGCCTGGTGAGGGGCATTTCTAGTGTCGCTCTCGAGTCCTCCGCTTCCTGTAAAATTCATTCCCGTGGGCCGCGCCCAAGTAGTTGATCAGCCTAACTCGAAATCTGTATTGGTTATCTATTGCTGTAACAAATCGACCCAACATTTAGCAGCTTAAAACAACACACGATTATTACTCCCACGGTTTCCGAGGGTCAGGGATCTGGGAGCAGACTCGATGGTTCTGGGTGGTTCTGGCTTGGCGTCTCCTACGAGGTTGCAGTCAACACACAGGCCGGCCGGGCTGCCTCGTCTGAGGGCTGGACTGGGGCTGCAGGAGCCGCTTCCAGGATGGCTCCCTCGCACGGCTGCTGGCGGGAGGCCCCTCGCCATGGGGCCTCTCCAGAGGACTGCTCCTAGAGAGAGAGTGATTCAGGAGGGAGAAGCGCTGGGAGTTCAGACTCACTGCCCTGAGCACCCCCGTGGCTGCTTTTCTCCTGTGTGCTTTGCTGTGTGAGTCTGATCGTCTCTTCCGTGGACCTTGCGACACAGCCTGGCGTCTTCTGTGCTTTTGCAGGGCCAGTGGGTGCCGGAGCCGAGACCGTATGTCTGGGTCTCAGTAAACGTTGTCGACCAGCAACAGAGTGGGTTAGTCGTGTGAGTGTCTTATAAACGCACTGTTTTCCTGCTGGGGTGGGGCCTTTAAATGATAGACGACACTTATGCCTGTGGGTTCTTGTTAACAGCTTTTTCGAGTTCTAATTCACATACCATACAACTCATTTAGAGTGTGCAATGCACCGGTTTGTAGTGTATTCACAGAATTGTGCAACCATCACTACTGTCAATCTGAGAACATTCCGTCACCCAAAAGAAACCCTATCTCCCATAGCAGTCACCCCCACCCCCTCTCAGCCCCTGGCCCCACGAGCCCGCTCTCTGTCTGTGGATCTGCCTGTTCTGGACGTTTCACGTCCATGGGATCACACACTGTGTGTCCTTCTGTGTCTGCTGCTCCCCCTGAGCGTCGTGTGTTCAGGTCCATCCACGTGTGGCTGTGTCAGGGCCTCGCTCTTCTTCACGGCTGCGTCGTGCTCCAGCCTGTGGATATGCTGTATTTACTTATCCATTCGTCTGTTGATGGATATTTGGATTGTTCTCACTTTTTGGCTCTTGTGAATCGTGCTGCTTGAACATTCACGTACAGGCTTGTGTGTGGACGTACGTTCTCGTTTCTTTTGGGTGGACACCTGGGGTGGAGTTGCTGGGTCGTGCGGAAACTCTGTTTATCCGTTTGAGGAAGCGTCAGACTGTTTCCACAGCGGCCGCACCTTTCTACATCCCCACCAGGCGGGGCCAGAGGTGCCCGTTTCTCCACAGCCTTGCTGACCCTTGTCATTGTCCGTCTTTTTTTTTTTCAAGATTGGCCCTGAGCTAACATCTGTTGCCAATCTTCTTTTTTTTCCTTTTTCTCCCCAAATCCCCCAGTACATAGTCGTATATTCTAGTTGTGGGTCCTTCTAGTTGTGGCATGTGGCGCGCCGCCTCGGCATGGCCTGATGAGCGGTGCCATGTCCATGACCAGGATCCAAATCAGGGAAACCCTGGGCCGCTGAAGTGGAGCGTGAACTTAGCCACTGGGCCACGGGGCCGGCCCCCCATCCGTGATTCTGGCTGTCCTGGCGGTTTCGCTTTGCATCCTTCCTGGCTCAGGAGCTCGAGCGTCTTTCCATGTCCCTATTGGCCACTGGAATGTTCTCTTTGTATCACTGTCAGTTCAGTTCCTTTGCCCGTGTTTAAATGAGCTTATTTGTCCTTTTGTTATTGAGTTGTCACAGTTCTTCATGTATAATAGATACAGATCTTTTCCCAAATAGACGATTTGCAAAACTTTTCTCTCATTTTGAGGTTTTTCTTTCCACTTTCTCCATGATGTTCTTTGAAGCATAAAAGATGTTTGATTGTGACAGAGCCCGACTTCCCTGCTTTCTCCCCTGGAGTTTGAAGGGCTTGCTCCAGGGGTGGGCACGTGCCCTCCAGGCAGGGGCCCCGATCGCTCTCCTCTCCTCCCTCCATGCTCCTCACCGGGGCAGCAGGCGCCGCGGCATCTCCTGGACTCGCTTCCCACCTTGGTTCCCAGCCTCGCAGGAGCCGTGGCACCTGCGGCAGGTTGGCGCAGGTGTCTCCATCTGCAAAACGGGCTGGTGCTCGGGAGGACCGCTGGCTGCGTACGTACGTGGAGGGACCGGCACCGTCTGAGCTCAGTGGAGGTGTCACATTACCGCCAGTGTGTCACCCACTCTCCCAAGCACCGTGGATCCAGCCACCTGCTGCTGTTGACATTGGGCCTTGAACCTGCCTGGTGCCGGATGGCGGGTGTGGACCTAGAGAGTAGACGGCTGAGCTCATGGGCGAGCTCGGTAGTTGCGGCGCCCTGAACTCGGTGCATGCAGTAGACCTGTGTTGAGGACGGTGCTGGCGGGGGTGCATGTTGGTGCTCCTTGGTTTGGCCTCCTGGACAAGCGGTCGGAGCCTCAGGAGTTGTGGTTTCTTTTTTTTTTTTTTTTAAAGATTGGCAACTGAGCTAACAACTGTTGCCAATCTTCTTTTTTTTAATTACTTTTTCTCCCCAAATCCCCCCAGTACATAGTTGTATATCTTAGTTGTGGGTCCTTCTAGTTGTGGCATGTGGGATGTCACCTCAGCATGGCCTGACGAGCGGTGCCATGTCCACGCCCAGGATCTGAACCGGTGAAACCCTGGGCTACCAAAGCTGGAGCACATGAACTTAACCACTTGGCCACGGAGCCGGCCCCCACGGAGTTGTGGTTTCTTTCTTGTTTACAAACACTCTGGTTGTCACCACACCATCTCCTTGTCCTTGTGGTGGATTTGCAGAAATGACCGGGAGGTGCCGTGAGGCCTTGTCGGGCCTCGGGAGGCGGCCCGTCAGTCCCTCTGATGCTCGGATCAGAGGAGTCAGGCTTTGATGATGCGCAGGTGTGCAGATGTGTCTGCATTGAGCAGACTAGCGTTTCCCTGGGGGTGTCGCCCGGCTCCTCCCTCCTGACCATTTGTGGTGGGTGCTGTTACGTTAGCCAGATGACCCTCCCAGGACCTGGAGAGGGTCGTGTAGGCTGGAACAGCCCATGGGCAAAGCCCAGGCCCCGTGTCAGAGGTCCAGGGTGCCTGCCATCTCCATGTCGCCCTTGAAGAAGCCAGGGGTTCTGGGTGCTGGGCCGGGGACTCCTGTGCCTGCTGCCTGCGGCCACCTCTCCTTTTTGCCACTTCCTGTTTTTCCTCTCAGACCTTTTGAACTCGGGCTGAGGCTGTCCCCCTTGCCCAGCAGAGCTGGCCTGGTGCCTTCTGACACTTCCCACGAGGTGTTGGGGCCACTCGTTCCCATCAGGGCCCCCAGCCGGAGTTTCTGACTGAGAAGGGGGTGCTGGCACTGCCGCTCAGGAGCCCCCAGGTTGGGAACCACTGGTCTGCGAGGCTGTCCCCTACGCTGGCCCGTGTCCACTCCCTCCCGCCCCCCCACCTTCTCCAATGACAGGAGGCCCAGTAATATTTGGGCCTTGATCCTGAGTAAACTGGAGGATATTATTAAGAACACTAACAGGTTGGTTTTTCCTTTGCCTTGAAAAATAAGGGTTGGCGTAGAAGGCCACGTAGTGTGTGGTTCCATTTATATGAAATATCCAGAACAGGCGCATCTACAGAGACAGAGGGTGGGCTCGTGGTGGTCAGGGGCTTGTGGGGATGGGGAGTGACTGCTGTTGGGGACGGGGTGATGAGGGTGTTCTGGAATTAGTGCGATGGTTGCACACCTCCGTCCTAAAGCCACTGAATTGCGTGCTGAGACAGGTGTGCTCCATCCTGCATGGATTGTGTTTCGACAGAGCTGTCACTAAAGGAAGGCGGCCTCGGACTCCAGGGTACTTGAAGAGCCGTTTGGATGCCGTCACTCAGCACTGGACCGTGCGGGGCACTGTCCTAGGCCCTCCCGGGCGTTGCCGGCCGGGCCCCAGGCGTCTCTGCCCGCGGTCGCTGTCCTGTGGAGCGGGGGACGTGTGGGCTGGGCTGAGGGGCGCAGTCACTGCGACAGAGCGGCCGTTGGCATCTTTGGGCGTGAACTGCTCGCTGCTGGCTCCGAGCCCGTCCTCTCTGGTGACCCACCCTGCTCTCCCCGGGGATGAGCCTTCACTGGTGCGGAAGGCACCTCCGAGAAGGACGCAGGCAGAGAGAGGCCGCCAGGCACCTCACCCTGGTTTCTGTGAGGTCTTGGGTCGGCTGGCTGCCGAGACCCTGGTGAAAGGCCTGGAGCGACCCCTGAGCTCCCTCTTTGAGGAAGAAGCCAGGGCGAGCCCCCCGCGGTGGGCACAGCGGGCGCCCTGCAGGATCAGTGGCGGTGGGAGGTGTCTGCGTCTGGGCGGCAGGACCACCACACGCCTCTCCCGGTGGTGTGGTCGTGTTACTGGTTTCCCCGTTTACAGATGGGGAAGGGTAAGCGGGGGCCAGAGTGGTTCAGTAGCTCAAAGCCAAGCCTGTGGCGTCCGGGCTGCAGGAGCGCCCGGCAGAAGTGCTGGTGGGGTGCGGGTGAGGAGTCAGCAGGGGCTGGGGGCAAGCTGGGGAGACGAGGGGGCGGGCAGAGGCACCATCCCAGGCCGCTTTCCTGCTGCCTGCTGGGGAAGGAGCACGCCACAGGCGCAGGCCCTCCCCGAGGCCAGCTCGTCCTGCGTGGGCAGGGGGCCCAGCCAGCACCCCAGTGCCATGGGCAGGCTCTCTGGTAGGGCCTGCCTGTGTGGGGAGCGGGGAGTGAAGAGATGGGGAGGCCAGGGGCTGCTGCGACTGCCTCCTCTGGTCCCTGAGCCCGGGACTGCTGACCCGCCATCACCGGAGGGTGGAGGGACCGCTGGGCTGCTCTCAACCCTGTGCCCTTGTCTTTCAGGACAAGCACCACGATGCTGCTCACGAGATCATCGAGACCATCCGGTGAGTGCGCGTGCGAGCCTGCTGGGCTGGGCCTGTGGTGGGGGGGGGCTCGTGGGGGCGCGCCTCGAGGGGGCTAACCTTCCTGAGTTCCCAGCAGCCCCCAGCCCTCCTGTGCAGGGGCCCAAGGATCCAGGGCCACCCCCCTGCTCTCTCAGGGACTCGGGCTTAGGGTCCCGCTTTCATCCCGCTCTGCCCTGCTCCTCTCGTGATCCGTGTCCGCATCCCGAGAAGACTGGGGAAGCTGCTACCACTTGGTGGGAGGAGTGCAAGTCGTCTGGGTGTGACTTGCGCCGGGTCTTGGTGTTTCCCTGAGCCTCGGCTTCCCGTGGAAGGGGGTGGAAACCCTGGGCTGGCAGGGTCTTGGGGGACCCCTCCCCGCTTCCCCTCCTCCCCTCTCCCCGTGCTTCCTTCTCTCTTCCCGTTGGGTTTGTTGCTGATTCAGCCCCCGCTGGTGGGCCTCGGCGCCTGTCTGCGGCCCGTTCCGTGAGTGTGCAGAGAAGGGCGCAGGGCGTGTGGGCTGGCGACCCTGACAGGGGCCAGGAGGGAGGCCGCCCGCCCTCGGTTTCTCGTGGGCTTTCTGCCTGTGCTGGACTCAAGGGCCTGGAACGAGCATGGGGGCCACCATGGCCGCTGTGCGGACTTCTCCCAGCTTCAGGGCTTTAGATATTCCATGGTCGGAAACGCCGAGCTTCTTCATCACCCGCAGTAAAGCCGTGTGTGTGCGTGTGTGTGTGCGTGTGTGTGTGTGTGGCCGTGGCCTCTTGCTCTGTCCCTTAAAATCCCTAACTGCGTAGCCACTGCCAGGGCCACACACCATGCTGTCCTCACGGAGCTGCAGCGGCCGGCGGCAGGGCCCGGCGGTGGTACCTTGTGAAAGAGTCAGGACGTGGGCCCCTCCGTGATGTGAGTCCTCGTCCTGCCGCCTGGTTGCGGGGACCATACCCAGGGCTCCCTGAGCCTGTTGGTTTGCTCTTCAGGCTGAGCTGTGCCTCCCTGCCAGGTCGTTTCGGGGTCAGGAGACAGAATTTGTGTGAATCTCACTGGCTGGGCCTGAACCCACTCAGCAGTGTTGTCGGGTGGCTTGCTCGCGTAGGTTAAAGAACTGCTGTTGGGAGTGGGAGCGTCGTGGCTGAGATGAAGGGCCCTGCGCCGGCCGCCTGCGCTGGCGTCCGCGCCCCAGAGTGCGTGCTCCAGTGGGCGGTCCTCTGTCTCCCGTCTGCGAAGTGGGGTCTGGCCCTGCAGCGTGGGTGTCGGGACTGGTGTGGCAGCTGGGGAGCCAGCCCTGGGCCTGGAGTCTCCTGTTGGCCTGGGCCTCTCCCGCGCTGGCAGTGGCTGGCGATCCGCAGGCCCAAGCCTCATCTTCTGGGCCTCAGAACAGCTTCCTTCTTCCGTCTCGTCCCCGCGGATGAGTCCTGCTCGTTGGCAGAGCTGCTCCCTTCCCTCAGTTAGTCCTGTCTGTCATCGTCTTAGAATGGAGAATTTCTGTCACACGCGGAGGTGGACGGAGGGTGGAAGGAGCTCTTGAAGCCGTCGTCCAGGCTGACGGTCCCCAGCCCGTGGCCCCTCAGTTCCGTCTGTCCCTCCATCTGCTTTCCTCAGTCACGTGTTGGTGTTTTCACACATGCAGTTGAGGTACAACTGGAGGGCAAGGGGCAGCACATCCCAGCGTGACCGTTGTGGGATCCACACGTCCATGCAAGGCAGGCGCAGTGACAGTACCTCCATCGCCCCCTCCCTTCCTCCGTCCTCTGGAGTCCGTCTCCCTCCACTCCCGTCTCCAGGCAGCCCCTGGTCCTCTGTCCACCACTGGGGTGTCTTGGCATTTTCTAGAATTTTGCCTACATGGACTTGCACAGTATGTGCTTTTTCCCTTTTTTTTTGCCTGATTTCCTTCACTCGGCACACGTCTTGAGATTCACCCTGTGGGGTGGGGGAGTAGTTTTCCTTTCTGTCACCGAGGTGTGTTCTGCTGTGGGGTGGACCACGGCTGATGGGCGTGTCTGGGTGGGTTTCGACTTTGGCGCTTATGAGCGAGGCTGCTGTAAACGTTCCCAGGGCGTTTGTGCGGACACCCTTCCTTTGCTTTGGGTAAATCTCTGGGTGTGTGGCAGCTATTTCTCAGGGGAACTGCCCCAAAGTTTGCGAAGGCGGCCCCACGCTGCGCCCCCACGGCGGTGCGGTAGCGTCCGCACGGCGGGTGATGGGGATGGCGTTGGTTTGGTTTTTTCCTGTTCTATTTTGAGCCGTGTGGTGGTGTCTCATTGTGGTTTGAACGTGCAGTTTCCTCATGGCTAATGGTGTCCATCATCTTTTGCCCATTTTAAAAATCAGTCCTTTGGTTTTGAATGGTGGGCGTTCTTTCTGTGTTGCGGGCGCCGGCCTGTCTCAGGTGTGTGTGCGCACGTGTTTTCTCCAGTTGGTGGCTTCGCGTTCTTAACAGTGGCTTTCGAGGAGCAGATGTTTTAAATTTTGATAAAAGTGCAACTGACCGACTTTTTCTTTCTTTTATAGTTTTTGTTTTTTTGCATCCTAAGAAATATATGCCTGGCCCGAAGTCACAAAGATTTTCTCCTACGTTTTCTAGAAGTTTTATACTTCAGGCTTTACCTTTACGCCCTTTCATCCATTGTGAGTGGATTTTAACGTGGGGTGCGAGGTGATGTTCAAGTTCACTGCTTTGCATGTGGATGTCCGGTGGTTCCAGCACCATTTCTTGGTGAGACTGTCCCTTCTCTGTGGAATTTCTTTGTCATCTTTGTGAGCAATCACCTGACAGCGTACGAGTTGGCCTATTTCTGGCCTCCGTTCGGGTCCAGTGGTCCGTGTCTGTCCTTTGGCCAGTACAAAGCCCGTGTCGCGGGCGCCTTGTCGTAAGCTCTGGGCCTGGGCAGAGGACGTCCCCCACCTTGGCTCCCCTCTAAACACCGCTTTGGTTGCTCCACCTCCTTTGCGTCTCCGTATGCATTTTAGAATCAGCTCGTGGGTTTTTGTGTAACTTGTGAGCAATGGTGTTGGCTCATGGGTCATTCCGATGGCGCTGGCTCATGGGTCATTCTGGAGAGCTTTGCCGTCCACGCTGAGTCTTGCGGTCCGTGACCGTGGGCCCTGCCCCCGAGTTTAGGCCCACCAGCGTTGCTCGCAGCCACGCTCTGCTGCTCCACGGGGGTCTTTGGTTAGATTTACTCCGACATACTTAATGCTTTTGGCACTACTATAAATGGGATTGCGTGTTAAATCTTATTTTCCAATTGCCTGCTGCTCGTCAAGAAACACACGCTTGATGTTCGTGTGTTAACCCTGACCTTGTGCTGAACTCACTGATGCCGGTAGTAGTTCTGTGGATTTCCTGGGACTCGCTGTGGAAATACTTGTATCACCCGGAAGTAGGGGCGGTTTCACTTCTTTCTTTCCGGTCTTTGTGATTTTGTTTCTTTTTCTTGACCTGATTGAATTGTCTGGGACCTTCGCCCCAATTTTGCAGAGAAGCGGTGACAGCTGGCGTCGGTCTCTTGCCGTTGAGATGATGACCCTGTGTGGATTTGAGATGTTCCCGACTGTGCCTGATGTTTTCCTAGGTGTGACGGTGGCGTTGTCGTTATGTTAAAAGTCCTTAACTTTGGGGGCCGGTCCAGTGGCGCAGCAGTTAAGTGCGCACGTTCCACTTCGGTGGCCTGAGTTTGCTGGTTCTGATCCTGGGTGCGGACATGGCACTGCTCATCGAGCCATGCTGTGGCAGGCGTCCCACATATAAAGTAGAGGAGGATGGGCACGGATGTGAGCTCAGGGCCAGTCTTCCTCAGAGAAAAGAGGAAGGTTGGCAGCAGTTAGCTCAGGGCTAATCTTCTTCTTTAAAAAAAAAAGTCCTTAGCTTTTATAGAGGCATGCGGAATAAAGTGGATGAAATGATGTCGAGTCTGTGGTCTGCTTCTGAATGAGAAGGAATGGGTGCAGGAAAAGCATTGCACCAAGGGTATCTGTTCCTGATACCAGCTCCCGCACAGCGAGGGCACATGGGTTCCATGTGTCTTACCGTGTGTGACATTGACCCTGGTCCCCTGGTTAACATGGTGTCTGCCAGGTTTCTCCAAGGGAAAGTTACTGTTTCCTCCTTTTTAATCAGTAAATATTTTGAGGAAATACTTGGACACAATGCACATCGCATTTCTCCTCGGACTCGTGCCCCCGGTTTCAGCATCCAGAGGGAGTCTGACCCGCAGCGCCCAGTTCTGGGGCCTCCCGAGGAGATCATCCATCGCCCTCGTTCTCCGCACGGCCGCTAGTTGGGACTCTGCTGTCGGGAGGAGCGTGTCCTTCGTAGGTGTGTGTTTCACCCGGTGCGCTGGAGCCCAGCCTCACCGTCGTTCGCTCTGTGACTCGGACCGCCCCCTGCTGGCCGTGGGGGCTCTCAGTCTGTGCCGAGCCCCTCTGGCTTGCCCCTGCCTGTTCTGAGCACCCCCTCACTTTCTGGAACCACACGGTGCTCGCCAGTCGTCTGGACTCTCCTGCGTCCCAGCCTTAGAATGAGCCGCTTCTCCGAGGAGCTCTAGTTCCTTTCCCCGGAGACGGTTTTGCTGTCTTTCTGAGGTGGGCTTGTTTGTCTTCTCCTCACCGAGCTGCGGGAATTGGTGGCGTGGCGCGTTGTGGCGGTGAGTGCCGAGTGGGGCGCCGTCCTGCCTGGCTGTGGCTCCGTGCGGTTTTCAGGGCACCTGGATGAGTGCGAGTTTCCAGCTTGTCAGCTCGTTCTTGGATGGTCAGCCGTCTGGGTCCCGTCCAGGAAATCTTTGCCTGCCCGAGTCACAAACCTGTTCTCTTGTTTTCCCCAGGAAGCTCAGTGGGTTTAGCTTTTACGTTCAGGATTAAGATCAACTGTGAATTAATTTTTGTTTATGTCAAATGGGGGTTTACGTTTACGGGGGTTAAGGTTCATTTTTTTTCCAGCTGACGTTCAGTTGTTCCTGCTTCCTGTGTCGTAGAGTCTGTTTTCCCCATCCTGCCGTGGTGCTTTGGTGAAAAGTCAGTTGTGGACATGTTGGCCTCTCTCTGGAGTCCGTTCTGTACCGTCGATCTGTCTGTCTCTCTGCGCCAACGCCACACTCTCCTGGTTACTGTCGGTTTACAGCAGGTCTCAAAACCAGGTCGTGTGACTCTCCCCACGGTGTCTTTGTGAAGATCCTTTTGGCCTTCTAGGTTCTCCGCCTTTGCGCGTCACTTTTAGAATCAGCTTGTCTGTTTCTCCAAAAAAGCCGGCTGGCAGTCACCCCGCGTTTCCAGCGCAGTTTGAGGGGGTTTAAGAACATTGGGTCTTCCATTCCATGAACATAGTACATTTCTTTCTTTTCTTTTTTCTTTTTCTTTAATACAAGTTAATCTTTAATTAAATATAATATGAAAAGTTTTTAGCTTTTCTCAGCAATGTTTTATAGTTTTCAGCATAGAAATCTTTCGCTAAAATTGTCCCTGAGTGTTGATATTTTAATGCTACTTTGAGTGGCATTTAAAAAGTTTCTCTTTTGAGTTCTTTGTTGGGAGTATGTATAAACAGAGTAATTTTTGCACGTTGACCTTGCGTCCTGCGGCCTTGCTGCGGTCACGCAGATTCTGGTAGCTTCTCTGTAAACTCCTCAGGGTCATCGACGTCTTGAGTCGTGTTCTGCGAGTTGAGACTCTCGGCTTCTTCCTGTCTGGTCTTCATGGCGTTCCTTTGTTTTCCGTGCCCCGTGGCGCTGGCCAGGACCTCCGGCGCGGTGTGGAGGGGAAGTGGGGACCGCAGTGTCCCCGCCTGTGCCTGCTGTTCTGGGAGTGCTGGGTCTGGCGCCGCCACTTTGCTGTTGGCTGCAGGGTTGTGGTTCGGTACCGTCGGGTCTCCGGACGGAGCCACGGAGAACTGGCCATCGAGAAGCGCTGGGAGAAGAGGTGCGTGCGCTGTCTGCGAGGGTGGAGAACGCCCTGACGCATCACGGCACAGCCACTCCGGGACCCTGGGGTCTGAGGGAGCGTGAAGGAGATGCCACCTGGAGGCAGGTGCTCCCCAGCTGGAACCTGGTGGCTGAGTTTGGACAGGTCTCGCGGGGTGGGGGCCTGGACCTCTGAGGGGTCCCTGGGGTCTGTGTGTTTGGGGCGACGACTTTGTCTTATGAGGCTTGGTCTTTCTCTGGTTTGGCGTCGGGGTAATGTGGCCTCAAGAAACTGAGAAGGACGAGTGTTGTTTCTTCTCAGCCGTTGGTGGCACTCGCCGTGGGGCCCCTGGGCCAGGCGGCTGCTCCGTGGGCGGGTGTTGACGAGGGGGTGAAGCGCTTCCTGGGGACGGCGCTCGCCTGGTGCGCCCCCTTGCCTTGGGCCAGCCCTCCGAGGAAGGAGTTCGGCCAGCTCATCGAAGCTCGCGGATCCATTCGTGCTGTTTGTCACTGTGTCTCTTGTCTGCTTTTCGTTCTGTGAGGTCGGAGCGATGACGCCCCCTCCTGAGGTTTTCGGGGTCGTGTCAGGATCCAGTGAGCGCCGCCCCTGGGCTTGGGGGGACGCGTTTTCCTGTGTCTTCATCTGTTGGTTGCCCTCCTCGTTTCCTGCAGTGTGTTCGTTGAGGAAGCCCCGTTGTTGGTTTTGGGATTAGTTAATTCTTCGAGTGAGAGTCCCCTTTGACCTCTGGCCCGCATGTTGCTGCTCACACTCGCTCATTTGAGCCGATGGGTTTCCTAGACCCTGAAACGTGTAAACCAGTTTCGCTCCCAGTAGCCAGCGCTGTGTGAACTTGAAGCTGCGTAAAGTCTGTGATTCGCTACCGCCGCGTCAGCTTTCCAGCATTTGCTTTGAAGTCCTGCCTCCCTTCTCTCTTTCACGTTTTGAGTTGAGTCGTGAGGATGTTTTGTTTTTATATTTGGGAGTAAACGGTGTTTAGGGAAGTTGAGAGTTAAAAAATAGAGTGTTAATAACGTCCTCGCCGCTGTCTCTGCTCTTATGTTTCAGATGGGTGTGTGAAGAAATCCCAGATCTCAAGCTTGCCATGGAGAACTATGTTTTAATCGACTACGACACCAAAAGGTGAGTGCGACTCTGCCCAGGCTGCTCCTCCACTGGGGCCAGCCGGCGCTTTGTAGGGACACAGCCTCAAATTAGTTCTTCTTCGATGGTGCAAGCTGATCTGAAATTTCCTTTTAGAGTTGGCTGTACCCTCCACGAAGTTATTTTGGTAGGAAATGTTTATCAAATATTGGCGGAGGCTGTCAGAGTGAGGACGTAATTGGAAACGCCACACTGCGGAAACTGGAATTGGCATGTGTGAATTACCTCGAGCTAGTCGTCGCTGTCTTCGCGGCCGAGACTGCCAGCAGCCCGCGTTCCTGCCAGGAGCCATGCCGCTGGGCTGGCCTGCCGAGTGCCGGGCTCTGGCCAGCCTCGTCTAGGCCTCTCTCGGGTTTGGTCAGTAACCGGGTGCCCAGCCCCTTGGCTGCTTCTGGCCGTTTCCTGCAGGCACATCCTGGATCTCAGAGGAGAGTCCTGTGGGTGGAGGAGGGCGAGGCCTCCTCTGGAATGCCTGCCTGGAACTTTTTGTTTTTCTTTGAGGAGGAAGGACGACATTCCACACTCGTGCCTGTTTTAGCTCTTGGCAGGCTCCACGTCGGCCCGGCAGTCTTCCCTGAGGGACTGTGTCGTCTGTGGGCTTAAGTAGCTCGCTCTTGAGAAGAACACAGCCCAGAGGCCCCTGCAGCCACCACAGGCCCCGGCCCCCGGCGCCCTTGACTGGATCTCCGGGTTCACTTCTGTGTTGGGAGGACTTCTTGGGCTGCGGGTCAGCATCTCCAGCCTCAGTCAGCCCCTGGCCCTGTCCCCTCACCTACTGCCCTCCTTTCTGCTAACTAAGCGGCACCCGATGTTTTAAAAAGAAGGGACCGGTGCTCACTCGTCTCTGGAGCACTCGGACCCCTGGAGTGTCAGGTGGCTCCCCCACCGGTGTCAGGTGGCGCGGGCTCATCGTCAGCACTGATGCGTGCTGGGCACCTGAGCGAGACCCCTCTTGCCCAGGGAGAGGGTGCGTGGGTGCTGAGCGTTAGTCCCTTGGGCATTAGTCCCGCGGCCAGTGAGGCCTTAATGACAGAATGGTTGCCGTGTGCCTGGCCTGGAGGCCGGGGTGTGTAGAGATGCTTTTCCTACAATGCTTGCAGGTAGGGGTTTGATGTTCGTCCCTCAATATTCAGTCGGCTTGGAAAAGACCGGAAGGATATAGAGGCTGGAGAGGTCAGTGGGAGGCCTGTGCGAGTTTGGGGTCAGGCACGTGGTGGGAGATCCTTGTTTCTCTCTTAAGCAAGGTGACGGCAGGGCCAGCCCAGAGGTCCACGCTCAGCCTGTTGGCCAGGGTGTGGGGCCAGGCCCCGAGCCCACGTCTGCTCACCTTGCGGGAGGGAGTCTCCTCCAGGGCCCGTCAGGCGGGAGCGGGTCCCAGTTGTGAGGTCGGAGGAGAGCTGTGAAATCTGGAATACGTGAAATCAAACCGCGCGATGGAGCACTTGCTCTTCCCTGAGGGCCGTGTGAGGACACGTGAGCCGGAGATCTCGGGCCTGGCGTTTACGTCATCCTTTTGCTTTGCAAATTCGGAGACCAGGGCCAGACAGGGACAGAGTGGCACTCAGACACTGGGCTCGGGGTGTTAGCGCTGGGCCTGGAGCCGACGCACGGTCCTGTGCTCCTTGGGACCCTGCCTGGCCCACCGCTCCACTGGGGAGACGGCCTGAGCCCCGTCGCACCCCCGCGTCACCCCTGGGGGTTTCCGCTGTCCTCACACCGGCACTCTCTCAAGGTGGGGCGTTCTCGTGTGTTATCTATTTGTTGCCATTCGTTCTCTGAGAATGCATCAGGCTTCCGTGGCCTCTGCTCTTTGCTGCTCTCGAACTCTAGCTTTTTCAACTGCAGCTGCCATTCAAGGGAGGTGTGGAGCTGTCACGTGGGCGCTGGTCTCACTGGGGTCCGGTTACTTCTGTTAGAAACGGAAGGGCACCTAAACTCTCTAGGGCCAAGGGTGAGGGACGGGTGGACAGCAAAGGTGCAGCTGGGGAGAGGGGCTGGTGGGTTTGGGAGCTCAGGGACCCCGTGAAGCAGCTGTCAGTCCCCATCTCCCTGTGTGCGGAGGAGCCCATTATTCAGCTGGTGTCGCTGAGCATCTCCCAGGCTCCTGGTGTCTCATGCGGGGAGGAAGCGTCCTTGTTGCTGTGCGTGCAGGTGGCGTAGAGAGAGCCCCTGAGTGACGCTGCCTTCTGTACAGCACAGACACTTGGTGCGGGGTCCCTGCTCGGCACTGTGGATTTCAGGGCCCAGCTCCCTCTCTGGGGGGCCGTCCTGGGTGCGGTGGGGGGTGAGCAGCATCCCTGCCCCATCCACTTGATGCCAGAAGCACCCCCAGTGTGACAACCACAGTTGTCCCCAGACATGGCCCAGTGTCCCCTGGGGGGCAGAATAACCCTTCCCCCCAAGGTAGGGGATTGCACTGAAAAGGAACACCTAAAATCAAACTGATGGTGTTTGGGAGAATCTAGTTTTCTTAGAAACTCCCAGCAGCTCTCTGCCCCGCAGTCTGCAGTCTGCCATGCCCCGCTCACCTCCATGGAAGCGCAGGGACTTCTGGCACGTTAGTGACAGCGATGCTGCGCGGAGGGGTGCTGCCCTGCCTTCTGCAGGGTCTGGCTGTTGGGCATCGTCCTCTGTGGTCCATCAGGCCGGGGATCCCTTTCGGCCTGCGCTGGCCCTCCCGGCCGGCCAAGGGAGGGCTGAGGGTGGAGGTCGTCCCCATGGGGAAGGGAGGACCCTGTGCCCGCCACCCGCCTGCACACCGCCTGCCGTGCCGTGTGAATGGCTGTGAGGCCCCTCTTCTCCACCAGCGCCTGCAGGGCACGCCTGTGACCTCTGTGTGACCTGAGCCCTCGAAGCACAGGTTGCGGCCTCATGGCCCCCACGTGGCTCTCCTCAGTGCCCTGTGCCCCCTGCCCACTCACCGGGGGCTGTCCCCCGTGCTGCCCGCAAGGCTTGTTCTGAGCTCGGCAGTGACCAGCGCCTCTCCCTTGCCTTTTTCAGCTTTGAAAGCATGCAGAGGCTCTGTGACAAGTACAACCGGGCCATCGACAGCATCCACCAGCTGGTAGGTGGCCTTTGCCCTCCCCTCAGGCCCATCTCCTTGGCTGGGACCCCTGTGTTGTGATTCGCAACCCTGCTCCCGTCCCGTCACCTGGCAGTTTTAACGACGTGCCTCTGGACCCCTCCAGATGGCCCTGGCATGCCGGCCCGCAGAGCGCCCTGGGGTTCAGTGTGTGTCGTGGGCGGGGCACTGCTGGCCGCCAGTGTGGGGTGTCCAGGGAGCTGCTGCCAGGACCGAGGGGGTCTGTTCTCAGCAGGTGTGTCCCGTGTCATTGTCTCCCTTCCCCCGTGTGTGCCGTGGCCTAGCCTTCCGGGGGCTTCTCTCACCTCCAGCCGGCCCCCTTGGGGCACTCTGGGCATGGGAGGCCTGGGGCTCTGCTCATGCCCGGACAGGCCTTGGCATGCAGAGAACAGCGAGAGCAGGGCAGCTGGGAAGGCCGTTCCCCACAGAGGGCCCGCTGCCACTGGTGTGAGGGTGTGAGGGCTCCCCTCTTGGACAGCGCGGGTCCCTGGAGTGGGCCAGCTCTCAGGCAGGCCCCTTGCCTTCCTCAGCGGCGGGTGGGGAAGGTGACACTTGGTTGAGTGTGTTAGGGCCCTCCTGTGCGAGGGCCTGGAGCTCCCAGAGAAGCCCTGGGTGTCAGCTGTGTGGCTTCCACCCGTCCACCTCTGCTCGGAGTGTCCCATCGGTTTTGTCCTCAGGAGGAGGCCAGGCCTGAGGCCCTGGGGCTGACCTGTGCCGTCTCCAGCCTCCTGCACAATGGTGGCCTGTCCCGGGCTGTGCCTCTCTTGGCTGAGAAAGCCCCCCAGCAGCTGTCCCAGCCCCTGTCACAGGGCTGCAGGGGGCTGAAGTGCCGTGGCCGTGAATCTGAGGGGGTGTGGCGATGTTGGTGAGCTGCGTCTTAGACGGTCTGAGCCCGTGAAGGGCTGAGAGCAAGCCTCGGGGTACCTTCCTTGAGGCTGGGCCCTGAGAGGTTAGCACTGTTCTCAGGGACGCCCCAGGACTGGGACCCCTCCTGGGAGCCCTGGATGGCCCAGGGAGGGCCGGCGAGCGTCAGGCACGGGGTGACTCCTTACTCGGGCTGGCGTGTGCAAGTGGGTGAGGGGCCGGCTGTAGCCCCTGAGGCAGGTGGGGTCGCAGCTGTGGGCCCAACATCAGAGCTGCGGGGGGCTGGCTCCGGCCCTGCTCTTGGCCGGTCTCTTCTCCCGAGGAGATTTGCAGGCCAAGGCCGCCATCTGAGGCCAGGGTTCTGCAGGCAATGAGGCTAACAGGCCCTGTGATCTAGGGAGGCAGCGGCCCATGCGGGTGCCTGGGCAGGGCGCCGGCACAGACGCCTGGTGGCTTCCCAGGACCAGCTCTCTTTGCTTTGACAGGAAGTAGGGTTTGGGGCTGGGGAGCCGCCCTGTCTACTAAGGGCTTGAGCAGGCCCTGGCGGTCTCCCTCCCCGGCTGCAGAAGAGAACTGGGAGGAGCTGTGCATGCACACACATGCGCACACGCATGTGCACACCCACATGCGCACCCCCACATGTGCACACCCCACATGCACACCCCCACATGTACACACCCCCACATGTGCACACACCCACATGCACACCCCCACATGCACACACCCCCACATGTGCACACCCCACATGTGCACACCCCCACATGTGCACACACCCACATGTGCACACACCCACATGGACACACCCCCACATGCACACCCCCATATGTACACACACCCACATGCACACCCCCATATGTACACACACCCACATGCGCACACCCACATGCACACACCCACATGCGCACACACCCACATGCGCACACACCCACATGCACACACCCACATGCACACACCCACATGCACACACCCACATGCGCACACCCACATGCACACCCCCACATGTACACACACCCACATGTGCACACACCCACATGCACACACCCCCACATGTACACACACCCACATGTACACACCCACATGTGCACACACCCACATGCACACACCCACATGTGCACACACCCACATGCGCACACCCCCACATGTACACACACCCACATGTGCACACACCCACATGCACACACCCACATGTACACACACCCACATGTGCACACACCCACATGCACACACCCACATGTACACACACCCACATGTACACACCCACATGTGCACACACCCACATGTACACACACCCACATGTACACACCCACATGTGCACACCCACATGTACACACCCACATGTACACACCCACATGCACACACCCACATGTACACACACCCACATGTACACACCCACATGTGCACACCCACATGTACACACCCACATGTACACACCCACATGTGCACACCCACATGTACACACCCACATGTACACACCCACATGCACACACCCACATGCGCACACACCCACATGCACACACCCACATGTGCACACACCCACATGCGCACACCCACATGCGCACACCCACATGCACACACCCACATGCGCACACCCACATGTGCACACCCCCACACGCGCACACCCCCACATGTGCACACCCCACATGTGCACACCCCCACATGTGCACACACCCACATGGACACACCCCCACTTGCACACCCCCATATGTACACACACCCACATGCACACACCCACATGCGCACACACCCACATGCGCACACACCCACATGCGCACACCCACATGCGCACACACCCACATGCACACCCCCACATGTACACACACCCACATGTGCACACACCCACATGCACACACCCACATGCACACACCCACATGCACACACCCACATGCACACACCCACATGCGCACACCCACATGCGCACACCCCCACATGCACACACCCACATGCGCACACCCACATGCGCACACACCCACATGCACACACCCACATGCACACACCCACATGCGCACACCCACATGCGCACACCCCCACATGCACACCCCCACATGTACACACACCCACATGTGCACACACCCACATGCACACACCCACATGTACACACACCCACATGCACACCCCCACATGTACACACCCCCACATGTACACACCCACATGTACACACACCCACATGTGCACACACCCACATGTACACACCCCCACATGCACACCCCCACATGCGCACACCCCCACATGCGCACACACCCACATGTGCACACACCCACATGCGCACACCCCCACATGCGCACACCCCCACATGTGCACACACCCACATGCGCACACCCACATGTGCACACCCCCACATGTGCACACACCCACATGTGCACACACCCACATGTCCACACACCCACATGCGCACCCCCACATGCACACCCCCACGTGCACACCCCCACATGCACACACCCACATGTGCTTATACACACGTGCACATTCGCACACATGCGGGCACACACATGCATTCGCACGTGTGCATATTCACGTGTGCATCTGTACACATGCAGTGCACACACACAGCACACACGCGTGCGCGCACTTTCCTTCCCAGGAGGCAGCAGTAAGACGCGTTGGGTGGGACGGTCTCCGGGTGGCTGGCCGCATGTGTGACGCGTCCGGGCTCTCTGCTGTCCTAGTGGAAGGGGACCACGCAGCCCATGAAGCTGAACACGCGGCCGTCCAACGGGCTCCTGCGGCACCTGCTGCAGCAGGTGTACAACCACTCGGTGACCGACCCTGAGAAGCTCAACAACTACGAGCCCTTCTCCCCGGAGGTGTACGGCGAGACCTCCTTTGACCTGGTGGCGCAGATGATCGACGAGATCAAGATGACCGAGGATGACCTATTCGTGGACCTGGGCAGCGGTGAGTGTGGCAGACCCTGCCCTCCAGGCCTGCGCTTCCGTGGTGGGGCCGGCCCATCTGGTCGCAGGGCCGGGTAGCTGAGGGCGGGGCTCCCTGGCCCTCCCCTCCCCCCCCAGACCCGGCCCCGCGTGGAGAGGAAGTAGCTCCCACGCAACAGGCCCTGAAGCAAGCCCCTCCTTCCCGTGCCCGGAAACCCGGGGTCTACACTGCCCCCGCTCTGCTGCTGCTGCTCAGCCAGTCTGTGAGCCAGGCCCGCGGGCCCCCTGGGGCTCATTGCCAGAACCTGCAGCGGCAGCCAGGCCCGCGCCCCGCCGCCTGGTGCTGGCAGCCCTCACGCTGAGCTCCTGGCCCGCCCCTCCCTGCCGCCGCTCAGCTCTGCTCAGCGGGGAGGCCCGGTTCTCTGTGCTCCTGAAGGCCCCCTTCTCCCGCCCCTTCTCTCGTTGCAAGACGCGCTCCTGTTCCTGGGGCGTGCTCCTGGCTCTGGGTAGAGGCGGCCCCCATGACATGAGGGACCTGCCCTGCCCACCTTGCCCACACTGCCCCGCCCTGACCAGCACTCTGCCTTTTTGTGATGGGACGTCCTGGTCCCCGTGGGAAACTGTCCACTGAGTGAGCACTTGGGCTGCTGGGCTCCTGATGGACATGGTCGAGGTGACAGCCGATGGTGTGGCCGCCTGTCGGACCGTTGACCGCTCCATCGGGAGCCCATGCACAGCTCTCCTCTGGGGTATCTGCTGCCCCAACGTGACCTTGTTTTGCCATGAGACCCTCACACTTAGGGACTCGGAAGTCCTGTGTTAGCCAGGCCCGGCCTCAGCGCTGGAAGCCAGGCCCTGTGGACAGGGACACTGACGCCTTCCTGGGTGGAGCCGTCACTGCGTTAAGGCTTAACCGAGTGCGCAGTCCATGTTTTCCTGAGTGTGCAGTGCAGGTCCGTCATCTTGACGGCTGTCCGCGTGTCTGTGTGTTGGAAGGTGTGTGTTTTGAGCGGCGCTGTCCTCTGCGCACAGCTACTGCCCTTCTCTCCTGTGCCCTGCAGTGGTCGCACGGCCTCTCACTGTGGCCTCGCCGTCCACGCCGTGTCTCTGAGTGGCGTGTGTGGTGGTGGTTTGCACACCTCCTGTTTAGCAGGGAGGTCAGGGCTCTGAGAGCTGGTTGAAGTGCAGAGCTGCCCTGGCGGGCGTGAGGCTGAATTAGAGGGGGGGTGGCGTGGACACGCTGGTGCCCCAGCCTCCTGCCTGGGACCCAACCCACTGGGCGTGTGGGAGTATTGGCCTGCTCACTGGCTGCGCTGACACCACCAGGCAGCATGTCCGGAGACCCCGTTTCTGGCTGCCGGGGCTCTCCTGCCACCTCTGCAGCCCGCGTCAGAGCCCAGGCGATGCTGAGCAGCGGCGGATGGGCGTGCTCAGGTGCCTTTGGCCGTGCTCAGCCGTGGTGCGCTGCAGTGGTGCTGTGGGGGGATGTGGGATGGAGGGAGCCTTCCTGGGCCAAGAGGGTCGCATGGAGCCTGGTCTGTGTCTGGACAGAGAATGCCGAGCAGGGCCCGGAGACCAAAAATGGATTCCAGTTGCAGGAGCCTTGGTGTGGTGTCCGCTGATGATGAAATGTAACTGAGACAGCTGTCCCCTCGGGGGGCTCAGCTCACGGCCTGGGTCATCTGAGTAGGCCCAGCGACCTCGGAGAGTGCTGGTGCACCTTCGTGGAGACCCCATGGCCTCAGCCTGGTGACCGTGGTGGCGGGGTGCGGCTGTGGTGTGGGTGTCCCTGCCCCCCAGGTAGTCCGTGCCCTTGTCACCGTGCCACAGCTCTGACAGCCCATCTCCCCCTCTCTGCAGGAGTGGGCCAGGTCGTACTGCAGGTCGCTGCTGCCACCAACTGCAAACATCACTATGGCGTCGAGAAAGCCGACATCCCAGCCAAGTACGCAGAGGTGAGCGGGTCTGGGGTGCGGGCCTGTGTTTGCGTTTGTGTCTCTTTTGTTTCAGACCTTTGTTGGCGTGGCCCCCGGGGCCGGGGGGAGGTGTGTGTGGGGACATCGAGAGGGAAGGACGGTCCGGGGTGGGTGCCCCGAGGCTCCCTGGTCCCCGTGCACATTTGGGCCCCTCTCCATGTGTTTCCAGAGGCCGTCCCGGCTGTGTCCCTCTTGGTGCTGCCCACGAAGGGCTGCAGCCTCGTTCCCTCAGGGCAGGCCTGCCTTCTCCACACGCACCGTTGGGTCAGCTGGGTCCCCGTTGCGCCAGCGTCTGCCTGAGTGGGGATAGCGGGGTTTGGGGGGTGGATGTGGCTGAGCAGGGTCTCGTCCCCGCGGAGCCTGGGGTTCGGGCGTCTGGTGGACTCGAGTTCCCTTGAGGTCGGGAACCTTTTCAGGCCCCACAGTCTGCCCTCCCCTGGGCCCCCCAGTGCCGTCCCGTGCCTGCTCTCAAAGGGGTTGTGCCGGGGGGTGGCAAGCCAGCAGTCCCAGCTTATCCGATTCCATAGAGCGGAAGGGTGGTGAGGCGGGGAGGGCCACAGGGAGCCGCAGACAGACCACCCAGGTATGTTGAGGGGCCCTTCTTTGTCCTCCTGGCAGTCCCAGGTGTCTGACGGCTTGTCCGATTTCATTCCCTTGCAGACCATGGACCGAGAGTTCAGGAAGTGGATGAAATGGTATGGAAAAAAGCATGCAGAATACACAGTGAGTGCCATCGCTCCATGCCCGCGGCTAACGGTCCAGCCCGAGTCCTCTGTGCTTCCTCCCCTGACCCGCCGTCCTCCTCTCCCCCTGGGCCGCCCTCGCCGCCCGTCCTAGCGCCGGTATGGCCTGGCAGTGCCGAGCCGCCCACGGTGTTGGGGCAGGAGGCCCGCTTGGCTCCCTCCAGGAGTCCCTGGGACGGGCAGCTCTGCGCGCCCTGAAGTCCCCTCGCCCCTGTTTCTTTTCCACGCTTTCTTGGCCACCCTCGTCGTCCTTTCTCGGGACCGCCTTGGGGAGGCATGCAGCTGCTGCCCTACGCTCGGAGAACAGAGGTGGCACGTGTGCCGTTTCTTTCTCAGCCCTCGGCTGCACAAGGTTACTCAGCCACCATGTGTCCCTGGTCCCCACCGAGGTCTTGGGGGCCCCTGGGGCTGTTTAGGCGTAGCCCCTCCTTTGGTGTCATACACCTGTGCAGAGATGGTGTGAGGCTAGGCAGTGTGGTTGGGGTGACACGGTCTTTTCCCCGTCCCCTTGCTGGCTGAGTGGCGTGGTTCTCTTGCTTGCCTTCCCAGGAGCGTGTGACCCCGCCAACGAGTCCTTTTTCCTGGCAAATGTTGGATTGGGGCAGTATGCTCCATGGGCTGTCTCAGCTGCCGGCCTCCCCCTGGCCCTCGGTCTGCATCGCTCTGCCCGGCCTCTTGACGCCATGGCTCCTGAGGCCTCTGTTCCCTCTCTGCCCAGGGCGTCTGCGTCCATGTCTTGAAATGCATTTCCGCGCTCGGGACGACTCCGTTAATCTGTCTACCCGGGTTTTCTCTGTTGCCTGTGGACACACAGCTGCTGTGCAGTCTCTGTCCACTTGTCCTCTGCTGGGGTGTCACAGAGTGTGTCCCTACCACGCTTTTCTTGTCCCATCTCCGCTCGTTCCCGCCACACACCCAGTGGTTGAGGCCAAAGTCGTTTTGATTCCTCCTGGTCCTAATGTTCTATCCTGTTGCTGCTCCCTCCCAAAGACTTCCTGCAGCTGGTCACTTGTCTCCGTCTCCGCTGTCAGCAGCCTGGAGCAGGGCGCCCCGTGGGGTGGTGATGTTGAGTGAGAACCAGCGTTCCCTGTCTGTGAGGGAGACGGAAGAGGTCACAGAACCTGTTCCATGGGCTTCCATGGGCTGGAGGCGGACTGGGGGTGCGAACACCCCAAGCCGTTGCCCTCTCACGGATCGTGCTCTTGGCGTTGTGTCTGGAAATCATTGCCATACCTAAGGTCACCTGAATTTACTCCTACGGGTGCTTACAGGCCTCGTCTTGCTTGCGTCTTACATTTAGGTCCGTGGTCTGTTTTGAGCTCATCTCTGGGAAGGACGGAAGGTCCATGTCTGGCGTCGTTTCTCTGCGTGTGGGTGTCCAGCGGCTCCATGCCACTTCTCGCACAGGCCGCCTTTCTTCGTTGAATTGCCTTTGCTCCTTTGTCAGAGATGAGTTGGCGGCGTCTGTGTGGGTCTCTTTCTGGCTCTATTCTGTTCCCTTGGCCTGTCTGTCTGTCCTTTCGCCTCCCGCACGCTGCCTCGGCTCCTGCAGCTGCACAGGAAGTCTTCGAGTCGGTGGCGTCAATCCTCTGACGTTTTCCTTCCCCTCCGACGTGGCATTGGCTGCTCTGCGGCTCTGGCCTCTCCGTGTGAACTTGAGAGTCAGGTCGTCGATGTCCCCAAGGTGACTTGCTGGGGTTCGATTGGGGTGCGTTGAATCCATAGATCAAGTTGGGAAGAACTGACGTCTTGACAACATTGAGTCCTCCTGCCCGTGAACGTGGAATCTCTCTAACGGGCTGCATATAGGACGCTGGTCCCGTGAGATTAGCACCTCAGAGCCCGGGTGTCCTGTGGGCTGCGCCATCTAGCCTGGCGCAAGTACACCCTGTAATGTTCCCACGACAACGAAGTCACCTACCGGCCCGTTTCTCAGAACCTATCTTTGTCGTTAAGCGACACATGACTGTGTTTATGTATTCTTTAATTTTGTTCATCAGGGTTTTGCCGTTTTCCTCAAATAGATCTTGTGCGTACTTTGTTAGATTTATGCGTAAGTGTTTTCTTGTTTTTGGTGCTGATATGCACGGTGTTTTCTTTCTAATCTCAGTTCCGCTTGTTCCTCGCTGCTTTGTGGAGAGCAGTTGACCTTTGCATTTTGTATGTTAACATACGATCGTACCTTGATCCTGCAACCTTGCTGTAATTGCTGTTAGTTCCAGGTTTTTTTGTTGATTCTTTTGGGTTTTCTACGTAGATGAGCATGTCATCCTCGAACAAAGACAGTCTGGCGTCTCCCTCCCCGTCTGTGTACCTCTTCTCGGACCTGCCCTATGCTGTTGGGGGTGGGGACGGCCTTGTCTTGTGCCTGGTGGCAGCGGGAGAACACAGTTCTCGCCAGCAAGTGGGCTGGCAACTGTCGGCCTTTTGTGGATGTTCTCCATCGAGTTGATGAAGTCCCCTCTGGTCAGTTTGTGGAGAATCTTCATCAAGAGGGCGTTGGATTTTGTCACGTGCCTCTTCTGGGTCCGCCGACACGGTCCTGTGGTTCCTGCCCTCTGTCCATCGACGTGATGGTGTGCGGAGGCTGAGCCAGCCTCCACGCGTGGTCGTGGTGTGCGCTCTTGGCGTACGTGGTGGCTGTGCGGCGTGTTCCTGTTTTGTCGAGGATGTTTGTGTCTGCCATGTCCTGGGGGGAGACTGGCCCGTGGTCCTCATTCTCCTGTCTCTGGTTTGGCGTCAGGGGTGCTGGCCTTGTGGCGGGAGTTGGGAAATGCCCCCTCTGCCTCTCTTCTGCCTCCCTCGGTCCAGGACTCACACACCCAGGGCCTGGGCCCAGCTCCCCTCCCCTTTGTCTGGGTGTAGTTTCTTCCAGAATTCTCTGCCCTCCGTGAAGGCGAGGCTTGTGTCCTTTGACCTCCCCTGTCCTCCCGCGTCTGCGGTTCTGCGGTGTTTGTCATTCAGGCTGACCGGGCGTCAGTCCAGTTGCTTTCTGTCTCTAGGAAACTTCGGGCCCCGTCCCTCGTCCCCCGGCATGCTGCCTCAGAGTTCCCAGATGGCTTGCCATTTTCCTAAGACCTCTTGACTTCCTAAAACACAGGCTTTGAAATTTGAAAAAATCCTTCCTGCTCCTGGTGAGAGCCAAACTGTTCCAGGCACATAGCGTGAAAGTTTTTGTTGACACAGTTCCCAGAAACGGCCCCGAGCGATCTACACACAGCCTCCAGCGCTTTCTTCGGAGCGTGGTTTTGGCTTCTGGCATGATCCTTGTGGCTGGAGGAAGAGGCAGGGGGAACCCCGGGGGCCGCCCCACGAGGGGCTCATTTCTTCTTCCTTCTTGCTCCTCTCGTCACCATAGGGTGGGCGTTTGGGGGTCTGAGCATTGCGGTGCACCGGCTGGCACACGGGAGGGGCTCCCTGTGTGGAAACCGTCTCATTCTTTGGGTCTCCTGAGGTTTAGGTGCTCAGTAGCCCTGCCATGGCTCCTGCGACATGGCTGGGAGCAGAATTCGGGTAAAAGGACACTTGGTCATGGCCTTGGCACTGGGTGCCTGGAACAAGCTGGCCACAGGACGAGTGGCCGTCTGGGCCTCTGGTGTCCTCTCACCTGTTTCCAGAGAGCGGCCTGTTTGATGCGGCCCTGCTCCAGGAGGGTGTGGTGAGTCTGCCTGACCGTTGAACGCCCGGATTTGGCGGGAACTGTGTCCTGGGTCTTGAGAGGCCCTCCCGGGAGCTTTCTGTGGCTTTGACTAGGCGCCCTGGTTGGCAGGCGGAGTCCTGCATCCTCTTACGTAAGAACTGAAGAGGAAACAGAGCCAGCGGGAGCCTAAAAATAGCCCAGTGTGCTTTTCCAGGCCCCAGAGCCTGCCTCTCCAGGCCAAGGATCCCCGTGCGGCCTGCCTCCCCATTTGTCCGCTCCCAGCCGGGGCTCCCCCAGCCACCTCTGCTCCCCGCCTCCCCATCCTGCCGCCCTCCTGCTGTCAGAGCCCTTTCCTCTCCCTCCCCTCGGCTTCTGCCTCCGTGTCTGTCACGCCTCAGGGTGCCTCTCCACCCAGGAGATGCTCCTCCAACGCCCTGCCCGGGCTGGTATCCGGCCCTCCCAGAGCTCCCGCACACCACGGCCGTCCTGCTCGGGGCCGACTCCTGTGCCCTTGGCGCCTGCCGATGGGCCTGGCACAGTCGGCTTCCCCCATCAGGCCTCACAGAATTGCCGTGTGGGGAAGGGGCTTCGGCACTGTGTACATAGCTATGCCAGGTGCTTCCTGCCCCCGTGCGCGGGCACTTCTCGAGGCAGTGCCGCCCCTGTAGGCTCATCCACGAGAGGACGGCTGGACGCTGGCGGTAGCTGCTGCTTCCTTAGGGAGCCACGCATGTCTCGGAAACGTCACTGCGCCTTCACGCTGCTCCTGCTCCAGGTCGAGTCCCTGGGAGTCAGGGGCGGCCGGGAGACGGGATTTGGCTCAGCCGAGCTGTGGCTGGCTGCTCCTGGGCGGGTTAGCAGGTCAGAGCCCAGGGCCACCCATTGGTGGCTCTCATCCCCTGGGCTCCGAGTGGCTTACTTCAGTCTCCCCATTGGAGGGGTGCTTCACAGAGGCCGCGAGGTTGAGAGCATGTGTGTTCTGTGCAGGTGTGGGTAGTGGCTTCCAGGAGAGTGTCTGTCAAGGTGGAGCAGCCTGGGATGGCACCTGCCCTGCCTGAGTTGGACCCTGGACCTTTCTGCCGGCCTGGGCCCACAAGCAAATCAGTGGCCTCCCTGTGGAAGGACGATTGTGCAGACTGAAGCCGTCTGCACCTGTGCATGCTGGGGGCTCCCCTGGACTCTCTTGTCCCCTCGTGCATTTCTCCATACTTGGAGGTCTGTTATGTTGGAGCCAGTCCCAGGGTGACTGGAGGCAGGGAGGGACAGGAAGGTCATGTGCATCTTCCTGGCCATGTTAACTCAGGCACACTGGCCTCAGTGACAGAGCCAACTCAGCCAGTCACTCCGCTCAGACGGTCACAGCCTGTCTGTGCCAACAACAGAGCTGCAGGGCAGCTGGGCAGCAGAGCCAGGACGGTAGCTGTTTTCTTGCTTTGAACGTGAGACCAGAACTGAGCAGCGGTGCTGTGGCTTTAAACAGCATGGCCTTGATGGGCCAGCCTCCAAGGAGAGAGGCCCCATCAGGAAGAGCCTGGCGGCACCTGTCAGTCCAGGACCACCCCCAGGAGTGGGGACCCCTGGGGACCCCAGGACTCAGCAGCGGTTGTCCTCACGGCCATGGTTTATACAGAGAAAGGACATGAGTCAAAATGAGCAGAGGGAAGGGCATGTGGGGCGGGGGCGAGAGACCAGGCAGAAGCTTCCAGAGTCCTCTCCCAGGGGAGTCCCACAGGACGTGCCTGGTTTCCCCAAACCAGATGTGACGGCACGTGTGAGGGGCCGTCCCCAGGGCTCGGAGACCAGGACAGGGTTCTTGGGGGGCTGGGCACAGGGCCTCTGCCCGGCATGGATGGGGTTCTGGGCACGGGAGGAGAGCAAAGCTCGGCCAGACCCCGTGTCTGCACAGACAGCTGAGGGCTGGGAGCCTGGGCAGCGTGGGTGGCCGAGCCCGAGTCCAGGTCCAGATGCTACCAGGGGCCAGCCTGGCGAGCCGGCCTCTCTGAGAACAGGAGCCTGAGGCCTGTGGGCGAGCTCTTTTTGTCCAGCCTGGTTGGGACTTTGGACTTGTCACTCCGAGGCCTGGCTGGGCTGTGCGCCAGGAGCAGCGGCTGAGGCAGAAGCTTCCTCGGGTGGGGATGGGATTCAGATTCGGGCATGACTGGGACGTGGGCGGGCCCTCCCCCTACACCTGGACTGCCTTCCTCTGGCTCACCTCCTCGCACCGTGCACCTTGCGCCGTCATGTCGTGTCACATCACGCGGTGACCCGGGCAGTTCCCCTGTGTGCGCTCAAGGATGGAAGACATGTAGCTGCTCCTGCCCTCACATGGCCTCATTGCTCTGGGGCAGCAGTACTCCCAGGGCCTTGTCTGCTCAGTCTCAATTCCGTCTGCTCTGGGTGGGCACTGGGCCTCCTGGGGGCTACAGTGCCCCATCAGGCTCCTGCTGTCTTCGTGGGGGGGTTCCTGGTCACCTCATGGCACTCGTGCAGGTGGGGACGAGGTCCCATCAGCATCACCCCCACCCGTTCCCAGCCCCTGGCACCCATGAGCCCGCTCTCTGTCTGTGGATCTGCCTGTTCCGGACGTTTCCTGTCAATGGGATCACACGCCGTGTGTCCTTCTGTGTCTGCTTCTCTCTCTGAGCATCGTGTGTTCAAGGTCCATCCACGTGCAGCTGTGTCAGGGCCTTGCTCCCCTTCACGGCTGTGTTGTGCTCCAGCATGTCAGGGGACACACTCTGTGTGTCCATCATCCATTGGTGGACACTGGGCTGTTTCTGCTTTTTGGCGGTCGTGAATCGTGTTGCTGTGAACATGTGTGTGCAGGTTTTTGTGTGGACGTTTTCACTTGCCTTGAGTGGATAGCAAGGAGTGGTGATAGAGCCTTTTTGAGGAGTTATAAAGCCATGTTTCTTGGTTTGCTAGACCTTACCGCTCTGGACAGTTGGGTTTACGTGAATTGTGTTCTCTTGGACAGGCCTGGCCGTGGGGCACAGTGATGCTCATCTGCTGATAGAAAGAGCACAGAGAGCGGGAGGCCGGGGCAAAGACAGGGCCGTTCTCGGGTGGGTGAGCAGTAGGAACTGAGGTCAGGTTGCCCAGTGAAGGCCTGTCCCCGTGTCAGAGGGCCAGCCGCGCCTTGCCATGTGCGCTGGTGCTGTCTCGGGGCCCGTTGGCTGCGTGGTGTCTGGCCTGGCGTGGTCTGCGCCGGGCGCTCCCCTGTGCAGGCCCGCAGTTCTGTCCGCTCTTGGCAGTCCGCCTCAGTCCGAAACAGCCGTGGCTCAGGGGCGCGCCCTGCTGGCTCGGCCTGGACACGGCATCTTGGCTTTCCACTGCATTCTCTATGAGGCTGCAACCACTTTCAGCCCCGACGAGCCATGTCCTCGTCATTCGTCGTCATTTGTGTCCCACACTTGGGATGGGCACTGGAGCCCTAGGCGCCCTTCCTGCCAAGTTGCGTGCCTGGTGACCCGCACATCGTATGGCAACCTGCAGTGTGTGGTCTCGGCTATCCCCGACTGTCCCCTCCTCCCCTCGGAGCCGGCGGCCAGCTGCCTGGCCTTATCTCGTGTCCCTCCCACGTTGGCGACTTTGTGCTCATTTCATCCTTTCTTTGCGGGGGGTGGGGGTAGGGGCGCAGCGGCCGAGCGAGAGTGGAGAGTGAGCGTTGTCCCTGTCTTCTTCCTTTCAGCTGGAAAGAGGCGATTTCCTCTCGGAAGAGTGGAGAGAGCGGATTGCCAACACAAGGTACGCGGGGCGGGCGAGTCGGGGGCTCTGGGGGCCGAGAGGGCAGCACCAGGGCCTGGCTGGGCAGGGTGCGTGCTGGGGGGCCCCGCTGTCGCAGGTCCAGGCCGGACGGCCCTCGCTGAGCGGCTGCCTTTCCCAGGGCAGAGAGGGCCGGCAGAGGCCGGCAGAGCTTCCCTCCTCCACCCGGGCGCCTCTCCTCCCGCCAGGGGTCACTCAGGGCTGTCAGCAGAGCAGGTGGTCATAGCTGGGCAGGGCTGGGCTGAGAGGCCCAAGGCCCATTCTTGCCCCCCGCTGCCTGCAGGAAGGGCCCCACCCTGCCCCCTTCTGGGCCTGCGCTCAGCGTGGGTCTTGCTGTGTAGCAGCACCCAGGCTGGTGCCTTTGCCTCCTCCTCGGCCTGGCTGGGGGCTGTTTCTCTGCGCTCCCCTGTGGGGCTGACGCGTGACCTCAGTGCCCTCTGGCTCCTGAGGCTGCATCTGTGGTCCTTTCCGCTGTCCTGTCTTGCCATCTTCCTTTGTCCTGCCGCTGCCTCCGGCCAGGGGTCTGGGGAGTGAGGCTGGATCTCTGCTTTGCCCTGGCATCTGGCAGTGGCCACCCTCGGAGCACTTGCTGGGTCAGCAGGAAGAAGCATGGGAGCGCGAGCACCTAGCGTGGGTCAGCAGAGGTTGCTGGCCCTTGGCTGCGCTGCCATGTGGAGCCCGCACAGGTGGAGTCTGGCCTTGCAGTCTTGTCCTCTCTCCTGGGGACCTCCTGCAGGTTGCCCTTCATCCCACTGCCCGGTTCTCGGGGCAGATGGGAAGCAGGTGTCCCTCTTGCACAGCATGTTTCCTGTTCTCTCCCGTGAGAACTTCTCACCCTAGGCGGGCCCTCTGTCCCCCACTGGCTGGGTCCCCCACCGTTTGCTTGGGAGAACCACGCTGATCCCACTGATTGGGGTCTGGGCTCTGCTGCAGCTGTGGTGGGCTGAGCCGTGCTCAGGGTGCAGCGGGGGGCCCTCCCCAGTGGGCCAAGTGCTGACCAGCAGCGTCCAGGCTGAGGTGTCCCGTCTTCCAGGCGTCGTGGTGATGTAGGAGCACCCTTGCCTCGTCTACCTGTCGCCACCTGGCCTGGGACCCATCCCGTGGGCTCAGCCCCTTCTTCCTGCGGGCAGGGCGTGGGTGGGCCTCAGTGACTGGAGAGCGCAGCATGGTCCCAGTGCCGTGCAGCTCTGCAAGTGCCCTGGCCCCCCCCGCCCCCGTTTCCCCTAGGTGCTCTGCTTCCTGTCAAGGGTGTCCCCTCCCCCTCCAGCTCCTTGTCATTGAGGGCATCCATCAGTGCTTCGCCTGGCTTCGGTTAACTCCCTAGTTTCCTCGTGTCTGGAATGTGAGGGGGCCATGGCCTTAGGAGCCTTCTCCAGTCACGGTGGTCCCCGGGGGCTTTTCTGGCTCATACCCTGGTCACCTTGAGACTCTGGCGTCCAACCTTCCCAAGCTCGGGTCTGGAGTGGGGACCCAGCCAGGCCAGCCTCGCTCTCCGTGGAGCTTCCTTGCTCGCCCGTCTGGTCACAGCTGTGTCCGCCAGCAGCCCAGAGGCTGTGGCCCGGTGTCTTCTGTGCACTTTGCTGTGTGAGGCGCATGGAGGGAGCTGGGCTTTACTTGCACCTTTGGTGTTTCGTCTTGCGGCTCTGCCTGTTGCTGTCTGCTCTGCTCTGTCTGGGCTGCTGTGAAGGGTTCCAGACTCTTGACTTTAAAATTAGTGAGATTCGAAACAAGCAGCGTGGCGGGGAGCCCGCTGGCTGGTTCTGTGAGGGTCGGGAGAGGCGCTGTCCACAGTGCTGCTGCCATGGCCTAGGCCTGGCCGTGGCGTGGCTTTAGTGCACAGGCGCGCACGCCGGAGAGAGAGGCTGCGTCATTTTAAGGCTGGAATGGTCTGTCTTCAGGTCCTCCCATGAACCAGCTGCATGGGTGTTTCTAGAGTTTAGCCATTCGGAGAGTTTCTCTGGGTTAGCGAGTGTTGGCCCGGGCGGATGAGGGAGCTGGCGAGTGGAACGTGGCAGGCGGGTGTGCAGGCAGGTGACACAGCCCCCTGGTGTGTGACGGCAGCTTCCTGGACCGCCCGAGTGGGCAGCCTTCAAGTCTAGGGTCCTTGAGTCATCTGGGGCCAGAGAACATTGGAGAAAACAGGAAAGGACGAGTCACCCCTCCCTTAGAACTGTCCTTTGGTCCCGTGGACCCTCAAGTGGCTCCCTTTCAAACGCAGCTTGACCGCACCGTGCTGCCTTCCTGTCTGGGTGTCTGGTCACCCTCACACTGCTGTCCCCAGGCGACGGTTGTGCCACCCCATTCCAGCCAGGGACGTCTGAGAGGCGGGCAGGGAGGAGCAAGCAGTCAGTGGAGGGAGTGGGAGGGGGAGGCGAGGACTGGGGCCGCCTTGGCCCGCACGTGTCTGCTTGGGCTTTTCCAGAGGAGCCAGCAGTCTGATTGTCACGGAGAATTTCTGAGTTATCCATGTTAGTGACAAACCAGGGCAGCCGTCCTACCCTGCGGGCCCAGGAGCCCATCCCCGCCTGGGCAGAGGTGGTGCGGGCAGAGCCTGGGCTGGCCGGCCCCCGAGCTGGCACTGGAGGCGGCCGGCGTGTGTGCCCCGGAGCTCTAGACACTGTGGAAATGGAACCTTCGTTTTACTCAACTGGAATATTATTTTGCAGTGTTATATTTGTGAATAACTTTGCCTTTGGTCCTGAGGTGGATCACCAGCTGAAGGAGCGATTTGCAAACATGAAGGAAGGTAACGTACCCCAGCCCTGCCCTGTGCACCGCGCCCTCAGACGGCCACTGCGGTCCGTCTGTCCTGGCCCCAACTGCAGGTGCTGGTGCTCTCTGGGTCGGTTCCGACCCCATCCAGCTCAGTGCCCCATCGCAGGGCCTCAGCAGCGGGGTCCCAGGCCTGTGTCTTCCAGCCCAGTGAGGAGTGGAGCAGGCGTGGCCCAACCCCTGCTTGGGCGGGAGCTTCCCGCTGGCCCCAGGGCCTTGCGGGGCGGCCAGACCAGCAAGGAGAGCCCTGGGCTGTCGGTGAAATTGGAGTGGCCCTTAAACAACGGGTGACTACCTAATGTCCCAGCTTAGATAAAAGGGTCATTCATCGTGTATCTGAAGTTCAGACTTGACTGGCATCCCTGCTTTATCTGGCAGCCCTCACCTGGGATGCTGAGGGCTCTGGGGCTGTCCAGGCCGACTCCGTTGGCTTTTTCTGGGCCTTTCTCATTTGAGCCCGTCCCCACCTGGCAAGAGCCGCCCCTGCTGCTCTGTCTGCCTCCCTGCCCTCCATCCGCAGCAACAGGTGGCCGCCCAGTCCAGCCCCGGAGGGGAGAGGCAGGGCCGGCTCCCCTGTGTCTGAGTCTCAGCACTGCGGCCGGAGCTTGCCCATGCAGGTCGAGGGGCGCGGCTGAGAGCTGCCGGCGGCCTCTTCGAGCCTGGAGCTGTCGGGCCGTTGCCCTGGGGTCTGTTGAGCACTGGGAAGAGCTGTGTTCTCCCCATACCCAGGACAGCTTTGAGATTCAGGACTCCCCTGGCGGTTTTGTGCAGTGTGTGTTCTTCTATTGGGATCTGGCCCAAACCTTAAGGGGAGGTGCCCTGTCTCTGAAATCTTGACAGTCCACCGGTGGATGGGGAGGAACCCGTGCAGGCCGCAGCTCCCCGCGGCCCTCACCCCCTCACCCAGCCAGCCTCTCCCTGGGGACGTGGGGCTTCCCTCTTTTGACTCTTGTGTCCCCAGCTCCTCCCTCGGCCTGTGGTGAACTGTATGAGTTCCCTCTGCGCCCGAGCTGTGTGTGCTGCGGGCTGCATGCCCGCTCTGCATCCCCCAGAAGGTGAAGGGGGGAAGCTCCATGTGTGTCCCCACGTTAGCCACCCAGGAGGGAGTCACTCTGGCAGAGACGTTAGTGTCTCCTGTCCCTTTGCTATGTCTGGGGCGTCCTCGCATGCTAGAATGTCAGACTGATGAGAACACCCAGTTCTAGAACCTTCTAAGTAGATGGGAACCAGCTCATTTTATTTGAACCCTGATTCAGATTTTGTAACTGCCCCTGGATTTTAGTGTGTCAGGCTCTGACTCAGAAAGTGGGGGAGAAAACCCAGTGTGTTCCAGGAGGGGAAGACAGAAGAGCCAGCATCTTCTCCGAACGCCATCTGGGGTGCTGCGGGCGAGGCCATACCTGGAGCTTGGGCAGGTCCTCGCCAGTCTGTCTCCCACTGACGACGGTGGTGTCGTCCACATTGGATTTAGTCACAGAAAGCACCATCGATAATCCCATGGGCAGTCGAGCCAGGGAAAGCCCACAGGTGTCCTCTGACCTCAGATGCCCATCCTTCTCCAGGGACCTCCTGACATGAACTTGGCGGGTCTCCTGGGCCCCCCAGTGGGCATGCCCTGTCGAGGAGACTGGGCTGTGGGCTGTGACCTTAGAGGTAGGATATACAGCTCCCTCAGCCATCAGCCCCCCCGGGCTCTGGGGTCAGCAGCTCCCCTTCATGGCCCAAACAGGGAAGCTCCTGGACGTGGATGGAGGGATGGAGCCGCGCGGCTCTGAGAAGGTGTCCCCGCACTTCGCCAGTGATGACACAGACAGCAGGAGTCACCCGCCCTGCAGGGAGGTCCCCCAGAAAGCGCCCTTCCCCCTTGGGCCAATTAGAGCGGCTAATAAAGTGAGCTGCGCTGGTCCTCCTTCCAAGATGGCCTAGACAGACGCGAGGTGCTCCCGGGGTGGCCTGGCTCAGGGCGTCTTCCCTGCCCTGCTCCCACCTGTTTCCACCACCAGGCCTCTAGGGAGGCCCCCGAGTGCCACCTGATCTCAGGATGGTTCCCACGTTTGTTCCAAGCAAACCGCAGAGTTGAAGGACCTCTCAGCATCAAGCCAGGTGGCTTCCGGCCGCCTTCAGCAATGGCAGCTTCAGTGCGTGTGTGCGTGTGCGTGTATGCAAGTGCGTGTCTGTGTGCAGGTGAGTGTGGCACAGGTTCATGATCTTGTCTGAGTGAGCTGCACTGTCCCACTCACCCTGCACACGTCCCCCAGCCCGAGTATGCAGGCCCCCATCAGAGCCCACATCGGCCCGGCTGCGCCCGGAGCACCTCTTCTGTGTGTCCCTAACCTTCCAGCCCAGCTGTGCCTGGAACACCTCTTCTGCTGTGCCCCTAACCCATGACATTGACACATGGCCTTCGGGCCTCTGCCACTGATGTTTGAGAGCAGCCCCTCCGTCTTTTTTGACAACGCCCCAGTGGACCCCTTGTCTGGTCGCCTTTAGCCCATCCTGGGCTCATCCCCCGTGGTGAGCTCAACCTTGCCCCTCTGTGCCCTGTCTCCTGTGGGCCTGAACGCCCGCTTGTCGAACTAGGGCCAGCTCGGGCCCAAGGGTGGGGGGGGCGCCTGCCCATCCCTCTGGTCACCAGCTGTGTGCTGCAGGGGTGCACACTCGGAAGCCCCTCCTGGCCCTGTTGCAGGTTGCCGTTTCCCAGTTAGGCCGCTCTGAGGACTCGAGGTTCTGTTTCCTCATCCCGTGACGCACCCTGGATGCTCCCGCGGTTCAGCACGCCCCGTTGGTGCTGCGAGGGCCCTGGCCACCGGGCCTCTGTGAGGCCCTGGGCCCTCTGAGCTCTTGCTCTCTCCCTGGCACCACGAGGCTGCCACCTGACCTTGGCTTGGCTCGGCCCTGTGCCATGTCACCCGCCGCCTTCTTGGGGACAGCTCTCAGAGACCCGGCTGCATGTCGGGGTGCTGCTCGTGACTGAGGGGCTGTGGGGCATGTGCGTGCTCAGTTGGACTCATCCTGAGTTTTCTCATTTAAGCGTACGATTGTTGTCCACGGATGGCAGTGATTAATTTCTGTGTTTCAGGTGGCAGAATTGTGTCCTCGAAGCCCTTTGCACCTCTAAACTTCAGAATAAACAGTAGAAACTTGAGTGGTAAGAAACTTTCGTTTTGCTAAATTATCAATATATGTGATTCTGAGCCTCTGACGTGCGTTAATGCCGGGTCCCCGCAACGCCGCTGACATCCGGCCCGGTCGCTCTCTGTGGGGCCGTCCTGGGCGCTGTGGGGGTTGAGCAGCATCCCTGGCCCTCACCCACTCAATGCCAGGAGCACCCCCAGTGACACTCACAGATGTCCTCAGACATGACCTGGGGTCCCCTGGGGGCAGGACTGCCCGGGTTGGCCCACAGCTTGGATGGGAGTTTACGAAGCCAGAAAGGAGCAGGTGACAAGGCTGCTCTGCATTCACACTGAGGGCCTGGGTGGGCGAGGGGCTCAGTGCAGACAGCCTGCGATGGGAGGGGCTGGCACCCTGGCCCCTGGGGGAGCCACGTCGGCTCCGTGGTGCTCAGCCTTGTGGGTTTCTGGTGTTTGGGTGCTGGGTGCTTTGGTAGCCGTGTTTCGAAATCATCCTACAAGTGCTTTTCGATCCTACCCGGTTGAGCTCATTGCCTTTTTCCTCTGACGAGCCCTGTGGGTTAGCAGACTTGCCTTCAGGCATGTGCAGGCTGTGCGCCTCTCTCATCTGCCTGCGGGCTGGCCTCCACGTGCCTCCCTGGCCTGGTGGCCGTGGACGGGCCCGTGAGGATGTGGGTGCGAGGTACTTTCTGCCCGCTTCCTGCCTCGTCTCCTGCGGGTGCCTCTTGGGCAGGAGGTCACTGCCAGGAAACTGCACGCCGGGGCCTCGCCGCGGCTCTCCGCCTGGTGCTTGAGGCCCTGACGCGCTGCCTGCTGTGCGCAGACATCGGCACCATCATGCGCGTCGTGGAGCTCTCGCCACTGAAGGGCTCGGTGTCGTGGACGGGGAAGCCGGTCTCCTACTACCTGCACACCATCGACCGCACCATAGTGAGTGTCCCCGCGTGGCGGGCGCTGCGCCCTCCCTGGGCTGTCCTGACTGGCACCCTCCTCATCGCTGCTGAGGCCTGCACCCCGAGCGCCTTCCTCCCCAGCACTCTCACCCTACCCTCAGCTGTCACAGTTGTCTCTCAGCAGGAATGGCTGTGGCCAGGAGGTCGAGGCGTTTGTCTGTCTTCCCTTTTCTGCTCTCAGCCCTTGTGTAGGACAGACGTGGTCCTGGGTGACACGTGACGATAATGGACTTGGCCTTGGCATCTGAGGCCTCTGGTGTCCAGGGGCCTCTGGGCCGGCTGGAAGCCAGTTCTTGGGCTCACCCATGGTGTGTCTGCCCGCTTCGTGAGATGGCTGTGGAGGGTCTGCACAACCCCGGAGAGCGTGGCCCAGTAGTCGGGGAGGGTCTGGGCAGAATGCGTTCCCCTTGGGAGGCGAGGTCGTGGGCCTGTCTGGAAGCCTCGATGCTGCCAGCTCTCTAGTGGCGTCTGACGCTAGCGCGTTGGGGTGTCGCTTCTGTCCTGGCAGGGTTGCAACTGACTTCTAATACGAGTTTGTCTTTTCTTTCTCCATTTTTAGCTTGAAAACTATTTTTCTAGTCTGAAAAATCCAAAACTCAGGGTAAGTTTGTGTTTTTTTCCTTGACTTAACAACGTGGGTGTGCCGCTTGCCGGAAGCTCGCCCGTGTGCCGTGTGGCCACGTGAGGAGCGCTGTTGGAGCGGCGGGTCTGGGCGGCTCCACGGGCCTGCAGGCCCCGGCCCTGCCCCGTCTCCTCCGGCCCTCGCTCGCCCGTGTCCGCCTCCTCTCTCCCAGCTCCCGCTGGGCATGCTTCTTGTGAGCAACTGTTTTTTGGGAAATGGGTTGAACGAGTTGCAGTCTTTGAAAATTTTGTGGTCATTTGGTGAGTTGTGCTGAAGCACAGAATGGGCGAACCGCTCTTTCTTCCGTTACCCTGACCCACCGCATCCATAACACGAGACCCGAGGAGCCGGGGGGGCCGGCGTGTCCCGCCCCCGTCCAGGCATGGTGCGGCTGCTTCTGGCCTTGCCGGTCAGCACACGGTGTGCCTGCTGGCTGTCGAGAGAGCCGGCCTGAAGTCTGACCGTGTGGTTCTGCCACCCCTGTGGCGTCCCTCCCAGGGCCAGGTCCTAGGACTCGCCTCTCCAGCCTCCAAGCCTCAGAGAATGTCTGTCTAAGTGTCTTTCTCTTTGAGGCTCAGACAAGTATCTGAGCATGAAGAAGCCCCTTCGGAAATGACCGGCCCCGGCCCCCGGGACCCTGTGTCCTTCTGCTGTACATAGCAGGAGCCAGGTCTTACGTGGTCATCCCCCGCCAAGAACACAGAGCAGCTTAAGCTTTCCAGTGTCGCCCCATGTTTCCTCCTTTCGTCATGGCGTCTGCAGCAAATCTTGCTTCAGAGAACAGACTCTCTTGTGTAGGAAACACGCCATCCTGGGGCCCTTGGCACACCTGTCAGAGGGGCAGAGGGAAGTGACCGCCTGGCAGTGGCTTCCGTCCCTGCACTGAGGGTCCCTCGTCTGTAATTTGAGTTCCCATGACCGAGCTCTGGGGCTCTGCTCGCCTCCGGCAGACGCAGACGTGCTCACAGGCTGCGGCCAGCTGTGGGGCCTCGGGAGGCTCCTGGGCTGCTTGGCGCCTCAGTCCCCTCGTCTGTGCAGAGGGCAGAGGGGTGGACATGAGTGGACCTTGAGCAGGGGCTCCGGGTCTCCTCAGGCCAGGGCCTCGACCGCCAGCACTCTCGGGGACATGGCCGCACATGCTTTCCAGGAGGAGCAAGAGGCAGCCCGGCGCCGGCAGCAGCGGGACGCCAAGAGCAACACGACCACTCCCACCAAGGTGCCCGAGGGCAAGGCGGCCGCGCCTGTGGACACCCCCATGGTGAGCAGCCCCACGGCCTGGCGTCGAGGGCGCACGCCCTGGCCCTGCTGCCCTGGTCCTGGCGGGAGTGGCTCGTCTGTCCACAGTGACCTGTTGGGACCCGGCCAGGGAGGGCGATGCTGCATGCGTGCGTTGGTAGGCGCCCTCCCTCGCCAGGCCGGAGCAGGGCCGGGATTCCAGGCCTGGTCCTGGGTGCGTGGCACTTGCTCTCCTCCCCTTGCTGTCCTGGAGCCCGTGTCGCATGCTTGGTGCTAACAAAGGGCTTGGCTCCTGCCAACGCGCCCCCCCCCCCCCACAACCCGTCCGCTAGGATTCTGGTGCTGAGGACGAGAAAGCTGGGGCGACCGCCGTCAAAAAGCCGTCCCCGTCCAAAGCGCGGAAGAAGAAGCTGAACAAGAAGGGCCGGAAGATGGCCGGCCGGAAGCGCGGGCGTCCCAAGAAGGCGAGCACTGCGAACCCCGAGCGTAAGCCCAAGAAGACCCAAACTGCACTGGACCTCCTGCACGCGCAGACCGTGTCTCAGGCGGCGTCGCCCTCGCCGCAGGGTGAGCAGCCCCGCCGCCCAGCGTCTCCCAGCGCAGACGACCCCTCACGGCCTCCGCCCCGCGGCCCAAGCGCCGTGCTCCTCAGACGCGTCGTCCGCCCGTCCTGGCGGCTCCCCGTCCTTGCGCTGCCTCGGTGCGGTGTGCGGCTCTCTGGGCATCCCCACTGCCTCTCTCCTGCCCCTGGCACGGCCCACCAGCTCGGGGCAGTGGAAGGGCAGAGGTTGCTGGCGGTGTCCTGTGCTGTATGGGTCGGCTCGTGATTTCCAGATCCTGCTGAGGGTGGGACGTCCTGGGCTGTGGGTGTGGCGCCGCTTGCCCGGCTTCGCCGCCCCCTGCAGTTTGCCCGAGAGCAAGGCGCAGCAGGGCTTCTTGGCTCACCCTGCCGGCCAAGGCTCTGCTGGCTGCACGGCCACGGCAGAAACGACGCGGCCACAGGGATGTCTTAGATCGTAGGGATCATTGTCTGTTTCTAGAAGCGCCGAGATGTGGTATCTGATGGCGTCTTTGGACCTTAGGAGCTGTACTGAGTCTTATCTTTAAAAAAGCTGGTAAAAGTCCATGGAGCAGTCTTCTGGAACTCTCCAGGAGTGCCGGGCAGTTATTGAAGCGTGGCTGTTGCTGTCTCCCCACAGATGCGTACAAGTCACCTCACAGCCCGTTCTACCAGCTACCTCCCAGCGTGCAGCGGCACCCCCCCGACCAGCTGCTGCTGGCCCCCACCCCGCCCGCACTGCAGAAGCTGCTAGGTGAGCTGGCGCCAGGCGTGCGGGGTCTGCGGGTTCCACAGGTTCCGACCCCGTGGCTCTTGGGGAGGGTGCAGGGCTGAGGCTTTGCTTGTCTAGCGACCCCAGTGAAAGCCACGTTGTACGGGTGACCACACTAGAGGTACAGGGCCAGGGTCAGTCCTGTCAGGTGACCCCGGAGCTTCCGGGTCAGCAGGGCCGTGTAGTTGTCTGAGGCTGAGGTTCTGCCCCCCAGGGTAGACTAGGGAGCTCCTGGCATCGAGTGGGTGGGGCCAGGGATGCTGCTTACCCCCCACCCCTCCCAGGACAGCCCCCCAGAGAGTGACCCGGCCCCAGTGTCTGCTGTGTGGGGGATGGGCCTGTCAGGATGAGCTTGGTGCCACCAGGGCGCAGGGCCCTCTCTGGCTTAGCCGAGCACGTGCTCACATCGATGGGCCAGATCCCGGTGCCTCTGGCCACTTTGAGCCTGGAAGCAGGAAAGCCCTTCGCGCGGTGGGAGCCGTCAGGTTCCTCCGTCTGGCGTCCGTGGCATGTTTACTCGGGAAAGTTGGCAGGTTTGGTAGCTGAAACCCACGTGGTCTGGGGAGAAAGGAAGTGCAGGGTGACGACGGCAGGGCTGCGAGGGGCCGTGGGAGGGTCCCAGTGGAGGCGCTGAGGCAGCGTGGGCACCGAAGGCCCTGGTGGGATGACAGCGGCGAACAGACACGTTTAAGCGGCATCTGAGGCTGCACCGAGCAATCCCCCATTGAGATCAGGGCTCCGGCCTGCCCGCGTCGCTGCCCTCCGCCTCCCTGCTGACCGCGCTTGGGGCATTTCTGCGTGAAAACCCCGCCCTCGGCTCTCCCCTAGAGTCCTTCAAGATTCAGTACTTGCAGTTCTTGGCGTACACGAAGACCCCTCAGTACAAGGCCAACCTGCAGCAGCTGCTGGACCAGGAGAAGGTGGGCTTCGTGAGGGGCCGGCGTCTGCCTCTGGGTTCCAGATGTCCTCCACGAGGGGCTGGCGGGGCGGTGGAGGGGCCCCTGTCTCCCAGCTGCCGGGCTCCGATGGCCCCCGGCTCGCGGGGAAGTTGTCTCACTTCCCCTGACGTGGCCGCCCAGTGGGAAGGATGTGGCTCTGTGGCTCCTCATCAGTTTGTAACTCAAAACGCCACTCGTGTCGCACGGCCTTTGGACGGAGCGGTGGGAGGGGAGCCGGCCAGTCCCGTGGTGTGTGTGGGGCCCTGGCTGAGTCTGGAGAGGGGTCGGCCCCTCCCTCGCTGAGCGCCGGCCTTTCTCATCCCTGAGAGGGCTGGGAGGCTGTGCAGCCTTCCGGGCTGGAGCGTCTCACGTCAGGCGGCCCTCGGAGCGTGTTTGAGGGCAGGGATGGGGCACGGGCTGCATGGTCACCAGCCCTCCCTGCCGGCCCGTCCCCTGCAGGAGAAGAACGCTCGCTTGCTGGGTGCCGCGCAGCAGCTGTTCGGCCACTGCCAGGCCCAGAAGGAGGAGATCAAGAGGCTCTTCCAGCAGAAGCTGGATGAGGTAGAGGCGTGCGCCCCTGCCCTGGCTCCCCGTCCCGGCAACGACCCGAGTGTGGGATGGGGGCCGGGCAGGGGCGCAGTTGGCGCGGCTGAGATCCAGAAGGCCCGCTTCCTCGTCGGGCGCTCTTGGTTTTGAGCGTCTTCCTCACAGGGCGGCCTGGAACCTGGGCTCTGGTCCGAGGGCTGTGCCCCATTCAGCGCGTGGGGTGGGCACAGGCTTGTGTCTTAGGCCGTCCCAGCATGGCTGCCACCGTGGTCATACCTGGTGTAAGCCAGCCCCCTCCCCTTCCCACCACTGAAGCCCCAGCCCTGGGTTGCCCCTCCCTTTATCCACTGCCCCGTGCCCCTCCGTGGACACCCACCTCTGCCATCCTGTGTCCTCAGCTGGGAGTGAAGGCGCTGACCTACAATGACCTGATCCAAGCGCAGAAGGAGATCTCGGCTCACAACCAGCAGCTGAGGGAGCAGACGGAGCAGCTGGAGAAGGACAACCAGGAGCTGCGGAGCCAGAGCCTGCAGCTGGTGCGCGGGGCCTGGGCGGGTGCGGGGAGGGCGGTGGTCTGTTCCAGAGCGCCCCAGAGCACACAGGGCTCCTGCACCCCAGACCGGAAGGGCCGGGCATCCCTCGACCGATGGGCCTGGAGCCCGGTGCCCTGATATGCGTCCCGAGACAGAGATGGCCTGAGGGTGCCTGCTGGGCCTGGGCTGTCCTTCGCTTAGTCTGCAGCGGCGGGGGGGAGGTCCCAGGAGCCCCTGCCCCGTCCCCCTGTCCTCGTTCGTGCTCGGAACACTCGTGGCTCTCAGAGCATGTTAGAGCCACAGGCAGTTTCTGAGACTTGTCGGGCATGTAGGGCTGTGACAGCACGCAGGCCCCTTCAGGCGTCCTGGGCTTTCCCATTTCTCCGTGCCCCAGTGCTGGGCTCCTTAGGGAGCCCCAGGGTACAGGCCGTGCAGCTTTGCTCCCCTGGGGACCCTGGACGCATGTCGCTGGCTGGGCAGGAGCCTCGCTTCTAACGGGGCCTCTAGTCCCTCCTGTGGGCACCCCTCCTCTTGCTCCCTGTAGGACATTCCTTTCTGGGGACCCCGGCCTCCTCCTCGGGCTGCCTCCTCAGCTTGGCCTTCCAGAAATGGGTTCCATGCTCCCAGAACACAGGCCTGTGGGGACACCTGCCCAGACCCCCGGCCCGTCTCTTCCCCCGCGCCCAGTGTGGGGACGGGAAGCAGAGCCCTCTGCTGCGCGTCCCAGGGCGCGTCCCATCCCCCCACAGCCACGCATGCTCGGGGGTAGGGGCCAGCCTGGCCCGGCTCATGGCCTCGATCGCCCCCCCGCAGCTCAAGGCTCGGTGTGAGGAGCTGAAGCTGGACTGGTCCACGCTGTCCCTGGAGAGCCTGCTGAAGGAGAAGCAGGCCCTGAAGAGCCAGATCTCCGAGAAGCAGCGGCACTGCCTGGAGCTGCAGGTGGGCCGGGCCCGGGCGCTGGGCTTCCGCGGGCTCCAGGGGTGTTCTCAGTGCCCTCGGCATACCTGCCGAGGCCATCCGCCCGAGGACAGGGTACTCGTTCTGGGCGTCACAGTCACGGCGCCCCGGGCGTCCCCGTCGTCAGGCCTGGAGGAGTGCTATGAGTGCGGTGGGCAGGGTGCGCTCCCAGGGCGTCTCGGGCTGCAGTCTGCGCCTGGGGCTTCCTGAGGGCTCCTGGTGAACTGTTTCTGGAACAGTCACTGAGGAGATGTGTGTTTACGTGAAAGGCAGCTGGCTGGTGTCTTTGTGGCTGAGGGTGGGCTGCTTGTGGTGGTCGGCTAGGAGGGGGTGTGGGACGAAGGGAGAGGGCAGCCTCCGGGTCTGTTGCTCTCGGGCCTTTGCTGGCAGCTGATTCCCTGCGGGTGTAGCTTTCAGTCAGAAAGGTGCACAGGACGCTTGCCGGCGGTGGCGGCAGTGACTAAAGCTTGTGTGTGAAGGCTGGGGCCCCGCTGCATTTGTGTCTTGGCGGCGCTCCTTCATAACTCACGTAGGTGTTCCCCGACCCCAGAACCTTGTGGTTCTTGGAAGTAACTTATTACAGATGACAACGCGGCGGGTTTTTCTGCACCCACTCACTTTAAGGATGTTTTCTAAAGATGTGCTTCCATCTCTAAGAGGGGAAGTTTAGGGTCCCATATGATCTGCTGCCGAGCAGCTTCTGAAGGGCTGGTGGCCCAGGGGTGTCCCGCTCGCTGAGCCAGCAGCGTGTGTCCTAACAGAGGGTCGCTGACATTGTGACCAGAGCCGGGTGTTGTCCACACACCAGCCTGCACGGAAGTCTCGGAAAGGGAATATGTTTGCGTTCCATTTCTTCTGTGTGATAAAGAAATGACACATGTTCACAATAAGGGAAAAAGCCAAAATGGGTAAACCGAGAAACAAAGGCTCGCGTCCCCACCCCCCAAAGAAAGTGCTGTCTGGGCTTTCCCGTCCTTCGTGCTCTCCCGGAAGGCCCCTTCTGGCGGGTTGCAGGCTGGGGCTGGGCCCTCGGCGGTGGGGGCGCCTCCCCCAAGCGGCAGGCTTGACACCCGCTCTGTCTTCAGATCAGCATCGTGGAGCTGGAGAAGAGCCAGCGGCAGCAGGAGCTCCTGCAGCTCAAGTCCTGCGTGCCGCCCGACGATGGCCTGCCCCTGCCCCTGCGCGGGAAGGGCGCACTGGGCCGGGAGCTGGAGGCGGAGCCCGGCCGGCTGCCCCTGGAGCTGGACTGCTCCAAGCTCTCCCTGCCCCACTTCAGCAGCATGAGCCCGGAGCTCTCCATGAACGGCCACGCGGCCGGCTACGAGCTCTGCAGCGCGCTGAGCCGGCCCTCGTCCAAGCAGAACACCCCCCAGTACCTGGCCTCCCCGCTGGACCAGGAGGTCGTGCCCTGCACCCCCAGCCACGGCAGCCGGCCGAGGCTCGAGAAGCTGTCCGGGCTGGCCTTGCCTGACTACACCCGGCTCTCGCCGGCCAAGCTGGTCCTGAGGCGCCACCTGAGCCAGGACCACGCGGTCAGCAGCAAGGCGGCCGCTGGCGAGCTGCACCCGAGGTGAGTGCGCGGGCCCACGGGCTCTGCGCCTGCTGCCTGCTGCCCCGCTCGGGCGCCCTGCGGCTGCCTTGGGGTCTTTTGAGCGTGAGCTCATCAGTTTGGAAGGGATTCGGGGGATTTGCTAGGCCCAGGCTGCCAGCCTGTGGAACGTGGCTGTGGGCTCCCCAGAGAATGACCAACGGACACATCTCGTTCCAGAGCTGAGCACGCCAAGGAGAACGGCCTTCCCTACCAGAGCCCTGTCATCGCCAACGGGATCAAGCTGAGCCCTCAGGACCCTCGGCCCTCATCCCCCGTGGCCTTACAGATGACGGGAGAGAAGGGCAGCGAGAAGGTGGGCGGGTCTCCCCCTCGGAGAGTGTTCTCCACGAGTCCGTTAGGGGATGTTGTCCTAGGAGGCCTGAGTCTGGCCTGAGGAGGACGTGGGGCGGATGTGGGGGAGCCAGCGGTCAGGCCGGGCGGGAGGCGATGCCAGGTGGGGGGCTCGGGCTCTGCTGTGTCCCGCCTGTGGTCACCACGCTGTCCTTGGGGTGAGCCCAGCACATGGGGTGATAGCAGAGCCGCTCTGGGCAGTTCCTTTGTGCATGTAAGGCAGCGGGTTCGGGAAATACGGGGAAAGGGAGAGCGTGAGGAGCTGGCGGTTGGATGGATGGAGTGCAGGTGGGCGGGGGTCCTGGAAGGTCAGGAGGAGCAGTTTGGGGGCGGGGGCCCATCCGCTGCCGTGGGCCCTGTCCTGAGGTGGGAGGGCCGTGGTGTGCTCCAGTTGCGCTCTGCTCAGCGGAGTGAGCGGCTGTGCCGGTGTGCCGCAGGGCCTGAAGGAGCGCGCCTACGCCAGCAGCGGGGAGGCCATCACCAGCCTGCCCGTGAGCATCCCGCTCAGCACCGTGCAGCCCAGCAAGCTGCCCGTCAGCATCCCCCTGGCCAGCGTGGTGCTGCCCAGCCGCGCCGAGAAGGCGGTGAGTGCGCCGCGGGGAGGCGTGGGCCGGCCCGGGAGCCTGGCGTCCCAGAGCACCAGGTGGACCCGAGGGTGCTGCGCCTGCTCTTCTCCCCTCGAGACCTGGTTCCTTCTTGTTAGATTGCATGCTGTTGAATTTTTAATGTCCCAGTGCTCTGAGAAAGATAGAACGTCCAAAATCCAAGTTTAGCTGCAGTGAGGTTTTGCTATTTTTATCTCAGGTTTTTTGTGTGAAAGGTGGTGTGTGCGGGTAGAGAGGGGATAAAACTTCGGATTTGGTGGAAGCTTGCAACCTGTCTCCCTTCCTTCTAGGCCACATTTGCATCCTCCTACCTCACACGTGTGGACACACGAATACCAGAATCTTGTATAATGCAGCCTTTTTGTGGTTTTTGTTGAGATATAACTCATAAATCACCCATCTAAAGTGGACATTTTAGTGGCTTCCGGAACATTCCATCACCCCAAGGAGACCCATCCCCATCAGCATCCCCCCACCCCCTCCCCAGCCCCTGGCCCCCACGAGCCCGCTCTCTGTCTGTGGATCTGCCTGTTCTGGATGTTTCACATCAATGGGGTCACACGCCGTGTGTCCTTCTGTGTCTGCTTCTCTCCCTGAGCGTCATGTGTTCAGGTCCGTCCACGTGCAGCCGTGTCAGGGCCTCACTCCTCTTCACGGCTGCGTCGTGCTCCAGCGTGTGGGTGGGCCACATTTGTGTATCTGTTCATCTATTCATGGTCATTTGGGTTGTTCCAACTTCTCCTGTCCTGTGTCACGCTGCACTAAACGTGCGTGTGCAGGTTCTGTGTGGACGGCTGCTCTCACCTTGTCCCCCAGGAGTGGAAGGGCTGTGTCGAATGTAACTGCAGCCCCTCGCTGCCCTCCTTGTCCCTTCACCTCAGCCTGACACGGCCCCTCAGCCAGGCGATACTGTAGAAGCCCCGCCAGACACCTGTACCTTATCTTGTCAGAACTCTTGGTGGCTGCCCGCTGCGTTCACACCCTGAGCACACGGCTCTCACACACCTGCCATTCTCTCTTCCTCGGGCCGTTTGCATTTCTTATGGCTTTTGCCCAGGACCCCCTCCCCGACCTTTGCTTGCCGCCCAGCTCAGCTGATGGTGTGCGCTTCCTCTCCACAGAGAAGCACCCCCAGCCCTGTGCCGCAGCCCCGAGACTCCTCATCCACACTGGAGAAGCAGCCGGGTGCCGGTGCCCATGGTGCCGCGAGCAGCGCTGCTGGAGGCAGAGGCCTCGCCCTGGCACCTGCGGGTAAGAGCCCTGCCTGCTGCCGTGGCTCCCTCCCCCTACTTGGCCTCTGCGCAAGCTCGGCCTGGCCCCTCCAGCCACTGCCGCCGCCGCTCTCTGAAGCGGGAGGGCCCAGGCTGGGGACGGGAGGCAGGAGCAGGGTGTCTCCGAATGAGGCTCAGGGATGCCAGGCCGAGCTCAGAGCCGGCCCGGCCCCTCCCACCTGGGGTCTGAGCTGTGGTCTCAGCGGCACGGCGAGCCTGTGTGGGCCTTCCTGACGTGGCTGCTCAGTCTGGCTGGTGTCAGCCTGGCATGTGCACTCCCCCTGGCAGATGGTGTCCTCGTCTCGCTGCCAGGGGCGTCTGGGCGGCCCAGTTCCCGCTGGGTTCCAGTTCTTCTTCAGAGAGCTCTGATTCTTGACACATCTGCGTGTCAGCACAGTGCCCAGCGGATCTGTGCCGGGCCCGGTGGAGCAGACACTTGGGGCCCTGCCGCCGAGGGGTCTCTGTCACATCTGTTAACACCACAGCGTGGAGGCGCCAGCCACAGTCCAATGGGTGGGTGTGTGCCAGTAAACTGGTTCCCACCACGGCTGGGCCGAACCACCAAACCCGCGGGCTGGGCCCCTGTGTAGCCCGTGGCCATGGGGTAATTACTTCTCCAGGAGCGAACAGTAAAACGCAGGGGCCCCAGCCAAGCTGAGACCCTTCTAGCATCCACCTTCTTTAGCACTGGCGGCCTGATGGCTCTCATCTTCTCTCACAAGGGTTTCATCCGGGTTCCTGAGCCTCCAGGGGCCCCAAGAAAGGGCTCGGTGTGGGGAGCGCCAGGGGCCACTCCGGTGTCATGGGCGGGCTCCTCCACCTCCCATCATCCCACGTCCAAAAGCGTGGCCGCCTCGTGCCAGCGCCTAACAGGCCCCGGGGCTGCGTGGTCTCTTGCCCGGCAGCGCCTCCCAGGCGCCTGCCTGGCTCCTTGGTGCCCATCTCTGGGCATGGGGGGGCTCACTGCCACACAGACGGCAGGTTCCTGGGTGCTGAGCCAGCTCCGCCAAGGCCGGCGCCGTCCTCGGCCAGGCTGAGGGTCTCCTGGCACAGACCCCCTGAGGAACCCGCGTTTCTCCCGCAGGATTCTCCTACGCTGGCTCCGTGGCCATCAGTGGGGCCCTGGCGGGCAGCCCAGCCCCACTCGCTCCTGGAGTCGAGCCCGCCGCCTTTGACGAGTCCTCCAGCTCGGGGAGCCTCTTCGCCACCATGGGGTCCCGCAGCTCCACCCCTCAGCAGCCTCCCCTGCTTGTGCAGCCGCGGAACTCCGGCTCAGCCTCACCCGCCCACCAGCTCTGCGCCAGTCCACGGCTCGGCGCCGCCCAGGGTCCGCCCCCCGATGCCGGCAAGGCAGACCTTCCCTGTGAGTCCGGCCTCTCCGACCCGGAGAGCGAGGCCAGGAGGAGGGTCGTCTTCACCATCTCGGCAGGTGCCCCCGGCTCCAAGCAGTCGCCTTCCAGCAAGCACAGCCCCCTGCCCTCGGGTGCCCGTGGGGACAGCGGCCAGAGCCACGGGCAGGACAGCCGCAAGCGGGGCAGGAGGAAGCGGGCGTCGGTGGGGACCCCCAGCCTCAGCTCGGGTGTGTCCCCCAAGCGCCGGGCCCTGCCATCCGTCGCCGGCCTCTTCACGCAGTCTTCAGGGTCCCCCCTGAACCTCAACTCCATGGTAAGCTGAGGGGGGGCTGGGGCAACCTCCCCACCCCCGGGCCAGACAGGCTGATGCCTGCACGCTGCGCCTTCTGCCCCCAGGCCCAGCTGAGGGGGGCGGGCGCCCGGGAGCCTGCTGACAGGGCTGTGCTGTCTGTGCTGGCCCTCAGGTCAACAACATCAACCAGCCTCTGGAAATCACGGCCATCTCGTCTCCAGAGAGCTCCCTGAAGAGCTCCCCGGTCCCTTACCAGGACAATGACCAGCCGCCCGTGCTCAAGAAGGAGAAGCCCCTGAGCCAGACCAACGGGGCCCACTACTCCCCGCTGACCTCGGACGAGGAGCAGGGCTCCGAGGACGAGCCCGGCAGCGCCAGGCGAGTGGGGGCTCCGTCCGTGGGAGGGGCGTCCGCTGGGAGGCTCCCCTCGTGCTCAGCGTGCCCCTCCCGGGGCGGGGCAGGGACAGGCAGCTGCCACCTGCCCTGAGGCTGTTGATTTTAGAACATTTTTATCACTCCAAAAAGAAACCCTGTCCCCATTAGCAGTCACTCCCCCTCTCTCCTCTGGCCCCTGGCCCCCTATCTACTTTCTGTCTCTGTGGATGTGGCTCCTCTGGGGACCTCCTGTGAGTGGGTCACACAATGTGTGTCCTTCTGTGTGTGGCTCATGTCGCTGAGCATCACGTTCTCCAGGTTCACTCACGTTGGAGCAGGTGTTAGGACTCCCTTTCTCTTCAAGGCTGCGTAATGTTCCAGTGTCTGGATGGACCACACTGTGTGGACCATTCACGTGTCCATGGACACGCCTTTTGGCTGCACTGAATCACGCTGCTGCGAACATGCCGTGTGTGTTGTGTGAAAACGTGTCTTCATTTCCCTGTTCCCTGGTCGTGGGATTGCTGGGTCCTGGGGAGACTTTGTGTGTCACTGTTTGAGGACCTACCAGAGCATGCTCCAGTGGCCGCCCCGTGTCGCATCCTGCCAGCCGTGCCCGGGGGCCGTTTCTCCACATCCTTGCCAACGACACCTGTCGTTTTCAGGCTTGGTGTTTAGCGTGATTGCTGTTCTCACGGGTGTGGAGTGGGTGTCATTAGGGTGCCTGGTGACGTTGAGCGTCTTCTCAGGTGCCAGCTGGCCATTGGGCTGTTCTCTCTGGAGACGTGTGTGTGGTCCCTGGTGCGCTATTTCAGGGGTTGTCTTTACTGTTACTGTGACGTTACGAGTCTTTGTGCGGGCTGCACACAGTGCCGTCTCAGAGACACGGTCTGCAGGCGTTCGCCCCGTGCTCGGGGCGCTCTTCCCATTTTCTCGCGGCCGTCCTCTGAAGCACAGACCGTTCAGGGTGATGAAGCCCGTTGGTGCCCGTTTGCTCGGGTGTCTGTCCACGTTACTTCATGTTGTCGCTGCCACATGTGAATTGTGTTTTGTAAAGTATCGCACCCGGGCCCTCTGCCTTCGTGTTGGGAATGCCCCACTCCATGGCTTCTGCCTTCTTTCGGGAGTTCCCCTGGGTCTCTGGAGGTCAGCGTTCTTTGGGACAGACCATAACAATACTGACACACAAACAGACCGTTGTGTACTCCGGGGCTGCTGGAGCACCAGCTTGCTGCTCTGTCACGGGCGGGCGGGTGCACTAGAGACCCTGTGAGTAACGCGGAGCCGGCACCGCGCCTTGAGAGAGAAGCTAGACGGAGACGCTTGTCTGGGACTGTGGGTGTCTCTGTCCTGGGAAAGGGCACCCGTTCCTCCTCCCTGTCCCCACCACCAACAGCACCGTGCCAGGGCTGGGGCCCTGCCCGGCGGTCCTCTGAGGGGGTCAGAGGGTGAGCAGGCCGTGTGTCCAGCTGCTTCCTGGTCTCCCTGGGCAGTTTCATTTAAGGATACCGCTCTTTCACACACACTTGGATTCAGACATTCATTGTGGCTTTTTCTCTTCTTCACAGAATTGAGAGAAAAATTGCAACTATCTCCTTAGAAAGCAAATCTCCTCCAAAAACCTTGGAAAACGGTGAGTAACGGTTTCCCCAGCAATAACTCCGAGGGGCAAGGTAATGCAACCCCAGGGGTGGCCTTCACACCTGGGGTTGACCACACTGCCCGGCCTTTCTGGAATTGTTTCTGGGTGGGGTTGAGTCCCGCCTGGGAGGCAGTGGTACCTGGCCGGGCTGGTCTTGGTGCTGCGTGGGCTGCGTTCTCCGTGGCCTGGGCGGCAGTCCTGTTTCCTTCCTGACTGAATTTTGGCCACAGTCTGATTTTCTGTGTTGAATGCGCCTGCCCTCCCACAGAAGCCTCCTCTGTGTGCAGCTTCCTCTCCAGCCCCACCCTCACCAGAGTCGGGGTGAACCGGGTCCTCCCGAAAGAGGCACCTGTGAACCTAAACACGCTTGTCTCGGCCAGAAAGGTGTCCTTCCGAGCCGGCGGTGGTCTGCCCCTATGCAGTGTCCTCGTGGATCCCCTCAGAGACCCCACACCATGTCTTCCTCCCAATTTGGCCTCTTAGAGGCGCCCGGGCCTCACAGCTTCTGCCTCTCCCTGTCAGGTGGCGGCCTGGCGGGGAGGAAGCCGACGCCCGCCGGCGAGCCCGTCAACAGCAGCAAGTGGAAGTCCACCTTCTCCCCGATCTCCGACCTCGGCCTGGCCAAGGCCGCCGACAGCCCGCTGCAGGCCAGCTCCTCTCTGAGCCAGAACTCCCTGTTCGCTTTCCGGCCCGGCCTGGACGAGCCCGGCTCGGCTGACGCCAAGCTGGCCGCCCACCCCAGGAAGAGCTTTCCCAGCGCCCTGGCAGGGGCTGGCGGGCTGAGCCCGAGCAGCACCCCTCCCAACGGCTTCGCCTTCAGCGGGGGCCTGGCTGCTGACCTCAGTGCACACAGCTTCAGTGATGGCGCTGCTCTCTCCCACAAGGCCCCTGAGGTGGCCGGCCTGGGTGCCGCCCCGAGCTTTCCCGCACCGAGGGGCAAGGAGGCCGGTGCCGCAGAGCCTGGCTCATTTGTGAACAAGAGGCAGCTGGATGGACTGGGTGGCCCGAAGGGCGAGGGGGGCAAGGGCAGGGATGTGGGCGAGCTGGGCCTGCCCGTGGTCGGGCCCTCGGACAGGGCCTTGCTGGTGCACAGCAAGGCGGGCAAGGGCCGCGACCGCGAGCCCGACTCCAAGAATGGCCACAATCTCTTCATTTCTGCTGCCACTGTGCCTCCCGGGGGCCTCCTCAGTGGACCAGGCCTCGCCACGGTGGCATCCTCGGCGGGCAGCGCAACGCCCTCTGCCCAGACGCACCGCCCCTTCCTGGGCTCCTTCACCCCCGGCCCGCAGTTCGCCCTGGGCCCCATGTCCCTGCAGGCCAACCTGGGCTCGTCTGTGCTGCAGTCCTTGTTCAGCTCCGTGCCGGCCGCCGCCGGCCTGGTGCATGTCTCGTCCGCCGCGACCAGACTGACCAACTCGCACGCCATGGGCAGCTTCTCCTCCGGGGTAGCAGGCGGCGCAGTTGGAGGTAGGCAGAAGCACGTCCCTGCCGTCTGCATTGCGGGTCCCGCGGGCCTGCTCTGGGGTAGCAGGCGCGAAGCCGCACACCATCGCCGACACTCTCCTGGAGCGCCAGCTTTAACCACGACTGCCTTGCAGGTTCCCTTCCAGAGCCCCCTAGGGGGCGAGAGGCTGTGCCCGCCTGTCCCTTTGTGTCCTTTGCTCCCGCCACCTCGTTCCTTCCCACGAAATGCAGACGTGCCTGTCGTGTGGGCAGAGCACTCACGTGTGAGTCGGCCCGTGTCGGGCTCTCTGGTCGTGATGGCGTCCCTCCCGCCTGCTGGGGAGCCCGAGCCAGGGCTCTCCTTCCTCCAGCGGAGGGCGCCTGTAGACCGGACACAGCTGGGCTTCCGGGGCGGCCACAGGGGCTGGTGCTGGGGAAGAGCGATTGGCCACGAGCGCCTGCTGCACGGTGGCTCTGGGTCGGGGTGGAGAGGAGCCCCAGGGCCAGGGCGGACCGGGCCGGGCCGGGCACGGGCAGTGAGGCCCTCACTCTGGGGGAGCCCGGCGGGCGTGCCCAGAGGGCTGAGGCCTGGGCCGCCTGCAGGTGAGTCTCCCCGGCTGCCTGCCCCGCTGCTTGCGCTGCACCCCTGCCCTGTGCCACCCGCGGAGCCGCCACTGCCGTCTGCTGCCCCTTGCGTGTCGCTCTAGCTTGACCAGAGAATGCCCGCTTGTTGAAGCTGAGTTTTTCTCTCCTGTTTGCAGGTGTCTTTAACCACGCGGTGCCTTCCGCCTCTGCTCATCCGTTTGGAGCCAGTTTCGCGGGCAGCGGGGCCGCGTGTCGCAGCGCCACGCTGAGCTTAACCCCGCTGCAGGCGGTGGCCGCCACCCCCGCCTCTTCCTTTCAGGCCCCGGCCTCGGTGGAGTCGCGGCCGCCCCCACCCCCGCCCCCGGGCCGGCCCCCCGCGGGGCCGCCCACCCTGCCCGCCCCCCGCCCGCCTAACGCCGCCTTGCCTCCTCCTCCCGCGCTGCTCCCGGCTAACTCCGAGCTTCTGCAGAGCCTCGCGTCCCTCCCCGCTAACCGAGCTTTCTTACCTGCCTCCTCTGCCGCCTCCCTGCCGCCTGCTAACGCCTCTCTGTCCATCAAGCTCGCCTCCCTCCCGCACAAGGCCGCCCGCCCCGCCCTCACCGGGCCCCGCCAGCCCCTGCCCGGCCTGGCCCTGGCCCGGGCGCCCGTGCTCCCGCAGGCCAGCTCCACGGGGCCGTCCGCCGTGTGGGTTTCCCTTGGCATGCCGCCTCCGTGTGCCGCGCGCCTTGCGGGGGTTAAGCCGCGATAAAGACCTTGCTTAGCTAGCCGTTCATATGCCGTCAGGTAAGGCCAGAGCCCGCCAGGTGGCCGTGTGAGATTCTCACCTGCCCTTGCCTTTGCAGGGAACGGCCGGGCCCGGCACCGAGGCGGCCCTGCCTCGGCCGGCGGGCAGAGAGTCGGTTCTGAGAGGTGCTAGTGAGCAGGAGCCCGGGACCAGGAGGCTGGGGCAGCCTGAGTGCGCCGTGGAGCTGGGGAGGGCTGCTCCACCCAGGCCAGTGGGGCCGTGCAGGGAGGGGAGCAGGAGGCGATGGGCGCGGCCAGCAGCCTGGCCGTCCTGCCCGGCTTGAGCTTGCGCCAGCCCCGGGCCGCGTGTCTGCAGTGGCTGGGGTGCCCAGCAGGCCCGTGTGGGGCCATGGGGCAGCTCAGAGTCCCAGCCTCGCCGTGTGTCCACTTTAGGGCCTCTCTCAGCCTGGTTCCTTGAACACACCTCATAGGGTTTAGGAAAACTCAACCCACTTAAAGCCCTCGGTATGTAGCGGGCCTTCAAAACACAGTGGTGGTCCATCGATCGGGCTCCTTAGCTGGAGGTCCCTGTCTGCAGGTCCCTCACACCCCCTGAAAGCTGCTGGGTAATGGTGAGCCCGGCACCGGCCAGAGGAAGGGCTCCCGGGCCCACGGGCACAGCTCCTCTGGCCTCGAGAAGCGCAGCCCATGCACTTGGGGCCGGCAGTGCAGTTGGCGGAGAGCAGTGAGGCAGGGCCTGCCGGTGGAAGTAGGACCAGGAGTCTGCGAGGCCTTCGGGGGGGCCGTCTGCCCCTCCTTGGGCGCAAGACGGCGGTAGAGAGCTGGGCCACTGCCAGTGCTGCCTCACGTGCCTGGGGCAAGGGGCCTCCCTGGGCAAGTGCACAGCCCATGGGCCAAGGACTTGAGGAACGGAGCTGGGCGCCAGCTGGGTGCCAGGGGCCAGGCACAGGGTCTGGTGTGTGTTTATGTCAAACGGACGTGAGGCCACTGGAATCTGACAGCTTCCCAGTGAGGGTGCGGGTCAGCGGACAGCCTCATCTGAGGTCTGGTGATGGGCCGTGCCTCAATGCTGTTGGAAAAACCCAGAAGGTAGGGCTCCTTCGCGCATAGTGGCCGCACACTGCCAGGGAAGGTGGTGCGCAGCCGGGACCAGCATGAACAAGGGATCAGAGTTGTGCGCAAGGAGGCATCTGGGTGTCAGGCCCCGTCCTGGCCCACAGTGGGCACCTGCCTTTTGTCCTTCTGTCCTGGGCCCCTCCCAGGCAGTCTCTTTGGGCTGGACAGCACCAGCCTCGCTTATGGGGCACGCAGGCCTGCCAGTGGGGCCGCCTGCAGGCCCGCTGTGGAGCAGGGCCCGGCGTGTGGCGACCAAGGGGGACCTCAGATGCACAGTTCCTGGGGAGGAGGGGAGGCCGGGACCAGTGCCCCTTGTGCTCTGGGAAGGGTCTTGGGATGCGGACCTCCTGCCTCTGAATGGACGAGAGGCATGGCATGGAGGTCCCTGCCGGGAGTGGTAGGGCCGCAGTCCTGCAACAGCCGTGCTCCGTCCATCTGTCTATCTGTCTGTCTGTAGGAGGCTTTGGTTCCCTGGCCTGGGGAAATGTCTGGGCTTCCCCAGGTGGAACGCTCACACTGTCCTGCCTTTCTCCACGCGCTCTCCGCAGGTAACTAGGATTTCTACCTCACCCGTGAGACCTATGCAAGGACGGGGGCCGCGGTGCTGGCGGCCGGCCACGGGACGGCGAGGACGGACAGGACAGGAGGCGAGTTCTACTGTGAATCAGTGCTGCGCAGATCTGCGGGAGAGTGGGGGCCTGGCTCCGGCTCGTACTGTTCATAGTTTTAGATAAAGTATTTATCGTTTTTTAAAAAGTATAAACAACTTTGACTTATTTTATTCCACCGAAGTCATAAAGGCAACCTATTGAGAAATGTAAATACTATATATGAGAGGATCTATATAAAGACACCTACCCGAAGGACTGGCCGCCCGCGGAGACGCCGACCGCCGGTCCCGGTGCTATCGTCGCCAGGCTCGCCCCTCCACGTTCTCTTGGTGCTGACTCGAGGTTGACCCACGCCAGACCAGTCCTTGACGCACCGCCCATTGATTCCCGCGGCTCTTCCTATCCCACAGGCCGCGTGCCGGCCCTCAGAAAAGGCCTGTCGCCCAGAGGGCGCCGCCCGCCCGCGCGCCCATCACTGTGAATGGCTCCCCACCAGACTGTTAGCCCCTCGGTCCGGGAGCAGCGCCTTTGGCATAGGAAGGGCCTGGCGGGCGTGGCCAGGTCTCTCCATCCTGCTCGGCAAGGCTGCGGCGGCAGAGCCACGAGGGGACCCGCTGGGAGTGGTGCTCGTGCGGACGGCTCGGCGCGCTGGCTGCTGGAACAAGTGCATTACTTTTGTACGTCTTTGCTCGTCTGGGCTCCCCCCGCGGTCCGCTAGAGTGCGGTCAGCTCATGGGGCACCAGCCGGTGACGCGGGGCAGGTCAGTCGTGGGTGCCTGGTTGTGTCTGTACAGAAGAGAGTCACGGTGACGAGTGACAGTATTTTATAGAGATGTGATGAAAATTTATAAATTTCATAGACTTGACTTCATTTATTTTTAGATTGTATAATGCACAGTAAACTAAAAAACAAGGAAGAAAGAAAAGTGAGGGGAGAAAACCTTTTTATTTATTCAAGTGCACACAGGTGGCACTGGCCCGGGCTGGCCCATGCAGCCGCTCCAGGTCGCCACTGGCCCTCCGACCCCTCAGCTGCCCCCATGCTGGAGCTGCCTCTGAGGTGCTTGTGAACGCATGCGCTGGGGCAGGCGACCGGGGCGAAGGCTGCAGCCTCGCAGGAAGGCAGGAGAGCTGTTCTGGATGCTTCCAGAGGCTATCAGCAGGGCTGGGGGTTCCTTCCAGCACAGTGGTCCGTGACTGGCCCCGGGTCCCTCAGGCGAGCATTGTCGTCTGTGTGTCATCCCTCAAAGGGCATGTCCAGAAGCCCTTGGTCCTCTGAAAGGGCCAACATCGGCCAAAGGTCCTAGCAGGGGGGCCCAGAGCCTGAGGAGGGTGCTCCAGCAAGGGCTGGGTGGGTGCAGTCAGAGCCCAGTCCTCAGGTGCTTGTCCCCTCAAGGTGGCACTTGCCCCCGTGAGGTGGCGCCTGCCAGGGAAGGGGTGGAACTCATCTCTCGCCGAGGTGGGGCTTTGTGCCGGGACTTAACTTGTTGCTCGAGGAAAAGCCTGGAGCTCCCGCCCCGCCCAGCCTGGCTGGCATGGCCCATCCCTCCAGATGTGGGTGCCAGGGGCCCTCTGCCTGTCTGAGAGGCCAGGTATGGCAGCCCACACTGGCCTGCTTCCTCCTCGTCCCTGGCAACAGGTCCGATGGCCAGATGGGCAGAGGCTGGTGGGACGCAGGCCAGCAGGTGCATGGGCAGCATGGTCTGCTGCCTCCAGCCACCTCCCAGGGACAGAGCCACCCGTGTGGAGCAGGCCTGGCCGTTGGCTCAGCTTGAAGTGGCTGGACCCCTGGTTGCCACAGGTGGGCCTGGAAGAGCCTCCTTCCTGCGGGGCCAGGCTGATGCCCCGGCCCAGAGCAATAGTTGAAGCTGAAGATGGTGCTTGTGACGGGAACCAGCCCGTCTTCTGTAACTGGCTGCCCTGGGGCCTGCCCTCGGGGCCGGTGCTCTCAGCGTACGAAGGTGCTGTGCCTCACCCCGTGAGCCCTCGTACCCTGCGCCCCAGCCCCCAGGACAAGGTAGCATAGGCTTGGCCTGTCCCCTCCACACGTCGGGAGCACAGGGCTCCCTAAAATGCTGCGGAGCTGACAGCAGAGAAATGCCCGCACGCAGCGAGTCCCCGGCCTAGGACCAAGCAAGCCTGCGGCACCCTGTGTCACTCATGTGGGCGGCCACTCACGTGCCATAGCTGTCCTCCTCGTGTCCGCATGCGCACACAAGGCTGGGCAGCAGCGCCCACTGGGGGGGGCCCTGGCAGCAAGTGCTGGGGCGCCTCCTTTCTGCACCGGCCCTCTAACAGAGTAGCCTCTGCGCAGGAAGGCCGCCGGGGGGTTGGTGGGGAGCAGCAGGCCAGGGGCTCCAGGTGGCTCGGGACAGTGCCCGGTGCTGCTGACAGTGGGCAGCGGGCACCTTCAGGGAAGCCAGTGGGCTGCACGGTCGCTTTGCTCAGGAAACCCCAACAACTAAGACCACCCTCCATCAGGAGGGGCCAGCCTTTCCTCCCTGCTGACTCTGACTTATTTAAGACCCCCGCCCCTTTATTTATCCTCCGGCCCGCAGCAGGAGGCTGTTCGCGCCGCCCCATCATTCCCGTCACCCCATCATTCCCGTCACCCGGCCCCTCCACGCGACTTGTTTCTCATGTCTCGACCTCAGTTTGTAACTCAGACGGGCTCCGCTGTGTTCTCCGGGGAGACTGTTGGAGGTGGGGGCACTGGCGCGGCCTGCCCCTCTCTTCCTAAGGGAATCCCTGCGCTCTGCATTCCCACCTCTGGACGCTGTAATAAAATATGTTTCCACTTGAACCCCGTCTGGTGGCAGCGTTTCTTCCTCGTCACGACACGACAAAGCCTTGCAGAGCCGAGGGCCCTGGGCCACTCTCACTGCCCCTCAGTGGGGAGGACAGTCACAGTGGCAGAAGCCCATATGAAGGCCACCGCTGTGACGGTGGCAGACAGCTGTGGAGGCCCGTGCCCCCCCCCCGCCGCAGGTCAGGCCTGCCCAGGACAGCCTCCTCGATTCATTAACACCAAGTGACAGGAGCCTTTCACAACATGGGCAGAACCCTCCCCGAGGGCCCGCTGTACTCAGAGCAGGCCTGGGAAGCGGGGTGGGCTCAGGGGCACCTCAGGATTCCACCACATACCCCCTCCCTTCCCCCGCAAGCCCCGCTGCCTTCCCCAGGTCTCCCTTTATTTGGGGGGCCCCACCCCGGCCTCCTGAACACTTAACCCTCAAGTCTGGAGGGGACGTCTGTCCCCAGGAGCCTCGCTTCCCTGGGGAAACTGCTCCGACCGCCTTGGACCGCCGGCCTGTGGACACACATGCCTCTGCATTCACTGCACCACCGCCCCGTGTGGAAAAGAGGTACCTTTATTCGAACAGAAGGAGCACGCCAGCCGGAGATGTCCGGCCAGGGCCCGCCCTGTCAGCAGGAGAATTCACAGTGGCCCGGGAGGCACGGCTCCCAAGCCCTTCACAGCATCGTCTAGCTTTGTACATTCAGCCTGCGCAGGGCAGGAGAGCTGCGCCAGCCCCAGGGGCCTACCAGGCCCTGGACAGACGTGCCCGAGGGGCCCGGCACAGCTCCTGGGAGTGGACACTCGTCCTCGGCAGCAGCATGTGGCACCAAGAGGTGCCAGGCCAGTCCAGTGGGCCCTGAGGCATGGGGAGGAGACCTTACTGCCCACCTCTGGCAGCCTTGGGCTTTTGAAGTCTTTAAACCAAAACACCTCCCGCGGCAAATTCAGGCGCGGCCAGGAAACCCAGGGCCCAGCGAGGGTGAGGAGGGTTCGCCCCAGCCCCAGTGGGAAATCAGAGGAACCAGAGCCGGGACTCAGGCCTGCAAACCGCTCAGCTGGAACCTGGCCTCCTCCGATATGCCGAACTGCTCCAGGGGGTCCTGTGTGGGTGGACAGGGAGGTGTGAGCCCTGGCCCAGGAGGCCTGCACCTCCGGCCGCTGTACCCCCGCCCCGGCCCCCGTGCGCACCTTGCCGGTCACCTTCTGGATCTCATTCCTGTAGAAGATGAGGCTCCTCCGCATGAACTCGTAGCTGGGGAAGAAAGCAGCCTGCGCTCACAGGGCCCTGCTCTGGCCCCGCCCGGGGCCCCCCAGGCTGGCCTGTGCCCCACCTGGCTCGACGGAGAGCCCCTATCCACTCCTGACACTGCTCCTCGCTGTGGCACTCAAAGCGGTACTTCCTCTCCGGGTCCTCGACGAAGCCTGCAGAGAGTGGCCCCCGTGCGTCCCCGCTCACGCCCACCCCCCAGACAGCCACAGGCCTCAGCTTCCCGTTGCCACCGTCCACAACTGTCCCCTCCTCCAGCCCCAGCACGGGCTCATCCCTTGCTGCCAGTCGTGAATCGAACTGTGTCCCCCAAAAGGATATGTCCTGGCACCTGGGAACTGGTGACGTGAGCATATTTGGATAGATGATCATTGGAAGTGTAACCAGTGAAGATGACGTCACACTGGAATACAGGGGACTCTAATCCAACACGGCTGGAGTCCTTATAAAAATGGGACACTTGGACATAAACAAGGGGAAAGGCCATGTGAAGACGGAGGCAGAGATGGGGTGATGCTCCTATGAGGCAACGGACACCAGGGACAGCCAGCGACCCCCAGAAGCCGGGAGAGACATGGAACAGATTCTCCCTCGGAGCGCACCTGCCCTGCCCCAGCCCCGCCCCCCGGACTTCTACCCTCCAGAACCGAGAAAGATGAATTACTGCCGTTTAGGCCTCCCAGCCCGTAGCCGCGGAAAACTAGAAGCGGCTCCTCCTTCCCCCGCAGATTCCAGCCCCTCTCCGGACCGCCCAGGACAATCCTCCGGCAGGGGGAGGCGGGGGGCCAGCAGAGGGCCGGGCACCGAGGGCAGATGAGACAACAGCGAGGCACCCCGAGAGGGCAGTGTTCCCCAGCAAGAGGCGGCGTTCGGGGTGGCAGCTCGGAAGCGGCTGCGACGGGTGCGCCCAGCCTGAGCCCCCAGGGCAGCGGCCCGGCCGAGTGAGCCCGGCGGGGCCGCTGCCCGGGACGGGGGACTCCGTTTCTGGGGCGGGGCCGGGCGGAGCTGGGTCACGGCGGGCCTCGTCCCCGCCCCCCCGCACTCGGTGATGGACACTCACTGATGGAGAAGCCGCTGGGCTCTTCCTGGGCGACTTTGCAGTGCTCCAGCAGCAAGGCTCCGACGGGCTGGGGGCAGACGGGGCGATGGGGGCGGACCGCGGCGGGGACCCCGACCCCGGCCCCGACCCCGACTCCTCCCCGACCCCGGCCCGCCCCCGCCCCCCTACCTCGGCCTCGTCCGTCCGGAAGTAGAAGAGGAAGTTGACCACCAGCTTCACCAGCCGCCGCTTCACCACTGCGGGCACAGGGCGGGCTCGCGCGGGCTCGGCGGACTCGGCGGCCGCCCTCCCCGCCCCGGCCCCCCCGGCCTGGCCCGGCCCCTCTCACCGCTGCCCTTCTTGGGGCCCCGCATGCCCAGCTCGGCCGCCAGCTCGGCCGGCTGCCGGGACAGCGCCTGCAGCTCCTTCTCGTTGTAGCGCATAGCGCCGCCGAGACCCAGAACGCGGACCCCGGGCCGCGCCCTCTCGGCCGCCGTCCCCGATCGCGCCAGAAAAGTCCCACGGCGCCGTCCCGGAAGCGCTCCCGGAGCTACTGCGCCTGCGCGCTCGCGGGCCGCGTCTCCGCTCGGCCTGTCAGTCACCGGTACGTGGCGCTGACGTCAGAGGGGTCACCCGGGCGGAGCGAAGCCGTTGTGGGCCGTACGGGATAGTAGGCGAGACGGACGGTCGTTATATATAACCATGAAATAAGCCAGACCCAGGGTGGAAACAGAATAAAGCACCCCCTTTACTGAAGCGGACAGGACCAGGCGGGCCGTGGGCGAGTCGCAGCCCTCCCTCCCGCGAGAACTGGCGTCGCGCGAGTTGGAGCAGCCCGAGGGTTGGCAAGAGCCTGGTGCGCACGCGCACTTCTGCTTCCAGCCCTCACTCTTAGCCCCTCCCCTTTCTCCTCGCGCCTCTAGAGCGTCCTCCCCAGGCCGCCAGACGGCGTGGGCATGCGCACACCGGAGGCCCCGCCCCGTTTGCCTCCGGAAGTGCTTCCTTAGCTCGCGGCGCGCGTGCGCAGGACGAAGTCGTGGCGGTGCCGGTGGCGGCTGAAAAGACAACGGTATCTCGGCCTCAGGCACGGGAAAGGAGCGGCGGGGGCGGGGGCGGGGGCCCCGGAGCCCGGGGTTCCCTGGAGGGGAGCGGACGTGGGCGAGGGGCGCCTGCGGCGGGGGGCGCCCCCTCCCCGGGGTCTGGGGCCTCTGCGTCCCGTCGCCCCCTGCCCGCTCGGAGCTCTCCCTCCAGAGGCCCGAAGAGTCGGGGTCGCCGCCTTGGGGCCGGGGCTCCTGCCCTCTATCTGAGTGTTAGTTGACTGGCTCTGCCGTCCGGGGTCCCCTGGGAACCCCAGTTCCGGTAACTGTGGGATGGGGGTCGCGGCGGTCACCGGCTCCAGGTCAGTTCGGAGCGCCCAGCCCCGCGCCGAGGGCACCCGGAGCCCGTTAGCTGGCCCCGTCTGGCGAGCGAGGCCCCGAGCTTAAATGACCCTGATGCCCGCTTCCCTCTTCTGCCCTTTGGCCGCGCGGAGCCCCCGAGAGGAGCCCCCGGAAATGTTCCGTCTGCCGGGCTTACGGGGGTAATAGCGTGTTCACCAAAAACTGTCATTGGTCCCTGCGCCGTCGTCCCGCCGCAGAGGCCGCTCCTCCCCTAATATTCTAAGTGCCACCCTTCATCTTTGTAAAAACCCGAACGCTTTCTGCGTGTGTCGGTTTTAGACGCGACCTACTGACTGCCCACCGTGACTGATGGCGGTTATTTCTGCCCCTCGCCCACCCGCTCCACTTTGACCCTCCAGGCCCCGATCGTGTAGTCGAAGCCTTAGTCCCGTTTCCTAAGACGGAAAATAACAGCGTGTTTAACCATGTCGTGGTTCTCGTAGCGTTCTGAATTCCCCCGATTTCCTCGTTTTTCCTATGGGACTGCTTTTTTTTGCCCGTTATTAGTTTTTCTCTCAAAGCTCCAACCCCGAGCTGTAGTCGAAGCCTTAGTCCCGTTTCCTAAGACGGAAAATAACAGCGTGTTTAACCATGTCGTGGTTCTCGTAGCGTTCTGAATTCCCCCGATTTCCTCGTTTTTCCTATGGGACTGCTTTTTTTTGCCCGTTATTAGTTTTTCTCTCAAAGCTCCAACACCACACACGTGTGCTTTTCCGCAGGTTGAAAGAGCTTTTAAGAAACCTACTGATTGGTTTGAGTCCTTGGTTACATGAAAACGGCTTTATTGACCCTCAGAGCTAGAAATTTGGGTGTAAAATTCTAGATTGAAAATCCGTCTTGAGAACCGTGAAAACATTTGCACGCCGTAGGTTTTCAGTCCCATTCTGAACGGTCTGGTCCTATTCTGGTTTCTGATCTCTTGTTTCTGATTTTCTCTCTGTGCAGTAAAAAGTTGCCGGCTTTCCTTCGTGTTGTGGAGTTTCGGGATCCATTTATTGAGGGTCTTTTTGTGTGTTGACCTGGGTAAGGCTGTTCTGTTGGAAGAATAGGTCCTTTCGTTCCTGGGACGGTTTCTTTTTTTTTGCCTGATCGTGTTCGGATGTTGCTTGTGTGATGGCACACTCCGTGTTTCTTTCTGTCCCCACTCTGGAACTTCATCCAGTTTCTCGCTGTGCCACCTGCTTTTTCCTTTTCTTTCCTCCTCTGTGAAAGATTTCTTTGACTCTTATCTCCGAGCGCCCATACTCCATTTTTGGTTGGGATCACCTGGTCTTTACTTTCCAAGGGTTCGTTCTGGTCTTACTTTGCCGTGCTGACCTTTGGCCTCCTGTTCTGGTTTCCTGGGAGGGCAGGTGACTTTCCTGACACTTAAGGAGGATGTCGGCATCTCCTTTTGAGGCCCCTTCTTCCTCGGATCCGTGCTGGCTCTTCACATCTGCGTAACTAGAGTCGCCAGCTCTGCTCCTCGTCTGGTGCGCCTCCGGCTCGGCAGGCCCCACGGGAGCTGGTGTTTTCTTTGGGCTATGGGGGACCCCAGCCGTCAGTGTCTGAGGGTGCTCTCCCCAGAAGAGAGTCGTGGTGTCCCCTGGGCTGGGGGCTCGGGCTGGGCCTCCGCCCTCTGGCCGCGGCGTGGGGGTCATACTGCCAGCCGTTCCCTGGGCAGATGTTCATGGAATCCCGGCTTTTCAGCCTGGCCCTCACCCTGGGCTCTCTAGGCTGGGAGGCCCATCGTCCCAATTCTCCTGAGAATAAAACTGCCCTGCCAGGGAGTCGAGGGTGCCTGGGCATGTGACCTTCCCCTTGGGGCGAGGGCTCTCGTTTCAGTCCAGGTGGGAGCGATTACCTGTGCTCAGTGGGCTGCGAGTAACCAGCAGTTTCGGTTTCCGGGAGTTACTGGTTTTCCCTCGTTTGGTGAGCAGTGAGCAAATGTCTTCGTTTGGGTTCCCTTGAGCCCATCAGGTTCTCTGAGCAGGTTCCCCCTGCGACCCCTGTGCACATTCCCAGCCAGCCGCTGGGACCGAGGAGCGGGGTCTGGCCATTTAGGAAGGAACTGGGCTCATCCCCAAACAGATCGGCGCTCTTGGCTTGGCTAGCACGTTGCCTTCTGAGTCACTTTTCCAGCTCTTCCCAACCATGGGGCCAGGAGAGTGTTCTGAAGATGGCACTGACATGTGGCGGGAAATAGGACATCAGCAGACTGGTGGCTCTCTGTCCCAGCCCCAGAAGCTGTGCCGCAGGTCCCTAGTCTGACCGGCGCTCACTCCCAGAGTGCGAGCTGGCTGTGGTTGTCTTTGCTTTTGATCCCCACCCTCCTGACCGCTGTGGGTAGCGTCCCGCTGTGGGCTGACCTGCGTGTCCCTCATGGTGCGTGATGTCAAGCACCTCTCCAGGTACCTGTTGGCCAGCTGTGCTGATCAGAGCACAGTCCCCCTCAGAAGCCCCCAGTATTCAGTGTTGGGGTGAACGCCATCCTCTGCCACCGTGGGAGTTTCTCCAGGGGAGGCCTATCATCTGTCACCCGAGGGAGCCGGCTCCCGGGCCTCTGGATTCTTGCTCTGGTTGGGGCTGGAGAGCGGGTCGCACCCTTCAGTCTCACACGTGCCTGGTGTGAGCTTCCCATCCCTTGACGGCAGGGATGTCGAGGTGCGTCCCCACAGGGCGGATGTGCTGCTGGACTCGGGGCCTTCCCCCAGGGGCCTGTGGTCAGCACTGGCAGTGGGATCACGGAGTTCAGGGCGGCCTGGGCCAACAGCCACGGCAGGTGCCAGGCGTGGTTTCCCTGGTGTCGGGGAGCGTGGCCAGGCAGGAGGGTTCCACTGGGCGGGCAGGCTGCGTTCCTGGCACGGGGCTGTCCTGGTATCGTGTCCTCTTTGCACGTTGAAGTGTCCTTTGTTTGATGAAGCGAGGCTGATAGTCAGTGGGGGTTTGTCTCACGCTGTGGCCGACGAGATTGAACAGTTGGCAGCTGTGAGTGGATTTGTGTGAAATAAAAAGTCTGGTCCTCCGGGGGCGTGACCCCACTTCACTACTGGCCTGTACCCCATGTGGTGGTGTCCTGTGGCTGCTGCAGCAAATCACCACAAACTCAGCGGCTTAAAAAAATATACGTTTATCGTCTCAGGTTCTGGGGTCTGGAGTCCTAAACCCAGGGTGGGCAGGGCGGGTCCTCCCGGAGGCCCCAGGGGAGGAGCGTGTCCTGCCTCCTCCAGCTTCCAGAGGCGCTGCGTCCTGGGCTCGGGGCCTCTTCCTCCGTCCGCACGGCCAGCAGCGCAGCATCTCCATCTCTGTCTCTGACCCTCCCGCCTCCCTCTGCTCAGGACCCTGGGATGACCCTGGGCCCCGGGAATCCAGGGTCACCCCCCATCTCAGTGTCCTTTACTCAGTATCACCTGCAAAGTTACCCTGTGAGGTGACACATCTGCAGGTCCCGGGACGAGGACGGGGACGTCTTTAGGGGTCGTGTTCACTCCTGGGCCCTGTCCCTGTGAGCTCACTCCAACAGAGACAAGATACCATAGGCTAATCCAGAGGGAGAGTGTTGGGAAATCAGCGAGAGGTGCCTGGACGGTGGGTTTGGGCTGAGCCTGACTGTGGGACGCCCAGGGGCAGGGCTGGCTGACGAGGGGCTGGAAGAGGATGTGGAGGACCCAGGAGAGCCTTCCTCGGCCGCACACAGGTCTGGAAGGCCTCCGGTGCGTGAGGCAGTAGGGCGAATAAGAGGATAGATGTGTGTCCGCCTTGCCTCCACAAGCTCACAGCTGAGCCCAAGCAGCAGAGGTGAGGTTGGCTGGGAGAAGCGAGTGTAGACAAGCGGGAAGGGAGTTCCGAGGAGAGGGAACACCCTGGCTCGGGCTGTCCGGGGAGGCTCCTTGGAGGAGGTGAGACTCATCAGTGAGCACTTGGGCTCATCTTCCCCGTTGCCATTTCGGGCCCCTGGGCTTGGCACTCCTCGGCTGGGGTGACGTCCCTCCAGTCCACCCCCTTGGTCCCTGGAGATGCCCCGTTGTCCTTGTTTATCCTTATTCCTTCTCCTGTGGGCCTGGCCCACCGTGGGCCCTCGGCCTGCTGGAAGAGAGGGCTGCAGACTGGTCCTGAGTGCAGGGGGCTGGAGCCAGGGGGTTCCGCCTGCCCGGGGAGGCCCCAGCCCCTGCCGCCGCCTTACACCCTCTCACTGGGCCTCCGCAGGTTGCGTCCCAGTCTGATCAAGCCCCAAGGCCTTCACCATGGACTTCCAGCATCGCCCCGGGGGCAAGACTGGGAGCGGGGGCGTGGCCTCCTCCTCCGAGAGCAACCGCGACCGCAGGGAGCGCCTTCGGCAGCTGGCGCTGGAGACCATTGACATCAACAAGGTGGGTGCTGCCCCGCCCCCCGCCTTCCCCAGAGGACCAGGTGGGGGGGGTGTAGACGGCTGTCTCGGAGGTTTCAGGCCGGGTAGTGGACTCAGGATTGAGCCACGGCTGGTGTGCTGCTGCCTCTGTTGGTGGCGAATCAGCTGTCGGGCCAGGAGCCCTGCCCGCTCACTGAGACGGGGCTCAGGGCATCTGGTCCAGCGCTCCTCCTCTGCCGCCTGTGTGCGGCGACGCTGGGGGTGCTGCCAGGGTTGGCGGGCAGGTCCTCGGCCGGCCCGGGAGAGGGACAACTGGCAGTGCTGGTTCAGCTCTGCCTCTTTCTAGTCCCAAAGTTCCACGCATGTGGGGCCAGGGACTCCCCACAGACACTCCCCCCCGCAAGCGCGTTGCGGATGCAGAGGGTCGGCACCCCGCCTGCCGAGCGGGCTCTGCATTTCCACGATCCAGGGGGCGAGCGCTGCTGCCTTAGGGGCTCCTGCCGGGCCCCGGGCTGCTCCTAGTGCTCCTTCCCGGGAACGTGTGCTCACGGGGAAGACAGCCGCCCCTCAGCCCCCACACAGGAGGCCTCGCCTGCGGGGTGGGGGGCACCACCTCCCGCCATCTGATGGAGTCTGCTTCCCTCCCACCCAGGACCCCTACTTCATGAAAAACCACCTGGGCTCGTACGAGTGCAAGCTGTGCCTGACGCTCCACAACAATGAGGTGTGTGCCCAGCCCCGGGCTGCTGGCCCACCGCCCGCTCCCACACAGGCCCTCCCCTGTCCCACCCCCACCCCCGGTCCAGTGCCGCCATCCCAGCTCTCAGGCGGGGCTCGCTGCGCCCACCCCCGGCTCCCCCATCCTCGTCCTCGCAGCTCTTGCCTGGCTAATTCTGGGACGCCGTCGGGAATGCAGCCGAGGACAAAGGGGCTCTGCCTGGGGCCACCACTCAGAGCTGAGGGCAAAGGCCTGCTGGTGCCAGGTGGAGGCCAGGCCCCCTCTGTCCCCGCCCCTGGAGGCCCCCAGCGCTGTGGCTTCGCTGAGCCTCCTCCCAGTTCCCTTTCCTTCAGTACCGTTAATGCCGCGGCTATGTGTGTGTGTCTGCGAACGTGGGGCACAGCCCAAAACATCCCACCTTGGGTTCTCGAGATTTAGTTGGTGCGGCTCTGGTTCTCGTCTTCTGAAAACCGGAAGGTTGAATGACCATTCAATGAATGCTCCCATGGGCAGCTTGTCCACTATCCCGTAGGTTTCATTTGTCCTTTTCCGTGTTCGAAGGTTTGGTTCGCCTTCCAGTCTGTTCACAGCTGCAAACAGTGGCGACCCGAACAGTCTCGGCTGTCTGGGTCCCCCTGGCACTGCGGACATCAGGGCCGGGTCACTCTCTGGGGGGCCGTGCTGGGCGCTGTGGGGGCCGTTGAGCAGCATCCCTGGCCCCACCCACTCGATGCCAGGAGCACCCCCAGTGTGACAGCCACAGACGTCCCCTGAGTGGTCAGAACAGTCCTTGCCAGTTGAGAACCACAATCTGTATGTCTCATCCTGCCCCCGTCGGAGAGCTTCCTGTGGGGTCATCAGAATGGAACCGCAGGGTCACAGGGCTGCTCCTGTGTGGACTTTCCAGCCATTGCCACGGAGCGTTCTCAGTCCAGCAGGCCCCTCGGTGTCCCCAGTGGTGGGAGAGACTTCCGGGTCCCTCGGCTCTGAGACCCGGCACTGGGGGCTCGTCCTCTCTGGCTTCGTGTGTGTCTCGTTCTGTTCTGTGCAGATCCGCGGGGCCTGTCTGTCCGGCCACCTCCGGGTGCCCTTGTCCTGGGCCCTGTGGACAGAGACCGGCTCCTCCTCTCTCTCCTGCTCACTTTGTCCTTCGTCGTGTGCCCCTCTTCCCGCTGCAGGGCAGTTACCTCGCGCACACCCAGGGCAAGAAGCATCAGACCAACTTGTGAGTGCCTCGCCGCCCTTCCCGTGCCCAGCCGGCGCCTCGGGCCAGCGTGGGGAGACAGGCGGGCGGACCCACCGGGGCTGGAGGCCCTTTTCACCCAGTGTGGAAGCTTTTCTGTAGTGGGGGGCTCTGGGGTTCTCAGAAAGGGACAGTGGGCAACATGATAGGAGGAGAAAGGTGGCCAGGCCTGTCCCCTCCCCCTCACCATGCAGATGAGCTCCAGGCTCCAGGGGCAGAGCGGGGCGGCTCCCGGCACCTGGGCCTGTGGCCTTGGCGGCTGTGGGGAGGGGCCGCAGTGCTGTGTCTGTCCGGCCTGCAGGGCCCGGCGAGCAGCCAAGGAGGCCAAGGAGGCCCCCGCCCAGCCGGCGCCGGAGAAGGTCAAGGTGGAGGTGAAGAAGTTTGTGAAGATCGGCCGCCCGGGCTACAAAGGTGAGTGTGCAGGGGGCTGGGCCTGCAGCTGGCGCCGGGCCTGAGGAGCCCTCTGCCCGGGACCCCGCCCCGCCCCGCCCTCTGGGGAGCCTGCCACCGTTTCCCTCAGAAGAATTCCTCTCCTGGGGCCAAATCCTCCCCTCCTCCCCCGTGAGGACCCCAGTATCCCTGCGCCGTGTCGGGGGAGCTATGACCATGACTCTCCTGGGGCTGAGGGGGAGCGTGAAAGGGGCCAGTGAGCCTGGTGCATCCCTTTCCTCTGGACTGGGGACCGGGTTGCGGCCCCTCGACCTGAGCAGAGAGAGCAGGGGAGGTGAGGTCGTGTGAGCAGCAGCTGTCAGTGGAACCGCTGGCAGGGGAGCGCCCTGGTTCCCTGGCTCAGAGCGGGGCACGCGCCCGCCGGAATTCAGGAGACTGTTGCAGGGAGCTACAAGGGAGGGAGAAATGGAGGAAAGCTGCCTGGCTGGTGTCCGTGTAGGAGGTGGGGACGGCCTGTGTGTGACTGGTCCAGACAGGAGACAGCGTGCAGAGGCCCCGGGGCAGGCCTGCTCTGTGAACCAGGGCTGGGACGGCAGCATCCACTTGGGGAGGCCCCCAAAGGCCTTTGACCATGATAGGCTGTCTGGTCTCTGTAGCGCGGAGGCGTCGGGGGGTGGCGTGGAAAAGAGCCTAGAAGCCACAGCTCTACTGGGAAGGGCGTCCTCTCCCAGAAGCAGGGGTACAGGCTGCACTGGCCCGTGTGCTCGGTGCCCCCAGGCCTCCAGGGGTGAGGGCGACAGGCCTCTCCTGCCCCACCGCCACGCACCTGGGCCGTCCCCTGCAGTGCACCCTCCTGGCCTGGGCAGGGCTCCAGTTCACCGGCTGGGCAACCTCTCCTGGCGTCTGCCTTCCTGTTAGTGGGTGGCGGTAGAGCCCCCCAGGCCCCCTGAGCTTTGGGGAGGACGAGCCGGCCTGGCCCTGAGACCCTCGTGTGTTGCAGTGACCAAGCAGAGGGACACGGAGATGGGCCAGCAGAGCCTCCTCTTCCAGGTGAGACAGGGCCTGGGGCCGGGGTGGGGTAGGGCAGGGGCTGCCAGGCTCCGCTCGCTGCTCCAATGGGAGCTTGCGGGCGCTGCTGCCACCTGGCTGTGTCCCTGCAGATTGACTACCCAGAGATCGCCGAGGGCATCATGCCACGCCACCGCTTCATGTCCGCCTACGAGCAGAGGATCGAGCCTCCGGACCGGCGCTGGCAGTACCTGCTGATGGCCGCCGAGCCCTACGAGACCATCGCCTTCAAGGTACACGGTCCCCCAGTCCCCAGGTCCCCGCTGCGCCAGGGCCCTATGAGACCATTGCCTTCCAGGTCCCCACGTCCCTGCCCTGCCAGGCCCATGATGCGGGCAGTGAGCTGAGGGGTCTGCTCGGGGCAGGCAGGTGGCTCCCGGCCCCTCCAGGGCCCCCTCAGTGGATACGTGCCTCTTGAGAGTGGGACAAACGGTGCAGCCAGGGCTGGGGGTTGCATGCCCGAGGTGGGTGCCCCAAGACACCCAGCAGCGAGTGGCCCCCGTGGCCGGGCTGTCCGGGGGGTCTGTAACCGCGTTCTGTGCCTGGACACGCAGGACGGACAGGACAGCGTAGGGCACGGCGTCCCTGGGTTGCAGGGTGCTAAGCAGCAGAGCTGGATCGTAAGCTGAGTCCGTCAGCCCGAGACCAAGCCCGGGTCCCTCACAGAGGGCCTCCCCGCCGGGCCTGCTCTGAGGCCGAGGGGCAGGCAGGGACGCCCTTGAGCTCCGTGCCCCGGTCCACCCTCGTGGTCCTGAAGGCCCGGCTCTGCCCCTCCCCATGCAGGTGCCCAGCAGGGAGATTGACAAGGCTGAAGGCAAGTTTTGGACTCACTGGAACCGGGAGACCAAGCAGGTAAGCCGCTCCGGGGCCTTCGGCAGCTGCCGGGCCAGCCTGTCCCCCCCCGAGGCTCTGCGGGCCGGCTCAGCCTCTGCTGTCTCTCCAGTTTTTTCTCCAGTTCCACTTTAAGATGGAGAAGCCACCGGCACCACCGAGCCTCCCAGCCGGGCCTCCTGGAGTGAAGCGGCCCCCGCCCCCGCTGATGAATGGCTTGCCCCCTCGGCCACCACTGCCCGAGTCCTTGCCCCCACCCCCACCCGGAGGCCTGCCTCTGCCACCCATGCCGCCTAGTGGGCCTGCACCTTCGGGCCCCCCGGGCCCCCCCCAGCTGCCCCCGCCAGCCCCCGGGGTCCACCCCCCAGCACCCGTGGTCCACCCCCCAGCATCTGGGGTCCACCCACCAGCCCCCGGGGTCCACCCGCCGGCACCCGTGGTCCACCCCCCAGCATCTGGGGTCCACCCTCCTGCTCCCGGGGTCCACCCTCCGGCCCCAGGAGTCCACCCTCCGGCCCCAGGGGTCCACCCACCGGCCCCAGGGGTCCACCCACCAGCCCCAGGAGTCCATCCTCCCCCATCTGCTGGGGTCCACCCCCCAGCCCCCGGGGTGCACCCACCAGCTCCTGCGGTCCACCCCCAGGCCCCGGGGGTCCATCCAGCAGCTCCTGGGGTCCACCCCCCAGCCCCAGGGATCCACCCCCAGCCTCCTGGGGTCCACCCTCCCCCTCCTGGGGTCCATCCTCCAGCTCCTGGGGTCCACCCCCAGCCTCCTGGAGTTCACCCCTCCAATCCCGGGGTCCACCCCCCGACTCCCATGCCCCCAATGCTGAGGCCCCCACTCCCCTCCGAAGGCCCTGGGAGCATTCCTCCCCCTCCCCCTGCCAACTGAAAAGCTGCACCATCCTGGCACGTCTGGTTCTGATTCCTGTATTTTCCCCTGGAGTGAAGTCCGTGCTTCTGTACGGGGCTGAGCCGTGTCCCCAAAACGCATTAAACAGCTTTCCTGATGTCTGGAGTGGATCGCTGTGCGCGCCGGCAGACAGCACCCACTTGCTGTCAGTGACGCCTTGGGGTGCTCTCCACCATGTGTGGGGGTGGCTCAGGGTCGGGCGTCTCTGTGGCCCCACAAGCCAGCCACGCAGGGGGTCTGGGGTGTGTCCTCTGCGGAGAGCAGAGCAAAGGCTGCCCGCTCTCCTGGGGGTCTACCGCGGCCTCACGGGCCCCGGGTCAGAGCAAGTGAGCAGGAGACGGGAGCCCCAGCCAGGCCCGCCCACCCAGTGCTCTGAGCCCCGAGCCATCTGGTGCCCCTCAGGGCCTGGCCCCATCCTCCAGGCGGGGGCTCTGCAGCTCGCCCTACCCGCTCCATGCCTGCCCCCTCCGGCTGGGAGCTGTTGACAGTCTGGGCCGGTCACTCCCTGCTCACATTCCCGCTGTCTCCAGGGGGAGAACCCGTCAAGGACAGTTGTGGACAATTGGGCACAGGCCACACTTTCTGTCGCCGGTGAGGGGGAGATAGGCAGCTGGGCTGGAACAGAAGGGGCTTTGAGGAGGCCGCCCGGCCGCCCAGGCTCACGGCAGGGCGCCGGGCACTGGCCCCCAAGGTCACGGCGCGGGAGATAGGGCCGCCCTCGCGCACAAACATCCCCGGCTCGTCCATATAGGCCGGGCAGCCCGGGCCGTCGCAGCGCCCAGGATGCGGGCTCCGTCTCTCTCGTGGCTGGCGCTTGTGCTGTCAGCTGTGGGGGCTCTGCTGAGGGCTGGGACCCCCGGAGAAGAGGTCTCCAGCACCCCAGCTTTGCCTGGGGAGCCAGCCACAGGCACCGGGGGCCTCATCTTCCACCAGGACTGGGACTGGCCGCCAGGCAGCCCCCAAGAACCCCTGGGGTGCTTGGTGACGCTGGACGAGGGTGGCAACCGGAGCAGCGCCCCGCTGCGGGTGGCGGGGGCCCTGAGCGGCTACGAGCAGGCCTTCCTGGAGGCCGTGCAGCGCACCCGCTGGAGCCCCCGCGACCTGGCCACCTTCGGGGTCTGCTCCCCTGCCGACCGGCAGGCGGCCGTACCATCTCTGCAGCGCCTGCAGGCCTGGCTGGGGGCACCCTGGGGGCAGTGGCTGGTGGTCCTGCACCTGGAGGAAGGTAGGTGGGGGCCGCGCCTGGAGCTGGCGGGAGATGTGGTTCTAGGCCACCAAGATGGGAGACAGCTCCCTCCTCCTGAGACGGCACAGCCAGAGCCCCCGCCCGGACCCCTCCCGCCTCCAGGGCAAGTGGAGGCCGACGGCCAGGAGGTGGGCACCTTGCCTCTGTCATGTCTGGAGGCAGGTCCCCGGTGCCCGCTCCCAGGCCCACCCCTCCTGCAGTGTCAGGGAAGGTGGCCCACTCCGCCCCTGAAGGCCCAGTGAGGACGCCCGTCCTCCCACCCAGCAGGAGCCAGACGCAGGGGGTGCCTGTCCTCAGGGGCCACTGGCCTCAGAGACCCACGGCAGGAAGGGGCCCCCCAAGAGACCCCAGACCCAGAGACATCAGGGTGACAGGCGGCTGGCCCCCCACCCACCTTGTCAGTCAGTCCTCCTTGGCCACCATGTCCCAGCGAGGTCCTGCCCCTGGTGTCCAGAGACGTCAACCTCCCACCAGGCTCCCCAAGGCTCCCAGGGGGGTGGGGCAACAGGCCTGGGGAAGGGCCCCGGCTTCAGTGGCTTAGGCGTCCCCCTTTCCCTTGTCCTGGTGACAGTGATGTGGGAGCCGACGCCCTCGCTGAGGTTCCAGGAGCCCCCATCTGGAGGAGCCAGCCCCCCGGAGCCAGCGCTGCTGGTGCTGTACGCCGGGCCCGGCCCTGAGGTCACTGTCACGGGGGCCGGGCTGCCGGGGGCCCAGGTACCAGGCAGTTCAGGGGGCCAGTCCGGGGTCTCAGGAGCCCACATGCACACCTGGGACGGGGGTTGCAGGGTGGGGGTTAAGCTGCAGTTAAGGGAAAGGCTCCAGGGGTCCAGGCTGGAACCGTGAAGGGGTGTTAAGGGCAGCGGGCACAGCGGGGCTGGCATCCCGCGCCCACCCAGCGGGCTGAGCCCCCATCTCCGCAGAGCCTCTGCCCGTCCCCGGACACCCGCTACCTGGCGCTGGCCGTCGACCACCCAGCATGGGCCTGGCGCCACCCTGGGCTCACCCTGACCCTGCAGCCTCGCGGAGATGGTAGGCCGGCGCCCAGAGGGACTAGGCGGGGGGCACAGGGATGCCCTTGGCTTCAAGCCACTGAGGCCGCCCGGCGCCACCCCGTGCAGGTGCCCCCCTGAGCACGGCCCAGCTGCAGACGCTGCTGTTCGGCACCGACCCCCGCTGCTTCACGCGGATGACCCCCGCCCTGTTCCTGCTACAGCGGCCGTGGCCCGCGCCCATGCCCGCGCACGGCCGGCTCGACACGGTGCCCTTCCCGCCAGCCAGGTGCGCGCAAGCCCTGGCCTGGGGACGCGGGGAGGCGGGGGCGGCGCAGCCTCGCGCCCGCTCAGTGCCCCTGACTCTGCCTTCCAGGCCGTCCCCGGAGCCCGAGGAGCCGCGGCCCAGCGCCGACCCCTTCCTGGAGACGCTCACGCGCCTGGTGCGCGCGCTGCGGGGGCCCCCGACCCCGGCCTCGCCGCCACGCCTGGCCCTGGACCCGGGCGCGCTGGCCAGCTTCCCGCAGGGCCTGGTCAACCTGTCGGACCCCGCGGCGCTGGAGCGCCTGCTGGACGGCGAGGAGCCGCTGCTGCTGCTGCTGCCGCCCACCGCGGCCGCTGCCGGGGACCCCGCGCCATTGCCGGACCCCGCGTCGGCGCCCTGGGCCGCGGGCCTGGCGCGCCGCGTGGCCGCCGAGCTGCAGGCGGCGGCGGCCGAGCTGCGCAGCCTCCCGGGGCTGCCCCCCGCCGCAGAGCCGCTGCTGGCGCGCCTGCTCGCACTGTGCCCGGGGGACGCCGGGGACCAGGGCGGCCCGGGCGGCCCGCTGCGCGCGCTGCTGCTGCTGAAGGCGCTGCAAGGCCTGCGCGCCGAGTGGCGCGGGCGCGAGCGGAGCGGGCCCGGGCGGGCGCAGCGCAACGCGGGGACCCGGGCCGCCGACGGGCCGTGCGCGCTGCGCGAGCTGCGCGTGGACTTGCGCGCCGAGCGCTCCGTGCTCATCCCCGAGACGTACCAGGCCAACAACTGCCAGGGCGCGTGCGGCTGGCCGCAGTCCGACCGCAACCCGCGCTACGGCAACCACGTGGTGCTGCTGCTAAAGATGCAGGCCCGCGGCGCCGCCCTGGCGCGCGCCCCCTGCTGCGTGCCCACTGCCTACGCGGGCAAGCTGCTCATCAGCCTGTCCGAGGAGCGCATCAGCGCGCACCACGTGCCCAACATGGTGGCCACCGAGTGCGGCTGCCGGTGACCCGCCGCGTGCTCCCAGTGGCGCCCTGCCCGTATTTATTCGGATCCCAATAATCGCCCCAATAAAGACCAGCAAGCACCCAGCTCGGGTGTCCGTGCATGTTAGGGGCGGGGCCTCCTTCAGCCAGCTCTCCTCCTGGTGCGCAGGGCCGGGTTGTCCCCCTCGGTCCCACTGCCTCTCGCCGGCCTGAAGCTCCATCCCCGTCACTAAGGCCCCGGGCAGGTTAGAGGCGCAAAGGAGCAGGCGACGCGGAGCCGCTCGCTCGCTTTATTTTACTGGAACCACGGGGCCTCCGAGAAGGGGTCCCGGGATCCGGCTCAGTCCCGCCCCTTGCCCGCGCGGGCCTTCTGGCGGCCCGGAGGCCGGTCCTCCTCGTTGGGGCGCCGTGGGGAGGCCCAGGCCGGCCTCTTCCCGTGCTCGGGGTGTCCGGAGTCCCGCGCCCACGGCCGACGGCCGGCGTCACGTGCCTCCCAGCGCCGGGGTAGGGCTCCCCGGGGCTCCCTGGCGGCGCGTGGCCTCTCCTCTTTCTGCGGCCTCTCCTTCCGCGCCCTCTCCTCCTTCCGCGCCCTCTCCTTCCGCGCCCTCTGCTTCCGTGGCCTCTCCTTGGACCCTCGGTCGGCGACGGCTGCGCGCTCCTCCGCAGGCTCACCTTCGTCCTTCTTGGCAGCCTCCCTGTTCACGGGAACCCCGGGCCTCTCTGCCTCCACCTGGGGCGCAGGCGGCCCCGATGGGGGCGCCCAGGCCACGGGCTTCGGCTGCAACGGGACCGTGTGGGGTGCTGGGGTCAGCGCAGGCCGGCCCAGGCCTTCCCCCGAATGAGCACCCGACGCCCGGGGTCACTTGAAAGAAGCGCTTACCAAGGGCGACGCTGGCTCCTTGGGGGCCGAGCCCGGCGGGACCCACGGCTCAGGGACAGGCGCAGGGGAGACCGCCTCCCCAGCCACGGCGTCTGGGAGGGGACACAAGGGGATGCGAGTCGCCGTCCATCCTAGCCCTCGCCCCGAGAGCTCCCTCTCCCTGGGGACCAGCGAAGGGGGCCCTGCCGGACCCCGCGGGGTACCCTGAGGCTGGACTGGGTCCCTCGGAGCCCTCGGAAGGGGTTCCGGGTCTCCGCTGCAGCGCGCGCCCCCTCCCCTCCAAATCTCCCTCATTCCGGTTGCAAAAGGACTGGTCGTGTTTCTCCGCGGGCTGCAGGCGCGCAAGGAAGACCGGCGCGCCGAGAGGGCGCGCCCACCGCCTACCCTGGGCGTGCCAGGCCCGCGGGGGTGAGGGTGTGTTCGCAGGGGAGGGAGGGGCAGCAAGGTCCTCACTGGGAGGGAAAGGGCTCCGCGCAAGGTCCATAGTGGGGCGCGAGGTGAGGGACGCTTAAAGCCGGTCCTGGAGAGAGGGCCGCGGGCCCGATCGCGAGGGCGCGCAATGTCCATCCCTGAGCGGGGTCGGGGTGGGGGGACCGCGCACAAGATCCGTCCTGGGGGAAGGAGGCCTGTCCGTTGGGGAGGGGAGGCCCGCAGACCCGACCCTTCCCCGGAGGAGCGCGCGCCCCGTGGAGCCCCCCGTGGGGCGCGGGCTCACCGCGGCACAGCTGGAGAGCCGAGCCCAGCAGCGCCACGAGGGACGCGAGCACCAGGCACTTGTTGAGCGACAGGTCCCCCCAGGGCAGCTCCTCGCTCAGGGCCGGCGGCGGGGGCGGCGCGCTCTGCGCCTTCTTGCGCGCGGGGCTCCGGGGGGCTGCAGGAGCAAGGGCGGGGCTGGGCGCCGGTACCCGGGGGCACACGCCCGCCCTAAACGCAGCTCTGTGTGTGCCGCCCTGGCGGGAGAACTAAGCCCTGCGTGCTTGGCAGCTTCTCTGGGATGCCCAGAATATTCTAGAAGATAATTAGCTGAAGCTTCGCAGCACTTTAGCTGGTTAGCAGAGGCTCCTGGCCCATTTAGTTACTGCCTGGGGCATCGGGACACCACTCAGCGGGAGCCTCCATGAGCCACACCTCCCCTCCCACCCCTCATCCAAGGACCCAGCCGAGGACCGACCCTTCATACCCGTCCATACCCACTCCCCACCTCACCCCTGCCTCCTGCAAACCCATTTGCACCTGCTTTCAGCTTCTCCTTCGGGGGTCCTGGGGCCACTTTGGCCACAGGCTCCTTTTCTGTCTTCTTGGGCCTGGCATCCACTTTGCCTTCGGAGCTGCCATCTGCTGCTGGCTCCCGGGAGTCCTATGGGGAATCACGAATGGTCCCATCTTTCCTCTAAGGGAGCCCAAACCTCTCCCATGGGCTGGAGGAACACACCCCCCTTGGCCAGCGTGTCCCCGACTCCAGGGGCATCCTGGACTGAAGCCTGAGGGCTCCGGCTACTTACGTGGGGCCAGCCGCCAGAGTCGGCCAGCCTGGGCGTCGCTGCTGGTGGGAAAAGAGGGAGAGTCAAGTCGTGGGGACCCCCAGGCCGATCCCACCCTCCACGGGGCTCTGCTGGGCAAGCGGCAGGTGACTGCTCCCATTTTCCACATTCGAAAGCTGAGAGGCTGGGAGGCACCCAGCACTTCCCTGGCAAGTGGGACTCGAGCCTCGACCTGTGTGGCCCAGCACCCATGTCCTGTGGGCTCCTTCTGGGCCCCCAAGGCACGAACGGGCACAGGGGTTAGAAACGGGGATCGCCGTTGAAGCCAGTCCAGTGGGAGCCCAGTCCTGGTCTCTGAAGCTGAGCCACATGGCTCAACGGGAGGATGGGGACGTGGGCCTCAGCCTGCCAGCACCACCCCCCCCCCCCCACCGCCATGGATACCTCGAGCCCGGTCCTCGGGGGGCTGGCCTGGGCAGAGCTCAGCCAACGTGGGGAGGTCCTCGCTCGGCTGGCAGCTGCCAAGGCCACCGTCCAGCTCCTCCACGGCCCTGGTTGTCATGGCGACGTCTGGGCAGCAGCGGGTCCAGAGCGGGGCTGGGGGGACAAGGAGGAGGCCTCTTCACTCGCTGGGCCCCTGCTGTGGGCCAGAAGGAGGGGGCTCCGTGTACAGGGACCACTCAACCCTGGCTCCCCCAGCCCCGTCCCTCTGCCTGGGGCCCCCGTCATTCGGCAAATCACGCTCGCGCTGGTCGGCGCCCAGCAGCCCCCCCCCAGGCCCCCTCCCTGCCCCCCAGGCCCGCCCTGGGACCCCTCCCCATAGCCCAGCCTCTCCGGTGCCCCAGCATCCCTGAGCACACAGCAGAGGCTGCTGGGGCCCAGAGAGGGCTGGGGCCCACCCAAGTCACACAGAGATGGGCAAAGACACAGCCCAAACCAGAACCCTTGGCCCCCGGGTCGGCTCATGTTCTCTGAGACCAGGACTATTTTTATCCGGTGCCCGAGGCCAGCGGGACAGGCGGACGTGCAGCCCGGCCCCTCCCAGGCCTTTGCCCCCACGGGGTCTCCCTCTCTACTGTCCTCACCCACCATTCCTGGCACCCCCCTCCCCAGCTCCCTAAATCTAGGCGCTCAGGCCCCAGCAGCCAGGACCAGCCTCGTTCCAGCCATGACAGGCAGGGACAGACAGGGGTCCCAGGGGTCCCCCGATCCCAACGCTGGGAGCCCTGCCCCTTCTCCTTGCCTCTGCTCCCATAGGGCAGAAGGGGAAACTGAGGCTAGAGACAGCCGTAGGCCAGAGGTCACGCAGAGCCTGAGGTCAAAGCCAGGTCTGTTGGCTTCCCAAAGCCATGCTTTTTGGGGTCCCCAGTGCCTCTGGCTGCCAGCATTCGGGTGTCCCCATTGCTGGGCAGAGAGGAGACCCTTCCCGGGGGCTGGAGCAGAGCAGTGGGGGAGGGGCCAAGTGGGCAGGAGGTGGGTGCCCCTGGGTGTGTGTGGGGGGCAGCCACAAGAGTTGGGGACCCCTGTGGACCTCAGAGATGCACTCTCCAGACCCCCGGGACCCCCACCTCAGCCTGGGCCTCCCCCTGCCCCACTTACCCCGCAGCCGTGGCGCCGGGCCTGGTGGACGGGATGGAGCGTGGGGAGGGTGGCCCCAAGACAGACAGCGACAGGTGGCCAGAGGCCGCAGGGTGGGCCAATCAGCGGGGCCAGCGGAGCGAGAGGGAGGAGGGCCGGGCACAAGATGGCCGCTGGGGCGTCCCCCGGCTTGGGGCAGGACTGGGCATTGGCCGAGGGTGACCCCACCCCTCCTTCAGCACAGAGTCACCCCCAGGCTGGCCGAGTGACCCTGGGCACGTTGCTTCCTGTCTTGGAGCCTCAGAGAAGGGGGTCCTGAGGCAAGAGCACCCACAAAGGGTGGTCGCCTTGCCCTCTCTCTCGGAGTCGGCCAGCAAGCGTTTCTGGAGCGCCAGGTGTGAGCCAACTGCGTGGAGCGGCCTTACCCCAGGCCCAGGCGGCCTGTGGAGCCTGGAGGCATCACGGAGGACTTCCTGGAGGAGGAGCAAGATGGCTGTGTGGAATGCGGGCTCTGCTGGCTGACCCGGGCGAGTCGCCAGCTCAGAGGCCTCGTTTCCGTTTCCTCATCTGGAAAGTGGGATCACTTCCTCCCAGAGGGGCGGTGAGGTCAAAATCCTGCTTAAGTAACCACTCGGTCACCCTGGACTGCTTTTGTGTCATCCCACCTCTTCAAACATTGACGTCCTCGTTTAGTCAGTCATCAAACACACCAACACCCACTCCAGCCCAGCCCAGGTGTATGGGAAATTATTTTGTCATTTTAAAAATATAACAGCTTTATTGGGGGCCGGCCCCAGGGCCAAGTGGTTGAGTTCCCACACTCCTCTTCGGCGGCTCCAGGGTTTTGTTGGTTTGGATCCTGGGCACGGACACGGCACCACTCATCAGGCCATGTTGAGGTGGCGTCCCACATGCCACAACTAGAAGGACCCACAACTAAAATACACAACTATGTACTGGGGGGCTTTGGGGAGAAGAAGAAGAAGAAAAAGATTGGCAACAGGTGTTAGCTCAGGGCCAATGTTAAAATATATAACAGCTTTATTGAGATATAATTCATATTCCATAAAACCTATCCTTTAAAAGTGTATAATTCAGTGGGTTTTAGTACATTCAGAGATGTCCAACCGTCACCTCTATCTAGTTCTAGAACGTTCCATCACTGCAAAAGCAGGCCAGTTCCGCATGAGCCGTCACCCCCTCCCCCTCCCCAGCCCGTGGCCCCCACGAGCCCGCTCTCTGTCTGTGGATCTGCCTGTTCTGGACGTTTCATGTCCGTGGGATCACACGCCGTGTGTCCTTCTGTGCCTGCGCCTCTCCCTGAGCGTCGTGTGTGCAGGTCCGTCCACGTGCAGCCGTGTCAGGGCCTCGCTCCTCTTCACGGCTGCGTAATATTCCAGCGTGTGGGGGTCCCTGTGTGTGCATCCACCATCCGTGATGGACACTCGGGTTGCTTCCCCCTTTGGCTGCTGTGAACACGGGCCCCCGTGCTGCTCACCCACGAGCGGCGTGCCGTTTTCAGTGCTGATGTCCGTGCAGTGCAGCTGGGTCCATGCGAGAGGCCCTGTGAGCTCAGGCGGAGCCTCGAGACACTGCTCACCCCGCGTCCCTAAGCTGTCCCCCTGGTGCTAGTTCTGCAAACGGCGGCCAGCGCGGCCCAGATGAATGTCACCGCCTCCTGCAGGGCCGTCTGCACTAACGGAGCCCTGACAAGTCACTGGCACACGATGTCGGCGGGCAAAGTCACCAGCTTATCTCGAAAGCACTGGGAAGCTTTGAAATCCTCTGGAGGAGCCATGTGTTTTAAAATTTGTAAAAGGATGTGATTTCTGTAACTGTAGGTCTGTGGTTCCCAACAGGAGGTGATCCCGCCCCCCGGGGGACACTGAGCCACGTCTGGGGACATTTGTGGGTGTCACACTGGGGATGCTCCTGGCATCGAGTAGGTGGGGACCACAGATGCTGCTCGACCCCCCACAGCGCCCAGGACGGCCCCCCAGAGAGTGACCCGGCCCCAATGTCACCGTGCCGAGGGGGACCCTGTTCCATTTAGACTTTTACAAACGTGACACCATGTAGGATGCCGTCAGGACAGACCTTGTCCTCAGTTTCGCTTGTAGTAGCATCCGTTGGTGTCACAGTGTTCGCTCAGTGAGGACAGGCGGGCGCGGAGGCCGAACCTCAGGAAGGACTGAGGGTGGGCCGTGAGTTGGACCCCAGGGGGACCGCCAGCCCTCCCCCGTCCCGGCCGATACTGCTCCCTGTGGACATCGCCCCACTCAGCAAACTCTCCCGGGTGGTTGTGGGAAACCCAGCTTCACCCGGGTGAGGAGCGCCCTCGCCCCGCGTGACCTGGCCCCGTCCCCCAACCCCGGTCCTCGGTCCCACCCCGTGTGCACACTAGGCCCTTTACAGAAGGCTCACCTTCCAGACACGCCCCTGACCCCGTTACGGCTGGGTCGCCCCTCCAAAAAAATGCACGTTCATATCCTGACTCCCAGCGCCTCGGAGCGTGACCTTATCTGGGAAGGGGGTCCGCTGTGGCCTGAATGCTTGTGTCCCCTCTTGGCCTTCAAAGGTGCATTCTGAGACCTGCAGCCACGGGTCTGCAGCTGCAAAGCATGGGCCACTTTGGGACCCCTGAGTGGAAAGGGGAAGGGGCTTTGGGCAGGGAGTTGCCACCGGGAAAACTCCTGGGCATGTACAGCCTCCCCAGGAGCCACCCGGGAACCTGAGCACACGCGGGGCCACCGAGGCCAGCGCCCCCCGCCCCCTCCCGCCTCCCTGAAATCCCCGCAACTCTGATTTTCTCCCTCATCACACGGACAAAAGCCGAATGTTTAGAAAATGGGGACAAGCTCAGAGAGGACAGTTTGTCAAACGCCCGCCATGGCCCCGTGCAACATCAGACGCTGTATGACATTTCAGTATTCTTTCCTTGGATGTTTTCACAACTTTTTGTTTTAATATTATTGATGTATTTGTTTTTACACAATGAGCATCCTTAGTGAATGTCTGAACACTTTGTTTTGCAACCTATGTTTTTTCTCTTAAGAGGATACAGTGATTTGCGGTTCCTCAAAAAGCTAGACATAGGATTACCGGATGTCCAGTGATTCCGCTCCAACATATAGACCCGAAGGGAATGAAACTGGGGACTCGAAGGGGTATTTGCACACCCACGTCCACACCAGCATCAGTCAGAACAGCCAAAAGGTGGAAGCAAGCCAGGCGTCCATCGATGCATGACGGATAAACACAATGTAGTCCATCCACACGCTGGAATATTACGCAGCCGTGAAGAGGAGTGAGGCCCGGACACAGCCGCACCTGAACACACGACGCTCAGGGAGAGAAGCAGACACAGAAGGACACACGGCGTGTGACCCCATGGACAGGAAACGTCCAGAACAGGCAGATCCACATACAGAGAGCGGGCTCGTGGGGGCCAGGGGCTGGGGAGGGGGTGGGGGTGACTGCTGGTGGGGATGGGGCTGCTTTTTGAAGTGATAAACCTGTTCTAAAATTGACTGTGGTGATGGGCGCACACGTCTGTAAAAATACTAAAAACCATTAAACTGTACACTTTAAATAGGTCGATTGTGTGGTATGTGATTTCCATCCTAATAAAGCTGTTGAGAAAGATTTGGAGTTCCAAAAAAGCACTTTAGCCTATAGATAAATAAAGGCTATGAAATCAGGAACAGCAAAATGTACTTACATGTTTATAAATATATACATATTTTATGAAAATATGTAATGCACATTATATACAAAATATAAATAGATACGTTATTCAAACATAATCCATAATATTATGTATAAGTAAATAAATCTGTTTCTATAAACACAGACATATATAGTATAGATCCAGTAAGAATTACACGCATATATTTGTAGTTTCCTCAGTGAGCATCCATCGCTTATATTTAGCAACAAATATTTTATAGAAACAAAGATAGGGGCCGGCCCGGTGGCACAGGGATTAAGGGTGCATGTTCCACTTTGGCAGCCCCGGGTTTGCCAGTTCAGACCCTGGGTGCAGACATGGCACCGCTTGTCAAGCCATGCTGTGGTAGGCGTCCCACATATAAAGTAGAGGAAGATGGGCACGGATGTGAGCTCAGGGCCAGTCTTCCTCAGCAAAAAGAGGAGGATTGGCAGCAGTTAGCTCAGGGCTAATCTTCCTCAAAAGAAAAAAGAAAAGAAAGAAAAAGAAACAAAGATAAATGTGGTGAAAACAGAGGCCCAAGCACCAAGGAGCAGAAAGCCTGGGGGCAGAGCAGCGACGTCTGGGCGTCAGCCCCCAAATCATTGCATTTTCTGTAACGGAAGCTTTGTAAAAACGTTTGAAATATTGCAAAGCAAAAGACCAAAAAACGTATCGAGGAACATAAAAAATAAAAATAAGATAAAAAACAGCCCAGCAGTTTGAGATAAGCTCGGCTGGCCCCGTCCCCTCTGTCGTGTTTGCAGAGCCCCGCGCGGCGTCCTGCGCCTTATCGCCGGGCGCCAGATGTGTGTGGGGACTTGTGGCCACACTCGGGCTGTTTGAGGCCTTCCCCGGCCTGCATCTCACCCGGGGCTGTTTGACGCACATTAAAAATGCGGGGGTTCTGGTTTCTTCCCCTTTTCCTGGCTGTTTGCTCAAGACCCAAAGGCCTCTGGCTTTTTGTTCCGGTGACGAAAGACAGGAGACAGAGCCAGGCTGGGAAACGACGCTGGATGTGGTGAAAGGAGACGCAATCCTTTTTCAGTTTGATTCTTTAGCATTTTATTATGAAATTGTCAAACGCACAGAAAGGGCGGGAGAATTTCCCCGTGAACACCCACCTGCCCTCCACCCGGGCTCTCCGGGTGCTGTTTCGCTGCGTTCACTCGGTCCGTCTCCATCCCTCCGTCCTGGCCTCGGTCTGCCCGTCTCACTTGCAACATTTCACTTCCAAGCCAGCTGCAGGCAGGCCATTTGCTAGACGCCAGCATGTGTCGCTGGCTTCAAGGTCTACGGGAAATTTCCACGGAGTGAAATGGGCGGGGACAGTGTGGTCAGATGGGTTGTGTCAAATGGGCTCAACAAATGTCACCCATCGAGACGCCAAACCTTCCCGTCCCCCCATGGATGGGTGTCCTGTGGCTGCTGTGTCAGGCCACACAAACTCAGTGGCCTAATACTACACACACTCGTCACGTCACAGTCCTGGGATCGGGAGTCCGACACGGTCCCATGGGGCTAAATTCCATGGGAGGCCAGGGCTGGTCCTCCCCGACGCCCCAGGGGAGGAGCGCGCCCCGCCTCCTCCAGCTTCCAGAGGCGCCACATCCTGGGCTCGGGGCCCCTTCCTCTGTCTACACGGCCAGCAGCGCAGCATCTCCATCTCGGCCTCTGACCCTCCCGCCTCCCTCTGCTCGGGACCCTGGGATGACCCTGGGCCCTGGGGATCCAGGGTCACCCCCATCCCAGGGGCCTCAACTTAACCCATCTGCAGAGTCCCCTCTGCCCCATGAGGTGACACGTCCACAGGGCCCATGGATTAGGGGTGGACGTCTTTGGGAGCTCCACGAATCCTTTTTTAAACATCAGAGTGAGCCCCCTGGCCTCCCGGCTCCCCGCCTCCAGAGGCCTAACCTCACCATACTGACTTCAGCAGGATGCCAGGCATGGGCCCTCCGTCCTTGACATGCCCCCATGCCCTCCACTGTCCCTTTCCAGCAGCTCTGCTCTCACCACCTCCAGGAAGGCTTCCCTGACCTCCTCTTTCCCTCCCTGCAGTCTAGGGGTTCCTCGCCTCTCACAGACTCCTCTGATCTCCTTCAGTCCCCTGCAAGCCCAGGCAGGGCGGGCCGCCTCCCCGCGCCCATCCTGAGACCCTCCACCGCGATCCGCTGCGTGTCCTTTTCCCTCGCACAGGCTCAGAGTTCGCTGGCGCCCCCAGATTAGACAGAGAAGAGAGAAAGTGACGCTTGGGAGATGCCGGGCCACGTCTGGGGACATCTGTGGGTGTCACACTGGGGGTGCTCCTGGCATCGAGTAGGGGTGGGGGCCAGGGATGCTGCTCGACCCCCCACAGCACCCAGGACGGCCCCCCAGAGAGTGACCGGGCTGATGTGGATAGTGGGAATTCATGTCTGCTTCAACCCCCGAGTGCTGACTGCTCGCTAACCGAGGCCCAACCACCAGCGAGCCCTTCAGAGCCGGACGACAGCCGGAAGGAGATCCTGGGCCGGCGGGTGTTTACGATCCTTGGGTGGCAGGTGCCTCCGTGCCCCCTCCCCCACCCACGCACACAGGGCGTGAAGCAGATGAAAACATTCCTCACCCCACATCCGGGTGCCTCCCTCCTCCCTGAGGGCAGGCGGGGGGAGCGGTCCCCAGAGCCGACCCACCTCCCCACGACGGTGACACGACGGCTCCCCACATTCCTGCCCGGAGATGGGGGTCCTCAGAGGCCCCGAGCCTCCGTGACGACTTTCCCTGACACGTCCCACCCCGGAGCTCACGGCACCCTGTCTTCTCCCCCACCTCTGCTTTTTTTTGAGCTCTGGCAGCTTGTTTTTGACCGAGAGGCTGCATTTTTTTTTTTCTTTCCACCCACAATGATTCCACATCAAACAGCGGCTGGGCCGACAAGGGCACAAGGCTGCCAGGGAAGATCGAACCCTCCCCCGTCCCCACCCGAGACGTCTGCTGGGCCCCCGAGACGTCTGCTGGGTCCCCGGGGCCCAGAGAGGCCTGGCTGTTGCCTAAACTTCCTTCCCCGGATGCTGCCCCCACAGGCGGGTCCTTGCAGACGCCTCACAGACCAGCTTCTGCGTGGCCTTCGAGGCCACTGTCTGCAGCCCACTCTGCTGGGGGTCCATGTGACCTCCGTCCCTTCCAGGCCTCAGTCATGGGTGGGTAAACACAGTGTGACCCGGTGACCGGCGGCCGGCCATGGGCAAGTCCGCTCCCGGACTCTTGCCCCCGACACACCCGTTTACGTAAGACACCAGGGAGCTACCGAGAGGCAAAACAGATTTCGAAACCCCAGGCTCTTCCGGCCTCAAGCAAACAGGCCTTCGGGAACCACAAAGATGCGAACCCTTCAGACAGGGAGGACGCTCAAACAGCCCCCGAGGCTGGGTGGACGGGTGGCTGGGAGCCGGCCCCTCGGCCTAAAAGCACGGGCTCCCGCAGAAAAATGAAAAAACAATGAGAAAGTTCACGAGAAACCCATCTGCTCTTTATTTTCACTGTGCAATGCTAAGCAATGCCACCGATTCAACACTCTTTCCCTGGGAAAATTCTGCGGTTGGCCTCAGCTTTGCAAATGTTAGTTTTTGCTGAGTTTTTTAATCCTGTAAATACGGAAGCTGTAAGTTCGCCATTTTTATTGCTTAGAAGTATCGTGTAAGCAAATGTTAATAAATGCTGCATTCCACGTGGAAGGGAATTCGGAGACGCAGAGGGACCCGGCCACACGCTCTGCAGGGTCCGTTTCTGTGGGTTTTCTAATCACTCGAGGTCGCTTTGGGGGAAGTTTGCGTCTCTACCCCAAATGCACACGACAGATCGGATGAGATAAAAACGAGAGGGCTGCGGTCGTAAAGACAAGGAAACAAACAGCAGTCGCTTTAATTCTATGTAATTCCGAGTTTCTTTCTGTGCTTAAAAAACCATAAAACCACCCAAGAAAGTGGGACCCACGGGGAAGAAGGTCTGTGCTGCCTGTAGGGGCGAAATTCGGTTTTTCTACGTGAAATGTTTCTGAATTGAGCCCCCAGGAGGAATATGTCTGCTTGGGGGCAAATTTCAGTTTTACAAATAGCTGAGTTTTTCTGCAAAAAAGAATATTTCTGCCAATGAGACACGACATCGTTGACCAAATCGGGATAACATCTCAACATGCAAAGTTCTCTTTTTAATTGTTGGCCGTCTGTAAACGTGAGACACCGAATCCGGAAAACCATCCTTCTGATCGATGATGAATAACCGAGGTTATTAGTGAAAATAATTCTGTCCTATAGGGGTGGGGGCGCTGGGGACCCTCTCCCCCCAACACCCGGCGCTTTTGTCGCCCCCGGCCGCCCGGGGGAGGGGCCCGCTGGGGGAAGGGACCCCCAGAGAGGGCGACAGGGACCACGACGGGGACCCGGCCACCGCGAGGTCCCCAAAACCAGACCCCGCGCAGCGCCCCCGCCCCCAAACCCCGGCAGTGGGGACGCGGGGCGGGGCCAGGCGCGCGCTGCGCGTGCCCGGAGCCACGGCGGCCCCGCCCCCTCCGCGCGCCCGCAGAGTGACGCCAGAAGGCAGGGGACGACGGGGGGGCGGGCCCAGAAACGTGCCGCCCAATCCGCGGCGCGGGGCCCTCCGCCGTCCGCCAATCAGACGCCGAGAGGGGCCCCCGGGGGCGCCTGCGTTTCCCGGCGGCCCCGGCGGCCTCGCCCCCTCGCGCGGCCGCGCTCCCGGCGGCGTGGGGGGCGTGGCCCGCGCGCGGCGCCTATAAAGGCGGGCGGCGGCGGCGGCGCCATTTTGCGAACGGCGAGCAGCGGCAGCGGCGCGGAGAGCGCAGCGGAGGTTTTGCTGGTTTCGGACCCCAGCGGCCGGATGGTGAAATCCTCCCTGCAGCGCATCCTCAACAGCCACTGCTTCGCCCGAGAGAAGGAGGGGGATAAATCCAGCGCCACCGTCCACGCCAGCCGCGCCATGCCGCTCCTCAGCTTGCACAGCCGCGGCGGCCGCAGCAGCGGGAGGTGAGCGCCCCGCCCCCGCCCGAAGCTTCCAGAAGCGCCGCCGCCGCGCAGGCCCGCGGGGGGCCGGCCGCGGAAGTCCGGGGAGCGCGGGGCCGCCCCTTTGTCGAGGCCACAATCGCGCTGGGGGCGGGTTCGGGGCGGGGCTGGCGGGCGCCCCCCCCCCCCCGGGGGCCTCGGGCCTGCGGCGCGCGGGGGTCGTGGGGGGCCGGGGGCAGGAGTGGGGTTCTGCGGGTACGTGGTCGGGTTTGGGAAACTGGGGCGTGCCCGCTTGGACTTGTGGGGTCCGGGGTCGGGTTTGGAGCAGCGATCGGGGCGAGTTGGGGCCATGTAGGGATCCTTAGTTGGGTAGGTGGCTTGCGGGTCGGACTTGGGGGTCCGGGCTCGGGTTTGGCGGTCCCCGGGGCCCCTGATCGGAGTTGGGGATCCTCGATCGGAGTTAGCGGGTCAGGGGGGTCCCACTTGGTTGTATCTGGGGGGCTTCTGCGTTCCTAGTTTGGTTTAGAGGTTCGGGGTTAGCTTTGGAAGAGGACCGCGGGGTCGGGGGCGAGTTTGGCTGACGCAGGGGTCCCTGGTTGGACACGGGGCCCGCGGGAGTTCCTGGCCGGAGTTGGGGGTGCGGGAGGGCTATGTAGTGGTATTTGCGGGCCGCGGGGTCCCTGGTCGGATTTGGGGGCCTGAGGTCGGGTTTGGTGGGCGCGGGGGCTTCCTGGTTGGATTTTGGAGGTCTTGGATGGTGTTTGGGGGCCGCAGCGATCCCGGTTGGATTTGGGGGTCCAGGGTTGGGTTTGGGGGGCGTATTGGTACCTTGTTGGATCCGGGGGCCCGGGGTCGGGTTTGGCGGTCGCGGGGGTCTCTGGTCGGAGTTGGGGGTCCGAGAGGCTGCCTGGGTGTGTTTGGGAGACACGGGGGTCCTGGGTTGGGTTTGGAGATTTTAGGTCATATTTGGGGGGATGTAGCGATTCTCGTTGGATTGGGGGGCCCAGCATTGGGCTTGGCCGTGGGGGTCCTTGTTGGGATTTGGGGCTCCGGGATCGGGTTTAGGGGCGCGGGGCTTCCTGGTGTGGTTTGCCGTTTCGGGGTCGGGTTTAGGGAGGGCGCCGGTTTGGGGCGGCGGGGGCCGCGCTGGCCGCGGGCGTGGCGGGCTCCTCGGGGCGGACAGGCCGAGCCCGGGCCCCACCCTCGCCCCCGGGCCGCCGCCTCGCGAGCCTCCTGAGCCCCGAGGGCGCGCGGGCGAGGCGGCGCCACGTGGACGGCGCCCGGGCCTCCCGCCGGGGCCGCTGCGGGGCCGGGTCCTGAGCCGGGACGCCCCGGGCGGCACTTGGGGGCCGGCGGGCCGAGCGGGCGGGGACCCCTCGTGTCGGTGCTGGTCAGCGGCCGCCCGGCCCACCGTCTGTGCGGTGTGGACGGCGGCGGTTCCGGGGCCGCGGGGTCTTGGCTGGCGCGCGCTGACCGCGGCCCCCCCCCCCCAGTTCCAGGCTGTCCGGCAGCTGCTGTAGTCACCTGGGTCCAGGGCCTCGGTGGTGCTCCTGATGTCCCTCACCCACCCCTGAAGATCCCAGGTGGGCGAGGGAATAGTCAGAGGGATCACAATCTTTCAGCTAATTTATTTTACTCGGTGAGTGGCGCCGCGGGTCCGGCGGGCGGGCGGGGGTCAGGGGCTGGGGTTCCGGGGCGGGCCGCAGCGAGGCCCCGAAGGCCGCGTCTCAGTTGGGCCGCCCGCCCACAGGATAATCGGCTGAATGTAACAGAGGAACTAACGTCTAACGACAAGACGAGGATCCTTCACGTGCAGACGCGGCTCCGCGACGCCCGGCAGGTGGACTGGAGGGCGGTGCTGCGCGGCGGCTCCCTGTACATCGAGATCCCGGGCGGGGCGCTGCCCGAGGGCAGCAAGGACAGGTGAGCCGCGCGGGGTCCTGGCCCGGGGACGGGGCCGCGGCTGGGTCGGGCGCTGCGTGACGCCCCGCGCCCAGGACGGTGCCGAGCAGGTGGTGGCCTGGCGGCGGGGGGCGGGGGCGGGGGCGGGGAGTGGGCGCGCTGACCGCCCCGCAGCTTCGCAGTGCTGCTGGAGTTCGCCGAGGAGCAGCTCCGCGCCGACCACGTCTTCATCTGCTTCCACAAGAACCGCGACGACAGAGGTGGGGGCGCCCGGGGGGAGGGAGGGAGGGAGGGGCGCCCGTCCCCGCCCGCGCACTCCGGGGCCCTGCCACTCCCATCCGCGCTGCCCGTCCCTTCCCGTCCCCGCGTCCGCGCGCCCTGGGGACCGGCGGCGTCGGCTCTGACCACGTGTCCCCCGCAGCCGCCCTGCTCCGGACCTTCAGCTTTCTGGGCTTTGAGATTGTGAGACCGGGGCACCCCCTTGTCCCCAAGAGACCCGAAGCTTGCTTCATGGCCTACACCTTCGAGCGGGAGTCCTCCGGGGACGAGCAGTAGCGGGGACCCCGCGCCCGGAGCCTGCGTCCCCCCGAGCCGCGCGGCGGGTGACAGCGGCGCCGGGCGGAGGTCGGGCCGCTCCCCGCTGTGTCCGCGTGTCGTGATTGTGCAAATAAACGCTCACTGCAAATCAGCGGTGTGTTCCTGCAGTTCAACGTCGTGTTTGCGAGACTGAAGTGTTTGCTTTAATTCTAAATAAAAGTTTATATTTTACGTTTTTATCGCTGGTTAAGATGATTCAGGTGATCCTTGTGCTTGAGGAGGAATGCCTCGTTTGGAGTCCTTTGGAAACGGCCTTGGCCTCGTGCCTCGGCCAGATCGGTGTTAATCCGCGCGTCTGTTGCTCCCAAAACCGGAATAAAAGTGCTGACGCCTCCAGCCCCCGTGTGGCTCCGTGTGTTCGTGTGGCCCCCGGGACTGGACGGCGGCGGGCCGGGCACCTCAAGGCGCCTGGGGTGGGGTGCTGCAAGCACCGTGAGCTGAGTGACGCCTCTTCTACCGGGGAAACTGAGGCTGGGGCGCAGAAGCCGGGGGCCTAGTCTGCTGTGTCGGGACGCAGCCGGGTTGCTGCGGGCGGCCAGCTGGAGGGTCCCCCGCGCCCCGCGCCCTTCCTCGGGAGGCCGGGTCCCGCTCCCCCTGCGGCCTCCCCGGCGCCTGGGCGTTTCCGCGGCCCCGGCGGTGGCGCAGCCCGGGAGGTGGCGCGGTGGCCGCGGGCGGCGCGCTGGGAGTGACCGCGGCGCCACCTGCTGGCCGCGCCCGGAGCTTCGCCGGGGATGGCGTCCCGGCCTTGGCTCGGAAATTGGGTGGGGCGACCTTCACGAGGGAGGAACGGAGCTCGGAGGGTCGCGAACCCCTGGTGTGGGGTGGGGTATCCAGCCCCGAGTGACCGTGGGGCCGGCCTTCAAGATCGGGGGGCAGAACTGGACGCACTGCCCGTCTGTGGGCCGGGCAGGGTCTTGGAGCTGGGGCGCTGCAAGGTGAGTAGGAGTCTGAAGCAGAGGCGGCGGGGGTGGGGCGATTCCGGTGGAGGGAACAGTCGGGCCAGGCCTGGAGGCGGGAGAGCAGCTCCAGCGGTGGGCGGGGGCCGGAGGGGGCGGCCGGAGGGCTCGCAGGATTCTGAGGGTGCTGGGGAGCCCGGGGAGGCGTCTGAGCAGGGGAGAGACCAGGTCATGTCTGGGGTTGGAAAGGTGCCCCCAGGAGTGCGATGGGGGCAAGGAGGGCGCGAGACTGAGCCCCCAGTTGGGGATGTGGGGCCCCTCAGGGCTCCTGTGTCCATTTCCAGAGGCGTGAGCTAAGACGTTCTCTCCCTCGGGTCCCCCGTGAGTCTCGTGTGACAGTTTATTCCAACCTCTGATACTCGGAAGGCGCCTACTGTGTGTTAAGCTTGGACCCTGCCCTCAGGAACTCCCAGCCTGGCGGGGGGGACGGGGACAGGTGACACGGGCGCTGCGTGCTCGTCAGTGGGGGCAGAGGCAGGGGGAGAGGAGGCGAGAGGGCCAGGAGGCGCCTTTATTTCCTTAGAGGAGTTGGGGCTCCAACAGAGACAACAGCCCCTGCAAAGGCTGGCAGCTCCTAGTGTCACAGAGGGACAGCGGGGAGGGGGTGGCGGAGGTGGCAGGGCAGGGAAGCCACGGGACGGGTGGGCAGGCGCCTTCAGATTCTCCGGGAGGCTGTGCTGGGGGGCCGCCCCTCCCCAAAACCACCACAGTTTGTGACAAAGACACACTCACGCAGCCGCTGGCTACGCTCAGCCTAAGGGGGTGCCCCGGAGCCAGGAACCCCCAGATGCTGCTAGGGCCACGGTGACTCTCAGAGCCCAGCACCACGAGGGCACCTGACCTCTGCTGGAGGAGGGGAGGGCCTCCCCACACTCGGAGATGATGGTGGATTGGCAGGAGTGTGCCCCCAGGGAGGCGGGTGGCAGCCCTGGCATTGGGCAGCCCCAGCAAGCCCTGGCTTTCGGCTCGCAGCCCGGGAATGGGGTCCCCTGCATTCCTGGGGAGGCCTCGGGCCTAAGTGCCCAGCACAGAGTGGGGCTGGCGTTGGAAATGGGAGTGTCCACACTGGTGCCCTCTTGGCCACCCTGACCCCTTCTGGAAGGGGCGTCCCCCCTACCGTGGAGACCCTGCCACCAGCCCCAGCCCTGGGACAGGCGCGTGGCTCCGGGGAGGGGTCAGCCCCACAGCAGCGCCAGGGCATGGCTGAGCGAGGCCTCGGTGGCCTCGGCCAGGTACTCACAGCACAGCCAGTCCTCGAGGCCGGGCACCTCCCCGCCCGCCGCCCGCTCGGCCAGCTGCAGGACCAGCAGCGCACGGCGCACCCGCAGCCAGGGCCCCAGCGGGGCCCCGCGGCCGTGCAGCTCGGGCCCGGGCCCCCAGAGCAGCGCCTGCAGCGCGCCGCGGGTCTGGGCCGCCGAGGGCTGCGAGAGGGCCAGCTGGGTCGCCAGGCGCTCCAGGCCCCGGGCCAAGGGCGCGGCCGAGGCCACGGCGGGGCCGAGCAGCGTGCGGAGCAGGTGGGCGAACGGCTCCGCGTGGGTGCCCGGGGGGCCCCGGGGGCATGGGCGCACGCGGCCGAAGTCGGCGAGCAGCAGGCGCGGGGGTCCGGCGGCCGCGCAGCCCCGGGGCGCGGCCAGCAACAGGTTCTCGGGCCGCAGCTCGGCCAGCACCGCGCCCCGCGCCTCCAGGAGCTCCAGGGCGGCGCTCAGCTGCAGCAGCAGCAGGGCCCCCGCACGTGCCACGTCCACCAGTGGCCGCGGTGCGCCCTCCTCTGCCAGCCACTGGGCCACCGTGCGCTCGGGCACCTCGGCCGCCAGCGCCACGGGGCCCCTCCAGGGCGCCTGGGGCACTGCACCCTCGGGCACCAGGCCGCACAGCCCCTGGAGGTTGAAGTGGGCGGCCAGCGAGGCCTGCAGCTCCAGGCCCCAGGGGTGGGGCTCCTCGGCTCCCGGCTTGGGCACCTGCGGGGCAGAGGGGCCATCAGGGCCTGAGCGCACAGCCCCCGCCAGCACAGCCCGCCCCCTACCCTGCCCGCCCACTCCAGCTTTGGGGGGGGGCGGCTGCGTGGCCTCCAGCAGCCAGAGTTCAATGTTCATTCAGAGGTTAGCGGCTGCCACGATTTTCCGGAAAACCGTCCCGGGGAGGATGGCGTTTAGGGGTCTGACTCTCCGGCCTGCCCCCGGGCAGGGTCTGACCGCTTGTAAGGAGGGACGTGACAGCGGAGGTGCCAGAGCCGGGCAGCCCAGGAGAAATGCATCGGGGGCCACGGTGTCACTTAATATTTTCCAGCAGCCACATTTTACAACATTTTACAATGTGAAAATAGACAGGTGAAAGTAATTTCTGGTTTTTTTTTTAGCTTGAGGAAGATTAGCCCTGAGCTAACATCTGTTGCCAATCCTCCTCTTTTTGCTGAGGAAGACTGGCCCTGAGCTCACATCCGTGCCCATCTTCCTCTATTTTGTATGTGGGACGCCTGCCACAGCATGGCTTGATCAGCGGTGCTAGGTCCACGCCCAGGATCCAAACCCGCGAACCCTGCATGGACGGCAAAGCTCTTTCTAGACGGTCGGAGGGGGGCCGGCCCGGTGGCGCAGAGGTTAAGTGCGCACATTCTGCTTTGGTGGCCCGGGGTTCACTGGTTTAGATCCCAGGTGCGGACATGGCACTGCTTGGCACGCCATACTGTGTGGTAGGCGTCCCACATATAAAGTAGAGGAAGATGGGCACGGAGGTTAGCTCAGGGCCAGTCTTCCTCAGCAAAAAAAAAGAGGAGGCCTGGCAGTAGTTAGCTCAGGGCTAATCTTCCTCAAAAAAAAAAAAAAGGTGGGGAGGACCTCAGGTCTGGGGATTACATTAGAATCACCTGTGTTTGGGGGGAGTTTAAAAATGACAGGTGCTCTGGGGGCAGGTGTTGTACAAATAAACTCCCCAGGGGCCTCTGGGATGGCACTGTAGACGAGCGAATGAGCTCACCGCCAGCAGCGACTCCCTCCCTCTCCACAACCGTCTGGAAAATGCGCAGGACGGAGCGCCTTCTGTCAAATCACCCAGATCCCTCCAGGATGGGGATGCGTCTGACACTTGGCGGGTTATTTAACGGGAATCATTCTTTTTTCCTTAGCGGTGCATAAAACAGAGTGTCTTATGACGGAAGGGTGATACTGCCATCATAAAGCTGGTGTGAGAATTAGATAAATAAATTCGTCTGAAAGTCCTTGGAACAGCACAGGGAAGTGCTCGGTGCATTTTGGCGGCTGTTGGTTATTATTAGTATCTTTTTTTTTTTTTTTTTTTTTTTTTTTTGCTGAGGAAGATGTGCCCTGAGCTAACATCCGTGTAAATCTTCCCCTATTTTTTAGTATATCAGCCACCAGCACAGCACGGCTGCTAACAGAGCAGTGTAGGTCCGTGCCCGGGAACAGAACCTGGGCCACCGAGACGGAGTGTGCCGAACTGAACTGCTAGGCCTCCAGGCTGCCCCTGATTATTATTGTTATTATTATTATTTAAAGTGGTAGCTGTCACCCGCCATGGCTGGTGAGCTCAGTGGCTCTCAAGCACCAGACTTCACTGGGGAGCGAGTGACAATGTGGGTTCCCGGGCCCCAGAGGCCGGGGAGGGACTGCCGCCGACTGTGGCGGTACCAGCCCAGTTGTGCGAACTCCTGTTAGTCACAAAAGCAGCTGGCGGGCCGAGCTGCGGGCGCAGGGGTCTCGGGCTGGGTTTGGGGGGGGCTCACCTTGGCAGCTAGGACGTGCCAGGCGTCCCCGTCCACGCGCACCACGCGGTAGTAGAGTGCGTCCCCGCTCTCGGCGCACGGCGAGCTGTCCAGCAGGCGCAGCGCGTGGCCCGGGTGGCAGGGACCCGGGTGGCCCCCCAGGAGCCGCGCCCGCAGGCGCGCATGCACGGCGCGCAGCGCCCCCAGCTGCCAGGCCTCCAGTGCGGCGCGCACGGCTTCGGGGCGCTGCAGGTCGCGCACAGAGAGGCCCAGCGCCGCGTCCGGGGGGCCGAGGGCCGGCTCCGCGGGGGGACACGGGGGCCCGGCCTCGTCGCCGCCCGCCTGGCCCTCGTCCAGGCTGCGGGAGCCCAGGAGGGGCCTGCGCGGCGGGCCCCGGGGCGCGCGGCCGGGGCTGGCGGGCCGGTGGGTGGGCACGGACTGGGTCCTGGTCAGCGTCTTCCTGGGCAGCGGTGGGGGCGCGGGCTGCGGGGCGGTGGGCAGGGCCTCGGTCGTCCGGGGGCGACAGGCCTTGGAGGGCAGCAGGTGGGCTCGGACCTCCCCTGCGGGGGGAGCGTGGGGCGCTGAGGACGTGCGGGGGGCCCTGGGCACAGGACTGCACCCCTGGGCCTCGGTGTCCCCATCTGGAAAATGGGTGTCATGCTAACACCCGTGGGGCAGGGACGTCCTCCTCTTCACAGACGAGGACACAGGCTCAGAGGAGAGCCACGTCCGACCCAGCCCCCTGGACCCCCATCCCGCTGTGTGGCTCTGGGCGGACAGCCGCACCTCTCTGAACTCCGGCGTCCCCGTTTTCACAAGCTGGTGACTCCAGCTTCTTTCTAACGGACTCGGATTAGAGACAGTGACAGTCACTGTCGTGAGGCAGGAAGTTCCCTAAATGGCCAGGAGAGACCCAGCCCTTCTGCTCCAGCCTCCTTGGGGGCCGGCCCCCAACCCCTGCTAGGCACCCCCCTGCCCGCCCAGCCCGGGATCCCCTCTGGGCGGCTCACCGAGGTTGATGTAGGTGGGCTGAGTCGGCAAGGTGGGGTCGTCGGGCCCCCGGGTCTCCGTGGGGGGCTCAGGGCCACTCATGCTGGGGGAGGAGGTCAGAGTGGGGGGCGTGCGAGGGTGGCACCTGCGGGGTGTCCGTGAGCGCCGCGTGGGTGGGTGTGCGGGGACCTAGGCGGGGTCAGCCGCGCACACCTGGGTCCTCTGGCCCAGCCTTGACCCTGCTGTGTGGCCCCGGATGGGTTTCTTGCCCTCTCTGGGCTCCGTTTTCACCCGTGAGACAGGAATGTCACCCATCAACCCTTCAGGGCGGCGAGCGGACCCCTGTACTTTTGTGAAATGGACACAACGTGCAGCCCTGAGGGCAGGCCGCTGGGGGGACAGCCGGGATGGGCGACAGCACCCACGCTGGGGCCTCGTCCCCGGAGCTCAGCCCGGCCCCTGGCTCTCCCCCACCAATCCCAGGTCACCCCCGAACTCGAAAAGTAGCCGCTTCTGCCCACCCCCGCCCCAGCCCCCCCCGGGGACCCCCTACCTTCAGGATGGCAGTGACTGCGGGGCGGAGGGGGTCCTTGGGGACAGACTCCCCAGAGCGGCCGCCCGGGCCGCCTCCCAGGACTGGCTGACCTGTCACAGGAAACGCCGGTGCAATCTGTTAGCCCGCAGGCCGGCGCGGGGCGGGGCGGGGGGGGGGGCTTCCGGCTCGCTGCCCCTTGGCCCCCCAGGAGGGAACAGCATTCCCGGCAGAGAGAACAGCCTGGGCAAAGCCCGGAAGGTGGGACTCGAAAATAAGTGGTTCCAGGGCTGAGAGCCGTCAGGGGTGGAGGGGTGCAGGAGACGGGCCAAGGTCGCGGTCGCTGGGTGGGTGGCTGGGGAGCAACACGTTCTGGGCTCCCCATGGGGGGAGGGCAGGGAACCCCAGCTCCGGCTGGTCCGGGAGAAATGCAACAGGCGGCTCTGTCCTCTGCGGCTTTTGCTTCCTCCCGAACCACTTCCTCTTCTTTGGGACCAACGGAGGGGCCCCCCGGGCGCGCCCCCCTCCCGCCCACCCTCTGGGACCCTCGGGCTGGTCGCCGATTGACCGCCCTCCCGCACTCCAGGCAGGTGCCCCTCCGTTGAGCCATTTCTGTTCTGATGTGCTGTGTGACTCGGGGCAGGTCACCGCCCCTCTCTGTGCTCCGGGGAATACAAAAAGCGGTTCCCACTTGCCTTGCGGCCTCGTAACAGCCACAGCAGCTGGGTTTTTCTTTAAAACATTTAACCCTCTCCCTTCCCTGCCCCCATGGCCTTGATGGACTTATTTAGAAAGACATTTAATTTATCATCACCGTGCGCGGCAAATCAGAAACGGGGACAATCCGGGGAAAACCGGCCAGCGTGACATTCTGGGGGAAGCACGCGCCCCTTGAGGCGGCTCTGGGGTTCGATGCTTGTCCCGCCTGTTCCGAGCCACGAGGGGCACCCCAGCTCCACACCCAGTGCCCCCCGCCCTGGGGCAGCCCATGCTTTTGGTGGGTTTCGGGACTGTGCGGTGGGAGCACGGTGGGCCCCAGGGAGAGTCTGAATCACACGAGGGGCGGGCCCCACCGATCCGGGGCTGTTCCAGGTGGAACAGAAGGGACCGGAAGTGCTGAGGACACGGCCTCCTCGCCCCCCCGAACCCCTGCCCACAGGATTCTGCTCTTCCCTTCCTGAGAGCCACGGGGTCACCGGGCCGAGCCAGGGCTCCGATCCCGGCTGAGGGTGAGCCGTGCGGGGCGCCCATGTCGGACACGGAATTCAAGGGGGATACGAAAAACCCCTCAGTGATCAAGACAAATAACATTTTGCCATAAAATTAAAAAAAAAAAAAAAAACAAAGCGGCGGGCTGTGGCCCCGGGGGCCGGCCGCTGTCATTGTCGATAAAGTTTTATCGGCACCGGGGCCGGGTCGGGTGCGGCGGGGGGGGGGGGCGGGGGGGGGGGGGGGGGGGTAGGGGAGGCAGCTTTCTTTCCAAGGCCAGTATTTCGTCCCTCGTGCTCTTGGGGTGGCGACGTTTTGGTGACGCAGCGTCCATCTTGATGGCTGAGTCCCGGGCGCCCCGTAAATGTCGTGAGTGTGGTGAGAGCCTCGGTCACCCCATCTTGGCCCTGGCCCTGCCGCGGAAGCACCCCGACGTGCCGGGTCCCCTCCTGAGCCCCGTGGGACGGTCCTCCCCTGAGGCCCAGAAACAGGGGCCGCTTGCCTCAGCTCACCCCAAAAATGGCCATCGACGCGGGTCGCCCCAGTGTCTGTCTGTCCCGCCCGGCCACCCCCCTCAGGGTCAGATCGTCCCCACACGCTCAAGCTGTTGTCCCGCTGGACAAGCGTTCAGTGACGCTCCGGGAACGGGGCCTCCCTGCGTCCCTGGCATCGCCCGGAAGGGGACACGGGACGTCAAGGGACACGACTTTGGCGTCTGAAGGAAAAAGCCCCAGTCTTGCTGGTGAGTGGAGTTACGACCCCCAAAGCTGCCCGTGTCCAGCCCCTGTGGACACGTCACGTGACGTGAGTGACAAGGGGACCCTCAGGTGGCAGGTGGAAGCGAGGTTGCTAATTAGATGAGAGGAGGGACGACCCTGGATTCCTGGGGGCCCCGTGTCACCCCAAGAGTCCTGCTCAGAGGGAGGCGGGAGGGTCAGAGGCAGAGATGGAGACGCTGCGCGGCTGGCGGTGCAGACGGAGGAAGGGGCCCCGCGCCCAGGACGGGCCGATGGCTGGGTTGCCCTCCTGTGTTTTGGGGGACCCCACAGTCTCCCCTCTGAGGGGCTCCTCCTGGGGTTTCCGGCCACCAGTGGGACAGGTCCCCCTTCAGCTGGGCCTTGGCCACCCCAGGAAGGAGGCCCCCTCAGCCACACCCCAAGAATAAGAGAGGATTCGGGAAAGGCTGCATCTTGTACCCAGTTTGAACCAGGGACTCCGGCAGCCCCTGAGGATGGGGAAACTGAGGCACATGAGGCCATCGCTCACCTGCCTTTGCTACAGGAAGAATAGGGAGATGAGACCCTGGGGAGGGTTCGTGGCCCCAGCAGGTGGTGGGGGGCAGTCACCCCATAGCGTCCAACACGTCCCTATCCTGATAGACGGGGGCACCTTCTTCCAGGTTCACACGGGGAAACCAAGGCCCCGAGAGCCATGCTGGGGTGGCAAGTGAGAGGCTGCCCTTGGCCGTGGCTTCTGCCGACTGCCCTGACTCGGTCCACCTCCTTCCGGAAAGAGCACAGGCCTTCAGGGGCCAGCAGGCGTGAGTCCCGACATGGGGCCCTGTGCCTCAGTTTCCCCATCCATCCACTGGGGGCTGGAGTGAGAACAGAGCGCTTTCTCAGTCTTACTTCCAGCGCTTGGGGTCGCCTGCGTTCCCCCCACCCCCCCCACCGCACCCTCAGAGGCAGGCCACCTCTCCCTGGCTGGGGACTCGGGGCACATGCCCTCCGACCTCTGACCCTCCCTTTGCACCCTGTAAAGTGGGCTCATAAGGGGACCCGGCTCGCAGGGTTGTCATCAGCGTGAAAGGAGTTAACATGGGCAGCGCAGGGAACAGCATGGGAACAGCGTGGGCGCTCCTGAAGTGGCTGGGGCCGGGCAGCTCCCCCCCGGGGGACCTCCGTGGCCCTACTTCCCGCCCCCACGCCTCCCATGAGAATCATATGAAAACCCTGAAGCTTGCTATTAAATCGGTTTCATTTTTATTGGGTTCCAATCCAATGCAGCAGGGCAGGGGTGGGGACCTGGGGGGACTCAGTTGGTGTGGGGACCGGGGTGGGGGCGGGCAGGGGGGGGGCCGGGAGACGCCGACACACTGACGTTCTGAGTCCCTCTGCCGCCAAGAACGTGCCCCCTGCCGCCGCCGCCGCGATGATGCTGAAGGCACTTGGATGTTGCTGTGGGGGGGGGGAGGCCCTCGGGTTGTCATGGCGACCAAGGTCAGGAGGATGCTGGGGACGAAAACCGGTCGGTTCTGCCCAACTCGGGGGGAGCAGGGAGCCGCTTACGCCCCGCCGTGACTGGGGCGGGGTCCCCACCCGGGCTGGCCGTGGCCAGCAGCTGCCACTCGGCCCTCGGGGACCGGGGTCTCCCATGTTTCCCGCCACAGCCCGGGGAGAGCGGCCAGCGTCCCTTCCGGGTCCTCTCAGAAAGGTCTCGAGGGTCCCAGGCCCAGGCCGACCGTCAGGCCCACCCGTGGGCCTCTGCGTGCGTAGCGGTGGGTTCGACCCTCCGACTCATCTCACAGATGAGGACGCCGAGGGTCCAGGTGGTCCTCAGTTGCCAACTGAGGTTCCCCAGCCGGGCAGGAACAGAGGTGGCTTTGAGCCTTCCTCCGAGGTCCTTGAGAATACCGTCCTCATCTCCTGGTCGGCGGCTAAGCTCCTTTCTGGCCGAGGTTGGGCCCCACAACTGTGCCCCCGTCCCCCACAACGATGCCCTGTCATCTGGCCGAGGTAGAGAGTGGGGGCGAGGACCAGGCTGGGGCAGGCAGGGGTCATGGACAGTCCCCGTCTGGTGTCTGAATACTGCTGCAAAACCTCAGCTCCTGCTTGCTTACCCCCAGTGACGGGGAACTCACTCTCTGAAGAGCGACAGGACAGTGCCCTTGGGGAATCTCTTCCTTAGCCTGAGCTGCAGTTGGCCTGTGACGTCCCTACTCTTTGGCCCAAGATCTGCCAGAAAGTTGCAGAGACCAAGGCATCTCTGTCACCTTCTCCCAGTGACCCAGGTCCAGGCCTCCCTGTAGCCCATGTGCCTGTCCTGGCCTTGCTCCTCCCTGCTGCCCACACTCTCGGGGCTCCGGTGTCCCAGGGGAGCAGCGCGTCAGGGGCTGGCTCAGGGGCCGTGCGGACTGGGGCCTGGAGGTCCCTCCAGCTGGCCTGCAGGAGATGCCCCCCAGAGGCCACACGCTGGGCCCAGGGCTGCGCATGGGAACAAGTGGCGGCTGGGGACGGTGGAGGAAGCGGGGACGGCTTCTCCCAGGGGGAGGGCATCTGGGGCGGGGCCCCCGTGAGCCTGACCCACTCGCTCGGCAAGACCTGAGTCCGGCGCCCGAGACCCTCCCCGAGGGCCGGCTGGCTGCGCAGGAGCTGCGTGCGAGCCGAGCGGGTCCCAGGTGGGAGCTCAGTGTGCTCCAGACGGGAGCTGAGTGTGTCTCGGGTGTGAACTGTGTCCCGGGAGTGATCTGTGCATGTCCCGAGTGTGAGCTGGGTGTGTCACAAGTGTGAGCTGGGCGTGTCTCGTGTGAGCTGCGTGTGTCTTGGTCTGAGCCGTGAGTCCCAAGTGTGAGCTGGGTGTCTCATGTGCGCTGCGTGTGTCTTGGTGTGAGCTGCGTGTGTCCCGGGTGTGAGCTGTGCCCTCATGAGGGCCCCGCGTGCCTGCGGTGAGCTCTGGAGCGGGGGGCACCACTCTAGTGTCAGGTGTGTGTGACACGTGCATGTCCCACCCTGGAGCCGTGTGTCCAACTGTGTCCTGGGTGTGAACACGTGTGCACTGGGGTGAGGTGGGAGTGTCCAGGTGTGACAGTCCAGGCTCTCTGTGCACTCTCTCTGCATCCAGGGTGTAGACCTCTCCCCCAGGTGTGAGCTCCCTGCCCCCCCCCACCCCGTGTGTCACCTGCGAGCCAGGGAGACCCTGGGGTCTCGGCCCGCCCCACCCCGCTCGGGCGGTCACGTCAGGGCAGGAAGCTGGGGTGAAACCTTAGAAAACGCTTGAGAAACTCTGCAAAAGATGCGTCCTCATGAAAAACAGACCTGCGGGCGGGTCTCTACAAAAAAGGGAAGTCCCGCCAGGAGCCGGCTGGCAGCCGCCCCACCCTGGAAGTGCATAGGTGGCCACGGGCGGGCCCAGCAGGCCGAGGGCAGCGGGAGGGCAGCGGGAGGGCGGGGCCCCCCGAGACCGTCAGATCATCTTCATGTTGAACTTGCGCGCGCCGCCCTGGCCGGTGGTGGTGGCCTGCCCGTCCACCTTGCGGAACGAGTACTCCACGGAGAAGTGGTTCTTGTGCTGCCCGCGGCCGCGGCTCCACACGAAGAGCAGCAGGAAGCAGAAGAGGACGACGCCCAGGAAGGTGATGCAGCCCATGGCGGTGGACACCAGGATGGTGGTGAGGTCCAGCGGGGCGCGCGCCGCCGCCTGCGTCTCGTTGCGCCCCTCGCCCGGGGTCCGGTTGGCGGCCGGCTCGGGCTGCACGGTCAGCGTGGCGAAGTAGGTGTCGTTGCCACCCGCGTTGCTGGCCACGCAGGTGTAGGTGCCGCTGTCCTGGGGCCGCGCGTCCTGGATGGCCAGGGTGCCCCCGGGCAGCACGCGCGCGCGCCCTGCGCTGGCGGCGGTCACCGCGCGGTGCTGGGGGGTCACCCAGGCCACGGTGGGCGCCGGCTCGCCCTCGGCGCGGCACTGGAAGCGCACGGCGTCCCCCGCGGTGGCCGTCACGTGCTGCAGCCGCCGCTCCCGGATCTGGGGCTTGCGGCACACGAAGTACTCGAACAGCACCGAGTCGGGCAGGTTGCGCAGCGCGTCGCCGCGGACCTCGGCGGGGGTGGCGCAGGCCGGGAGGCGCCCGTCGAAGTTGAGGGTCTTGCGGCGCTGCACGATCCACAGCAGGCGACAGTCACAGGCCAGCGGGTTCCCGTCGACGCGCAGCGTCTCCAGCGTGTTCACCGAGTGGAAGGTGCTCTCCTCCAGCGTGGACAGCAGGTTGTCGGAGAGGTTGAGCAGGCGGATCTGCCGCAGCCCCAAGAAGGCCTGCGGCTCCACCACGGCCAGCAGGGCCCCCGCCAGGTGCAGCTCGCGCAGGCGCACCAGGTCGCGGAAGGACCCGCGCGGCACGGTGCTGATGGGGTTATGCGACAGGTTGAGGCAGGTGAGGTGCGCCTGGTGGCGCAGCGCGGCGGCGGGCACGGCGGTGATGTTGGTGTGCGTGACGGACAGCGAGGTGAGGTTGAGGCCGTGCAGGCTGCCCGCCGCCACCTCCTCCAGCAGCGGCCAGTTGTCGATCTCCAGGTGCAGCAGCCCCGGCAGCCGCCGGAAGTTCTGGTCCTCCAGCGCGGCGATGGCCAGGTGCCGCAGGCGCAGCGCACCCAGGCCGCGCAGGTGGCCCAGCGACTCGCCCGACAGCGCCGTGAGGTTGCAGCGCTCCAGGGTCAGCTCCTCGAGCGCCAGCAGCCCCGCGAAGGCGCGGCGCGAGATGAACACCAGGTCGTTGTCGCCCACCTCCAGCCGGCGGAGGCTGCGCAGGTCCTGGAAGGTGTAATCCAGGAGGATGACCAGCTTGTTCTCGCTCAGGTCCAGCAGTGTGAGGTTGTCCAGGCGCGTGAAGACCCCGGGAGGGATGAGCTTGAGCAGGTTGGCGCGCAGGCGCAGGACGCGCAGGCGCGGCAGGTTGGCGAAGGCGCCCGGCTCCACGTGCGCGATCACGTTCTCGCTCAGGTCCAGCTCCTCCAGCTGCGGCAGCGCCGCCAGGTCGCCGGGGTTCAGGCAGCGGATGCGGTTGCGGCTGAGCTCCAGCAGGCGCGTCTCGGCCGGGATGCCGTCGGGCACGGCGGTCAGGCGGCGCCGGGGACAGGCCACCGCGCGCGTCTGCGCGCTGCACTCGCAGCGGGCCGGGCAGCCCCCCGCCGGCGGCGGCGCGGCGGGCAGGAGCAGGAGCTGCAGGCTCAGGACGCGCAGCCAGCAGGTCATGGTGCGGAGCCTGGCCTAGGGCCGCGCCACCATCCTCGGGGCACCTGCGGGCGGAGGCAGCGTTAGCGGCGCGCGGGAGGCGGGTCTCCCCCGTGGCCCCCCGCGATCCCACGCCTGGGGGTCCCCCCACCCCACCCCGAGAGGACCCAGCACGCGCGTCCACAGGAACCCTGGGCACGCGCGTTCCCAGCAGCAGCAGCAGCAGCAGCGGTGCAATCGCCAGAAAGCGGAAACAGCTCAAATGCGCATCCACGGGTGATGGATGGATGCACACTCGTGTCCCCCCACACGCTGGAGTATCACGCAGCCGGGAAGAGGAGCGAGGCCCTGACACAGCTGCATGTGGAGGGACCTGAACACACGACGCTCAGGGAGAGAAGCAGACACAGAAGGACACACGGCGTGTGACCCCATGGACGGGAAACGTCCAGAACAGGCAGATCCACAGACAGACAGCGGGCTCGTGGGGGCCAGGGGCTGGGGAGGGGGTGGGGGTGATGCTGATGGGAACAGACGGGGTTTCTTTTTGGGGTGATGGAATGTTATGGAACAAGATAGTGGTGGTGATGGCACAACCTTGCAAATATATCAAAACCACTGAATTGTGTACTTGGAAACGATGAATGTTATGTTTTTTGAATTTTATCTAAAACAAAACTGCAAGAGAAAGTATTTATTGAACTGGAGAACGATGCAAATTTAATGTAAAATTTTTGATGCCAAACCCCCCCCATTTATTGAGTGCCTACTGTATACCAGGCTTTGAATGCCCTAAAGAAGAAGGCAGACTAGCTCCTGCCCTCCCCGGGGGCTCACGTCTGTCACGGAGGACAAACAGGTGGTCCAAATGTCCCCTCCCCCTGCAGGAGCCTTACCAGGTCGCCCGCCCACCTCGTCCCCCCTCTGCTATGTTGTTTATTTGTCCGCATGGGTCCATGCGTCACGTGACATTAGAACAGCTTTTAATGTTCCTTGTCACCTCCAACTGGCTCATGAGCGCTCCCAGGCCTTTGCGTCCGTCGCCTCAGCTCCGTCGGGGCCTAGATCTGTCCCCCAGACACGGCACCAGCTCCACAGACATCGACGCGTCCGGGCAGCAAGACCAGAGGATGGACGCGGCGTGGATGGAGGGTCCCGGCGGTCAGGGTGGAAGGAGGGGGCGGCCTCTGACCCGTTACGGTGACACTTCAGCCGGGACTATGTAGTGGGTTGAACTGTGTCCCCCCAAAAAATACATTCGAGTCCTGAGCCCGGGACGTGTGAATGGGGCCTGCGGGGCAAGAGGGTCTTTGCAGCTGTGACGAGCGCAGACGGGGTTCTGGGGAGGAAGGTGGGCCTGGGACCAAAGACTGGGGCCTTCGGTGAACAGGTACATGTGGACACAGACACAAACCGGGGGACAAAGGCCACTGGCAGGAGGCAGGGACTGAAACGATGCGTCTACAAGCCGAGGGACACCCAGGGTGGCCCAGGCCCCGGAAGCTGGGAGAGGCCAGAAGAACCCTCCGCTGGAGCCTCCAGGGGGAGCGCGGCCCCACCCACCGGGATCTCAGACCTGCAGCCTCTGGAACGGAGAGGGCAGAGATTTCTGTCGTTTGGAGCCCCCCACCCCAGACTGTGGTGCTCGGTTCTGGCGGCCACAGGAAGCTCACACAGACCCCAAGGATGAGCAGGAAGGTGCCCCCAAAGGTCTGGGGGAAGAGAGTTCCAGGCTGGGGGAACAGCCTGTGCAAAGGCCCTGAGGCAGAGGGGCAGCCAGCAAGGCTCTACCGGGGCAAGTGGTGGGGGGGGGAGTGGGACATGCGCTGAACGAGTCACTGAGGCCGGATGGTGCACAGCCTGGAGCCCATGAGGGACAGATGCCAGCACGCTGGGGCCTCTGCACCTGGCTTTTCCACGCTGCTCATCTCTCCTGGCAGCCAGCTGCACCCCGCCCCCCACCCCCGCTTGGCCGCAGCCCAGATCCCGGGTGCAAGTGGGGGGTGGCGGGGAGGGACAGCCAGCTGGCAGCTGCATGGGGGCCGCCCCCACCCGCCAGGCAGCCCTTTTGGGCATCTTAGCTTTTGGGGACCCCGGCCGAGGTTCCTCCTGCCTCCCCGGGCCCTTTGGGGAATTTAAGGTGACAATGTCACATGCCGAGCCCCAAGCAACCGCTCGCTTAACGCTGGAGATGAGCCGCAGGAAAGTGGGGGCAGAGGTGGCATCTGCAGCGTCACCAAGTTCGGAGGAGGTCGCGCCAGAGCAGGACGGGCCTGGATCCAGTGAGCGGTGTCCTTATAAAACCTGGACGCGGACACAGAAAAGACGGCCGTGGGACGTGGGGGTGGGGGATGCGTACACAGGCCGAGGGACGCCCAGGGTGGCCGGGAGCCACCGGCCGCTGTGGGCAGCAGGCAAGGACCAGCCCCAGAGTCTCTGGAGCGAGCAGGGCCCTACGACACCTCGACCTCAGGCTGGTGGCCTCCAGATCAGAGAGGACGGCAAACTTCTGGGGTTCCCAGACTCCCCACTTGTGGGACTTTATCCTGGCAGCCACAGCACCCTCGGATGAGACCCAAACGAGTATCCGTGTGCCCTTGAGAAAAACTCACACCTCAGGGCAGAGGGGCAGGAACAAGGAGGCTTGGTGTGCTGTCGTCCGAAACAGCAAAAAATTGGAACTAACCTGAGTGTCCATCGCTAGGGGATCAGGTGAATAAACGGCGGTCCGTGTCCGCTGTGGGACACAGGGCGACTTGTATGTACTGATGAGGGAGGACAGCAGAGAGGCAGTTATAATAGATTGGTTGGGGGGGGGGGACCAGAACTAACCTAAGTGCCCATCCAAAGGGGATTGGTTAAATTGTGGGATCCAGGCGGCTCGTATGTACCAACAGAGAAGGCCGAGCCCAGATGTAGGTATAAGGAGAAAAACGGGGAACTAACCTAAGTGCCCATCCAAAGGGGATCAGTCAAATAAGCCGTTACTGTGGAATGCTGGGAGATCGGAAGGTGCCCACGAGGACCATGGCTGAAATATGGTGACACGGGGGGGACATAATCCGGGTTACACGCAGCACCGTCCTATTCGTGGCAAAATCGAGTGCAACACCAGACCGGCTTCCAGCCACGAGAGGGTGGGCGCACAGACAGAGGCGCCGCCGGGTGACGGGAATTCACGCGCCACACAGAGCGGCCCACGAGCGGCAGGAAGGGGGTTCCCGGGGCTGAGGCCGCAGAAGCCGAGGGGTCGCCCCCCCGGCTGCTGGGAGGTCGTGGTCTCAGCCCCCACTCGGTCCCCCCGGGGAGCAGGGCGGGAGGCGGCGGGAGGAGCGAGGCCGGGTGGCCGCCACCCCCCGCGCTTGTCCTTAATCGCGGCCTGGGCCTCCTCGCGGGGCACGTAATCCCTTCCCCGAGGCGAACTCCGGTCCCAGGCCGCTTTTCTAGGTCATTCTCTCCGAGCGCTTGGCCAGGCTGTGTCCGGGGAGGGGACCGAGTGCCAACGACCGCCCCGTCCACCCGCCCACCTCGCGCCGCCGGCAATGTCTGACCTTAAACCTGTCCCCGGCTTGGAGGTCACTCCCGGGTCCCCGTCCCGGCCTGTGCCGCTGCCTGTGGTCCCCCAGCCAGGGATGGGGGACAGAAAGTGAGCAGCGGGCTTTGGGGGGTCGGGACCTCGCTGGCTCTGCCCTGAGGAGGCACTGGCCGGTGTCGCTTCGTCCCCACACGGGGACGAGCTGCCCGGTTCGTTCTGTCTGCAGAAGAGGGTTTCACGGCCCTAAAGGAAAATTTAATTCCAAGTCCTCCCCTCGTCCCCACTGGGTCACTCTGCTCCACCACGTGACCTCCTCGCGGTCCCTCCAACCTGGTCCTGCCCCAGGCCCTTTGCATGGGCTGTGCCCCATACCTGGAACCCCTTCCATGCATGGCTCTCTCTCTGACTTTATTTGGGTCTCACCCCCAAGGTCACGTCCCCGGTGACTCTCTGGACTCAAGTCCCCACCCTCGTTTCTCTGAAATGCCATTTAATCCCTTCTTTGATGCTGGCATCTCCACCTGGACTGTGAACATCGTCACCGTCAGCAAAGTGGCCCACATTCTTCAGTCCTGAGCCCCTGGGTCATCCCATTTAGTCCCCACAAAAGCTCACGGGGGTCCCCGCTGTCACCCCCACTTTGCAGATGGGACACTGAGGCTCAGAGGGACTCGAGTCACCCACTCGGGTTCCCACAGCGCAGCAGAGGCGGCAGAGGAAAGTCTCAGGGACACTCGCTAACCTTTTTTTAATAAACAGCCGGGGACCAGGTCCCGGTGGCTCGTCAGCTGGAATCTAAAACGCGGGTCTGTGTCTGCTGGACTGATGTGATCACCGTCCCCCAAGGTTCCCCCTCTTGTGTGGATCCAGTGCGTCCGTCCGTCAGTCAACAAACATCTACCGTGTGCTGACCATTTTCCAGCTGGAAAGGACGTTAGACAAACAGTTGCCGTCGACAGCGGACAAGGACAAACCCAGGGAGGAAGCAGTCAAGTGACACGAGGTCGGAGCCGGCAGGGCACAGCCACGGCGATCCAGTCTCAAAGGGTCGGCGGAGACCTCGGTCCTGCCGTGCTGTGTGACCTCTGATGAAAATCACACCCTCTCTGGACCTTGCCTGTCACAGGGAGCGAGCGCCCGGGGCGCTGAGCCTCAGCGCTATAATTACTCCCTGGGATGAGAGGCCAGCTGGTCCTGCTGCCCAGCGGGGGCCACTCGAGCTGTGACCCAGTTTGTCGACTCTCCCCTCTGGCGGCAGGCGCGGCCCTGTCATCTCCCCGGTGGGGGGGGCTCCGGGCCCCTTGGGGACGAGCACATCCTTGGAGAGGGACTGGCCCTTCACCAGCTGGGGTTCCGCCGAGACGCCCCCAATTCCTGCCACCCCCCGATGGGCCGCTGGGCACCCCGGCGGGTGGAGACCCTCTCTGGGCGTTTCCGCTCCCTGAGGCCGGGATCCCTGGTTCCCAAATCCAGTGGGGTCTGCGTCCCGGTCGTCCCTCCGCAGGCAAACTTTCTAGGGCCTCGGCCCGTTTCCCGGGGGGTTCTCAAGACAGGAGGCGCTGGGAAGGGTGGCGGGCGCAGTGGGGACAAAGGACCCGGCCGGACGGCGGGATGAGGCGACACCACAGGGCCAGCTCTGTCCTCCTGGACCGAGTGCCATCTGCTCCCGGGTGACCCCTGACCTTCCGCTCGGCCACATGTCTCCCCTGAGCTCCAGCCCTGACCGCCCCCAGGAGGCCCCGCGGTGGCCCAGGGTCACCCGGCACAGGGCGCCGTCCCTTTCCCATTCCCCTTGCCCGGGCCGGACCCGTCAGCGCAGCCTCCATGCATCCCCGCCGACCGGCACCAGCGGCTGTGGGCGCCTCCGGCCATGTCACATGGCCCAGTGTCCCTGGGGTGCAGCACCGCCCCGGGGGAGACCCTGTCCTAGGGGACGCCAGGCACAGAGGGGCCATCCGGTTGATGCCCCAGGAGGAAACAGGCTGATTATCGGCCTGTGTTACAGACGGGGAAGCAGAGGCCCAGAGAGGGGAAGCGACCGGCCCAGGGCCACACAGCAGGGGAGAAGCAGATGCAAGCCTGGAACCCAGGACGTCCCCATCAGCATCCCCCCCACCCCCTCCCCAGCCCCTGGCCCCCACGAGCCCGCTCTCTGTCGGTGGATCTGCCTGTTCTGGACGTTTCGCGTCAATGGGGTCACACGCCGTGTGTCCTTCTGTGTCTGCTTCTCTCCCTGAGAGTTGTGTCAGGCGGCCAGCGGACAGGAGTCACCCCAACAAACACGAGAAGTGGAAAGTGGGGACAGTGGCGTCTGTCACCGCCTGATGCTTTGTGGCCGGGCAGGGGGAGGCCCATCAGAGCCGAGACCGTGTGGCGGGGACTCAGCGGGCGGGTGCTGGGTGGAGGGACCTCGGGGACGAAGGCTCGGGGCTCCGAGGAGCAGGAGGAGGAGGGGCTGGCGGCCGGGCCGGGTCTACATTTGGGGCTGGGAGTCGGGGTGGGCAGGGGGTCTACCAAGGGCACCGGACCCCCATGAGGTGTTCGGGCTGGATGCCCAGAGCAGTAGGGAGCTATGGGGGGTCTGAGGGGGAGCACGGGGCGGCATCCATTCCGTGGGGTCTGACTCTCACCTGCGTCCCCTGAGCCTGGAGAGTCTGTCTCCCGCCCGGACAGCGACATCGCAAGCGGGGACCACATCATTCCCCTGTCCGCCCCCAGCATGCATGGGGCGGGGGGCTCCGAGGGCCCCATAATCTCCGTGAAGGCAGCAGAGAACCAGCGAGACCCCGGGGCCCCATAGGAGCTGACGAATGAGAAGCGAGCCGAGAAGGGACTTTGTCACCGGGATCCTTCCAGAAAAGTCTGCTGGGTGCTGGCTGGGGTCAGAAGCCCTGAGTCCTAGGCCCTGTTCCCAGGCTTTCGGCCAAGTCTTCACCTCATTCGTTCGTTCATTCATTCAACAAGCACTTAATGGGCGCCTGCTGTGTGCCAGGCCCTGTTCTAGTTCTTGAGGAAACGGCTTTGAACAAAACAGACAAAATCCTGCCACGGTGTCTCCGGGTGACGAACAGAAGGAAGGGGGGCAGGTGGAGGGCGCGTGTGGGCAGCCGGGAAGGGGTGCCCTGGGGCCCCTCCAAGGACACCCACGTCCTTGGACGCATGGATGCAACACGTTGCAGGCGAAAGGGATTAAGTCTGGATGCGGTTAAGGATGCTGATGCGAGAGCTCGAGATGGGGGTGACCCTGGATTCCCGGGGCCCAGGGTCAGCCCAGGGTCCTGAGCAGAGGGAGGCGGGAGGGTCAGAGGCCGAGATGGAGACGCTGCGCTGCTGGCCGTGCGGACGGAGGAAGGGGCCCCGAGCCCAGGACGCGGCGCCTCTGGAAGCTGGAGGAGTGGGGACACGCTCCTCCCCTGGGGCCTCCGGGGGGACCCGCCCTGGGTTTAGGACTCCTGACCCCAGAACGTGAGATGACCAAAGTGTGTGGTTTTAAGCCCCTGGGTTTGTGACAGTCGTTGCCGTCCTGAGGTGGAGGGGACCGATTCCTCACCGGGGGGTCTGCCATCAGCGTCAGCCCCCGAGGAGGGGCCCCGAAATCCGTCCATCGCGGCTGGATCCGGGCACTGGAGCCCCGTGCCGTCTGCGCCAGGCTGTCCAGGACCTACGTGCCACGCGGCCCTCAGGCCAGCCGGCCGGTCCCCTCCCCTCGGATGGAGGCGGCCCCGCTCCCGGGTGGGGGGCCTGGCCGGGCCCCAGCCCCTTCCCCCGCCCCCACAAGCTTCCTCCCCCCCAGGCCACGTGGGACACATGCTCCCGTCCCCTCCCAGGCCAGGGAGGCTGAGGACGCCCCGGGACAAGGCTGAGCCAGGCACCCCCCAGGGAGGGCGAGCGGGACAGACGCCGGGAGCTGGGCCGCTCAGCCCCTCTGTCCCCAGGCCGTCCCTTTCTCTGTCACCCACCACCGCTGGGGCGGGAGGGAGCAAGGGGACGAGGTCAGGCAGTACCCTCGGGGTGACCCTGTTCACGCCTCCGGAGGGACAGACGTGGGAGGCGGGGGCCCAGCTCAGGCAGCGCCCGGCTCTCGGAGGCCTGCTTTTGGGGACACAGTGCTGACCCCCGGCTGCGGTGCATCCTTCGTCCTAGATCCGGGTCCTCCTGGGGCTCTCATCAGTGACAATTCATTAAGCCCTAATTAGCCTCCGTCTGCTGTTTGTCCCTGTTAACCCTTCGGGGGGCTGGGGGCCTCCCGACCCACTTTCCTCGCCAGTCTGTGCATGGGGGTGTGGGGGGCGCATGGGGCTGGCTGTCGACCGCCCTCTGCAGGTGAGGCCTCTCGATCCGGAACCCCTTTTCGAACGCCCACGGACTAGTGCGGCCCACTCACCCACAAGCCCAGCCTTGAGGGTGGGAATAAAGAGAAAAGGAGACTGAGGGTCAGAGTGGTCCCCAGCTCGCCCGGCATCCCTAAGCTTGAGAGTCGACCTCTGAACGAGGGTCTGACGCCAGCTCCTCTCCGCTCAATCCCAGAGGCCCCCCCCATGGAGGGCGGAGGGCGCTCCGGGATTGACACGCGGTGGTGGGCGGCCCACCGGGACGAGTTGTGCGCGGAGAGTCCTCCAGGAGGCTCTCCACCTGGTGACTCGGCGCTGACTCAGGGGCGCTGGGAGCGACAGCGCCGTGGGAAGGGAAGTCAAGCTGCCGCCTCGGATCCGCTCGGCATTCCCACTCAGCCAGGCACCTCGGGGCCCGGGATCGATCCGGGGGCGGCCGGAGCAGCCGCCAGCCTCCACGGGCGCGCACGGAGGCCCCGGGCGGGCAGGGCGCGGGGGGCGGCCCGGACGGCCCGTGTTAACCGAGCGCCTGGCCCACGGCTGCCCCAGGCCACGGCCGCCACGCACACCGGTTCCTTCCACCCCGCCAGGAACCCCGTGTGCACGTCTGTCTCGAAATTGGAGCCCAGAGAGGGGCTGGGACCCGCCGGAGGTCACCAGCGGGACCCGGGAACAGAAGAGCAGGAGGAGGAAGGGTTCTGCCTCCCCTGAGTCCCCATCCCACGGCTGGGGGGGCCCCTTCCTGTTCCCCCCACATCATCCAGATGGGGTGTGGGAGCTGCGTCTGTCGGGAAAGCCCACGGGCTCAGCCCACGGGGTCTTCCGGCTCCGATGCCGTCTCAGGCGGCTGCCGCTTCGGCTCACAGGGGAAGGCACCCGCAGCCAGGCCCGGCCCAGACTCCCAACAAAGGTCACCCCCTCCGCGCCTGGACACCTGGTTCCACCCGCCTCATCCACACGGAGCCCCTGGGGCCTCCACCTCTGAGCACTCACACGCCAAACCCTTCCTGGCCTCCACACCGCCTCCAGGGAGCCCTCCGGGCTTGCTCCAGCTCTCACAGCCCTGCCAGCCCTGAACATCCTCCCCAAATCAGGTCCCCAGATGGTCCCTGTGCCTCCCTGCCGTGTCACCCCAGACACCCCCTTCCCACCCTCCCAACAGAGGCAAGAGGTTCTTAACCCGTCTGAGCAGACTTGGATTCACCAGGGGCCACTTGCCGAAAACGTAGGTTCCGGGGCCCAAACCCCTATACAAGTTCTGATTCCTCAGACCTGGGGGGCTGGAGTACCCATGTCTTCAGTGCCCGGGGCACACGTGGTGAAAAACCAGTTATAAGGTGGTCTCGAAAGGGAGGACCGGGTGGCCTTTGTCCCCAGATGGAGGCACCAGGTGCTGTCCCCTCTCCCCCCAACTTGTTGAATGGGGCACCATGGCCCCCCCCACCCCGGGGCCCCAGAGGTGCAGGGGGCACCAGGCCCAGCTCAGGAGGTGCAGAGAAGCCCCCAGCGCATCCTGGGTGCTGCTGGGACACAGGCCCCCAGCGCGGGGGGCTCAGCCTCCCTGGACCCCGACGGCCCCTCCGCCTTGAGCGCGGCTCGGCGGCCCCCAGGCTGGACCAGACCCCGCTGCGGGAAGGACAGGAGGGCGCAGGGCTGAAGCCTCGGGCGCGACCGTCCCCCAGCCCTCCAGACCCAGCCAGCGCCCCCTTCCTCTCCCGGCGGAGGGGGCGCATCCTCCCAGGCGGTCCCCACTGCCCCAGAGAGACGCCCCCCCCCCGGCCCTCAGCTCCTCGGCGCCCCAGGGGAGGGGCGGCGGGACCCCAGCTTGGAGAGTGGCCCCCAAAGTTTCCGGGGGAGCGCTGGGGGCCTGGCGAGGGGCGACGCGCTGGGGAGGGTGGCGCGGGGCGAGGGACGCGGGCGCGGGCGGGGATCGCGGGGCGCAGGCGGAGGAGGGGGTCGCCGGACCCCGCGCGGCCACTCACCTGGGCGGCTCCGCCGCGGACACGGCGCGGGCTGCGGCGCGGGGGCCGCCCGGAGCCGACTCGAGCCGCCGCCGCCGCCGCCTCCCGGGTCCGCCGTGCGCGCCCCCGCCGCGCGCGCCCGCCGCCGCCGCTCTCCCCGGTGCGCGGGGCGGGGGCGCGCGGGGCTGCGCCGGGCCGTGCGCGCGGCCTGCTCGCTGGGCCGCAGGTGTGCGGGGCCGCGGGGCGCGCGGGGACACGTGCGCGCAGGTGCCGGGACGCGCGCCAGGGCGGCGGGGTGGGATCCGGGGGGCTGGGGAGGGGGGGACGGGGCCGCTGCGCGTGCGCCCCGCCCGCGTGGGTGCGAGTCTGAGGACCCCGTGGCCTTGCGGGGCGTGCGGAGGCTGCGGCGCTGGGCACGCAGAGCTCATCGGTGCCCCTCTGGGACCTGTCACCTCCTCGCTGTCTTCGGTCCCAGCCTCACACCTGGCACCTGGACACCTGCCCACCTGCCCAGCCTCTTCCTCCCTTCCCTCCAGCCCGTGCCCCACGAGGACCGCAGAGGAAGCTTAGCCCCTGGGCTCCAGAACCAGCTATGGCTCCCTATTGCCCTCAGGATCACACTCAACTCCACAAGCTTCCGGATGGGCCCCGGCCGCGCCTTCCTCCCCTCCCGCTCCCCCTCGCTCATCCCCAGAAACACCGCGCCCCCCAGTCTCAGGGCCTTGCACTTGCTGTTCCCCTGTGGGAGGCCTTTGCCCTCATCCTCTCGGCCAGTGCATGGTCCCTGTGTTTGTCTGACTAACTGGGCTTTTTCCCGGCTGGGCCCTCAGCCCGGAGCCTCTGCCGGCCGAGTGCTCATCTCACGGTTTGGGGAGCAGTGGGTGCCCGCTGCCCGGGGCCTCGAGTTCCCAGGGGCCCCGCCCGGCCTTATGAAAGGTGTCTTTTCGGAGCAGACACCCTGGGATCACTGACCGTCGGGGTGAGGGGCCCCTGTCCCTGACGCTCAGGCTGGGACACCGTGGCACCTGAGGGGAAGCAAGTCAGGGCAGAAATGGGACCAGGAGTGGGGTGTCCTGAGCCCCCGGACGGGGCCTGCCGGGCATGGGCCAGGAGCGCATGCTGCCCCATTTAGGGGGCTCACCCCGTGGGGCCCGGCGTGGGAGGCGGGTGACAGTGCTGTGTGGGGCGCGGGGGCATCGTCCCCCAGGGCACGCCCAGGTCACAAGGCCACCGGGCTCCCTTCTGACCGTGGGCCTTGCTCCTTGCTTGGGCTCCAGGCGGACGCTGTGGTTACTCCCATTTCAGGGATGAGCAGACGGACAGATGCTGTTTGTCCCCAGGGAGGGGCGCCAGGTGGCCCGGGCGTGTAACCTTGCACCGCCCCGCCCCCCCTCCCGCAGCTGCCTCCCCCCAGCCTCTTCCATGGTGGCTTGGCGACGGCTCGGCCACCTGTGACTTAAGCAGGCTCTGTTCCCAGACTGTCGCGTTGGCTGGAGGCCCAGAACCCGCATCCCGGGAGGCCGCAGGCCAGGTCCCCCCGCGGGCTGGGGGGGGGGGGCGCTTCCCATCCTGGCCCGGGAGAGCTGGAGGCCGAAGGAGGATGTGAGCTGCCCTCCTCGTGGTTCCCACCCCCACGGCGGGCCCAGAGCCCTGCACGGAGTCATCGCTGCGGATGCTGTGTGACCTCAGGGAGGTCACTTCCCTTCTCTGAGCTTCTCTTCCTCCCTCCTGACACCAGGCTGTCAGGGCTCCTGGAGGGAAGCATTTATCCAGCACCTGCTGTGTACCAGGCCAAGCGCTGGAGGGAGGCGATGCTGGGGGCACAAGGGAGCTCACCGTGGGCAGGGAGGGGAGCAGACTCAGCCTCGTGAAATAATCACAAGGTGGGCGTGGAAAGCTCAGCAGAGATGTCCGGCCGGCCCCAGGCAGGGGGGCAGGGACGCCTCCCCGAGGAGGGGGCGCTGGAGGTGAGTCCTGCAGGGGGAGGGGAGTTAACCCGGGTTCGAATCTTGGTCCTGCCACATCCCCTCCAGCCTCAGTTTCCACATCTGCGAAACGGGGATCAGAGCACAACCCGTCTTCTGGGGCCGCAGGGACGCCACTCCCGAGGACAGAGGGCCACCAGGGCGGCCAAAGGGCAGGGGGAGGCCTCGGGCACACGCCCACCTCAGGACTTTGGCACGGCTGTTGCCCCTGCCTGGAACGGCCTCCCCCCAGACATCTGCCCGCTCGCCCCCCTTCCTTCCTGACGCCCGTCTCTACCACAAGCTCCTTCTGTCCCGGCTGCGCCTCGGGGCTCCCGGGTGAGGACGCTTCGTGGTTTGCGGATCGACCCTGTCTGCCGCGCGCCCATCCTTCTGGGGGGCTGTGGCTCCAGCGGGTACGCAGCAGGCGCCCAATAAAGATGGGCTGGGTGAACGAGTGGTCCGGTGGCGTCGAGGGCGGTAGAGGGAGCTGGGTTTCGGGGGGGCTGGGTGGGGGAACGGCACCCCGTGTCCCTCCCTGACACCGCACCTCGTCCTGTCCCTTCTGCCCCGTCCCGAGGGGAGCCCGCCGTGGGCAGGACCCCTGCGTCTTGCGCACCGCCCACCCCCGGAGCGCATGCGCAGCAGATGGCGGGAAGGTGCGCGTTGGCTGCGTCTAGCGGGACGAGGGACGTGGGCCCAGCATCCCCTGCGGGATGCTCCTCGGGGGTGGGGGGTGGGGGGCGTGGGAAGGGGTTCCAGCCTCCCAGGCAGGGGTGAGGGGGGCGGTACCTGGTTGCCAAGGTTACGGCCACCTGTGATGGGGACGTTGCCATGGAGATGGACCCCCGGGAGGAGAGGGCGGCTCCAGATGCGGAAGCTGCGGGAGGGGCTGGGGGCAGGGAGATGGCCACCTGCCAGGCCCCCCCACCCAGCCCCAGGGAGCCCTCCGGGTAGGGGTGCAGTGGGGCCACGGGCTGTCCCCATCCTGTGCCCTCCTGCCTGGGAGAGCCAGCACGTGTCCGTAATTATTTCTAAGATCAAAAGCCCTCGTTCTCTGGCCCTGGCTCTCCAGCGAGATGTGTGGGATCAGCAATCGTGGCCAGTGGCGGGGGTCGTGGGGGCAGGTGTGGCCCCAGATGAGTGTCTTCCCCTCTGTCATCGGGCTGGGTCATGAGTGACTCGAGGCCTTGGGTTCCCAATCCAGAGCCCTGGGGTGGCGCTGGGTCCCTGCTGTGTGACCTCCAGCTGGTGACCTAACCTCTCTGAGCCCCAGTCGCCTCATCTGTAACACGGAATACTAATAACGAATCCGTCCCGGCTGTGGGAGGCTAAGTAGCTAGAAGACCGGGTAACACTGACCAGAGTGCCCGATGGACGGTAAACACATGAGCGGGCAGCTATTCTCACTCTCTGAGCCGACACTTCCTCAACACCGTGTGTAGCGCAATGGGATCCTGCGTCCCCTGCACCTCGTCACAGGCTGGGGCGACGGAGGGGCCCCAAACGCAAGCTGTGGAGCAAGCGTCCCAGGAGGGCCGGGCCCCCGAGGCCGAGCTCTGTGGGCCACAGAGGCTGGTGGGGGGCACGGCGAGGGTGACGCCGGAGGGGTTCCAGGGTTAAGCCGCCCCGGCGTCCGTGTCGTGTGGCCGAGGGGCCTTTGGGGCCCTAAGCTGACAGCGGCCCCTCAAGGCAGCGGGGGCCCCAGACGGCAGCTGGCAGTCGCAGCAGGTGGTGCCCCGATGGGACTCCGTGCGCCCCTCTGAGGACGCCCCGCAAAGCTTGGTGGAATTGACCGACTCGGCCGTAGCCTGGGGACCCCACTAAAGGCGTGTGCCCCAGCCCTGCCGCGCCCCCTCCTGCACCTGCCTGGACCTCCTGCGCGGCCGGCCGTGTCCTCCTCCAGGGCCCTGTGAGGCATGAGCGTCTCTCTCCCGGCTCCTTTGTGGTCATCCCCTGGGCCGCGGCTCACCCTGCCCGGCTCCGCTCGACGGCCGTGGACTTAACAGAGTCGCAACGAGGGGACTGCGAGCTCAGAGAGTCGCAAGGAGCGCGGCCATGAGGCGCAGACGGAAGGGGTGCTCAGGCTTCACCTGAAGGGGAGTTGGGAGCCACAGAGGGTTCTAGGCAGGGAGCATCAGGGTTGGCTTTGTGCGGCCACGTGGGAGGATTCTGGGTACAGAAGCCGGGAGCTTCGGGAAGTGTCCCCTTGACTAGCCACCCCCCCAGAGCAAGGTCTGGGTTCAGAGCGGAGTTTGAACATCCGCCATTAAAAAAAAAAAAAAGCCTCTCCCCGTACACGCGGAGATGAGCAAAGGGGCCCCTCGCTCACGTTCACTTTTTATTACGGAAATTTTCAAACATGAGCAAAAGCTGAGAAAACCATCCAGTGCCCCCGACGCGTGGCCGACGGCCGCTCCCTCGGCGCCAGCTCCGCTCCCCGCGGCCGCCAGAGCCGCTCTCTGCCCGGCGGCATCCGCTCCTCCGAGACGAGCAGACGCAGCACAGCCGCAGCAACGCCCTCCTCGTCCTGCAAAGGTTGTCAGTAGTTCCGGAACCTTCCACCAGCCAGCGCCCAGCTGCCCCCACCGTCCTGTAAAACGTTTTTCATACTTTGTTCAAATCGGGATTCAAACTGGGTCCATTCGATGCAGTTGGTTGGTACGTCTCTGTCAAGGCACGGGGTCTGTCTGTCTCCCTCTGTCTCTGTCTCTCTCTGTCTCTGTCTCCCTCTGTCTCTGTCTCTATCCATCTCTGTCTCTCTCTGTGTCTCTCTGTCTCTGTCTCTATCTCTCTGTTTCTGTTTCCCTCTGTCTCTGTCTCTGTCTCTATCTCTCTGTCTCTGTCTGTGTCTCTCTGTCTCTATCTCTCCATCTCTGTCTCTGTGTCTCTCTGTCTCTGTCTCTATCTCTCTGTCTCTGTCTGTCTCTCTGTCCCCCTCTGTCTCCTTCTGTCTCTCTGTCTCTGTCTCCCTCTGTCTCTGTCTCTGTCTCTCTCCTTCCCGGCAATGTATTCCTTGAAGGATCTAGTCACTTCTGGACTCTGCTGACCGTCGTCCGCTGTCCCAGCGCCATGCCCCCCGGGGTTCCTGGGTCTTCCCTGGGTTACGGGTGACTGAGGCCGACGCGGCCCCCGACCTCGGAGCTTCTGGATGAGTCGGGGGACGTGGACAGAAAGCAGAGACACAACCGACTCCGTGAGATGAGTGCGGCTGACGGGTGGGGATAGAAGTGGGTGCCGCGGGTGAGCCTGGGGGCGTGGTGGTCTGGGAGGGGCTGTTCCGGCAGGCCTCCATGCAGGGACAGCCTGGAGGAGGTGAGGGGTGAGGTTTGTGAACGTGTGGGAGGAGACGTGGTCCAGGAGCATGAACAGCGTGTGCAAAGGCCCCGAGGTGGGAGCAAGCCCAGCGCCCTGGAGGGTCGGCAGGGAGGCCGCTGTGGCCGGGGCGGAGTGGACAGCACCTGGCAGAGAGGGGGACAGGTGGGGTCACGCAGGACCTTGAGGACCCAGGAGTCCGGATTCTGTTCTAAAGTGACAGGAAGACACTGGAGGGTCTTCAGCAGGGGGTGAGGGGGTCTGCTTTCCCGCTGGACTGTGGGGAACCCGAGGGGAGGCAGGGAGACGAGAGGAGGCAGGTGGCGCCATGATCCGGGACGCGGGGGCCTGACCCGCAGCGTGGACCCTCGGCGAGTCACGGCACTTCAGCAAGCCGATGCTGCAGGAGCAAGTTGATTTTGCAAAAAGCAAAGACTTTGCAAAACTCCCTAATATTTCTTGCTGGTTCCGTTTCCCTGTCCTGTGGCGCCGGTTAGGGTCTCCGGGGTGACGAGAGCGGGCGTCCTCGCCTTGCCCCTGAGCTGAAGGGCGGAGTGGTCCTTTGGGACGGTTCAGAGAGAAGCTGCCTGGGGCTTTTGGAGGACACTCCCGTGTCCTCCCCGCTGGGTTTTTCATCTCAGTTCCTGTTGCCTTTGGTCAGACGCCTCTCCCGTGGCCACGACGCGATCGTGCGTTTTTTCTCCTTTACTGGGCCAGTGGGGTGACCCCCACCCAGGGATTTTCCGGTGTTAAACCAGCCTTGCATTCCTGGCAGAGACCCCGCTGGGCGGTCGGGATGTACGAGGTTTGTGTAGACGGCTGGCCCCAGGCTGCTGGTGTTTCCTTACGGATTCTCGCGTCTGTGTTCACGAGGGATGTTGGTCTGTGGTTTTCTGTTCCTGGAACGTCTCCGACAGGTTTCGGTGACGCTGGCCTCCTACCAGCTGGGGAGCGTTCCCCACACCTCTCACTTCTCAGTTTGGTTTGGCGTCATTTGTCCTTTAAAAGCTGCAGGATAAATTCTGAAGGTGGGGGTGTCAGCACTTGCTGACGGATGGGATGTGCAGGGCGAGAAAAAGAGCGGAGGGTCAAGGGTGACCCCGAGGTTTGGGCCTGAGCAGGTGGGGAACCGTGGGGTGGGTCCCTGGCTGGGGAGAGCCGGGGGCAGCAGGCGGCCGGCAGAGTGTCAGTTTGGGGCCCGTTACCTTGGGGTGCCTCTCCGACACCCAAGGGGGTGTGGGTCTGGTGCTGTGGGGAGACAGGGCCCCAGAAGGGGAGGACCGGGTGGGCCGAGGGCGTGGCCGCGAGCCCGGGCTCCATCTGCCCCCGGATGGCCAGGCCCCATCCCCTGCGTGCAGCCATGCTGTCGTGTGCCTCGGCCGTCATCTCTGGGCGCGTCCTGACCCCTGCTGGCATGTGGTGTGTGGGGCACGGGGACCCCGGGAGCTGACCTGGGTCCCGAGTGGAGGTGGGACCTGGGTCTCACTGAGCGTCAGAGCCCCCCACCCCCCCGGAAGCTCCGGGTCTAATGGGCGGGGGGCCCTCGTCCTGCGGGCGGTGGGGCTCCGGGCGGGCTTAGAGCCGCGGGAAGCGGGAGACCCCCCGGGCGCCCCCCGCCCCAGATCCAGCCGCACACGCAAAGCTTCCCTGTTCCCAGAGCCCCCTCATTCTACAGCCGCGTCCGAGTCCAGGTCCCGGCAGAACTGGACGCCGCACCCACTTCACTGACAGGGACCCAGGACCCCGACACAGACGGTGACAGGCGCGGGCCCTGTGGGGGGCTCTGGGGCTCTGCGGCCGAGGGCACCCCGCCTCTCGGCACCGTTGGCTCCTGCCACTGGTGCCCCGGGGCTGTGGTGGGGTCTCCCCTTGGCTGTTGGCAGGATGGACCCGCGGCGTGAAGGAGGGACCTGCTCCCTCCCGGCTCTGGGCCGGGGGCTCCTTCCCTTCTCTGCCCCCCCCAACACCCATGCCCCCCCCATCTAGCTTTGGGTCTGTTTCTGCACCCACGAGACAGGGGCAGTTAGCCTGCAGGGGCCTTGGGGCACAGGAAGGGGGGGGGCAGACACTGCTGGAGGGAACCGGCCACCTGGGTCAGAATCCTGGCTGTGTGACCCTAAGAAAGTTGCTCAACCTCTCTGGGCCTCAGCTTCCTCATCTGTGAAGGGAGATTGTGAAAGGGCTTGGGGGAGGGCAGTGAACCAGAAGGTGTGGGTCAGCTCATCCTGTCACCCAACCTGCTTTGGGGGCAAGGCAGCTAGGCTGGGGGAAAGGCAGGCTGACCATCAGCATCCTCAAGATCCGGGCCACCTCCGGGGGCGGGGGGTGGCATCCTCGGAATCTCGGGCTGGTCTGGCCTCGAGCCGGGGCCTCTCTCCCTGCTGGCCGGGGGCCCCTGGTGCCGACTCCCAGAGCGGGGCCCCGGCCGCCAACACTCGGAAGCCGTGCACCGTGGTGACCGCGGGCATGTGGAGCAGGGCCGGCCCCTGGCCGAGGGCCGCAGCCCCCCCGGCGCTCCTGCGCGGGCCATGTGGGACCGCTGGAAGGGCGGGACGCGCGCCAGGCTCAGCGGGCGGCCGCCCCACAGCATGGTGGCGGCAGGGCCGGGTGGCCGGGCCTTTATACTGTTTATCCGGGGCCAGGGGGGCGGGTGGCCGGATCCAGTGTCACTGGCCACCTGGCCGTGTCCTTGTTTCTCTCCCTGCGCCCCTCGTCTCTGTCAATCACGCTCTGCGTCTCCCTGTCTCTGGCCTCCTCCTCGGACTCCTGCTAAAATATTAAAATTTCAATGTAACGTTGAGCGTAGAGTATGAAATATTAAATTCCTCCTGGTGAAATATTAAAGCGTTAAGAGCAGGCAGCCACCCCGCTCCGATCACTATCTGCAATCCCGGGTCAGCACGGCTCCTTCCAGATCTTTCTCCGGACGCTGCAGAGTACAGAAGCGTGACCCCTTTCTGAAGACCGTTATCTGGAACCAGCGGGATGGCGCCACGCGCCCGTGTGCGAGCTTGTGCGACACCCTGCCGTTTGGCATGGGCGTCTGCCGGCACGTCTCGGGGACCCGTCATCGCGTGACAAACATCCCCCAGCGCAGTGGCACAAAGCACTCGATCTCTCACGATCCTGGGGGGCCCCTGCCGTCGACACTTGTCGGGGCGGCCGGGCTGGAGGTCCCGGGATCCTCGTGAGCGTGCAGGTGGTGGGCGCCGGCTGTCAGCCGAGAGGCCTCGGAGCTCCTGCCCTCAGGGCGGCTGAGGGCGCATGCCAAGGGGACAAGGGGGTCCGCAAGCCTGTCTGCCCACCAGGTGCTGAAGCCCCACAACGTCACTCCTGCCACACTTGTATCATCGAATCAGGTGCCCCGAGTCCAGAGGAGACTGCCGGTCCCTTACAGACGAGGTCAGAGTGACTCTCTGGGGGGTCCAGTGAGCAGGCTCATGGACCTTCCTTTCTGAGTTCTTCCGCCTGAGCCCCCAGGAGGTCAGGCTCTCCCTCTCTGGCGCCATGGCCTTCTGTTCTCATCCTCAGGCTTGGACGCAAAGCCTTACGCTCCTGACCGGCTCCCCACACAGCTGTGGCCCAGTGCTGGCCGCTGAGTGGATGCGCGATGCCTTTTCTTGAACTTAAGAGAGAAGGAAATGGCCTTCAGAGAGGTTGGGACACCTGCTCTCAGCCACACAGCAAGTGGTGGGAGGGGATTTGAACTTTGGGGCTGCGGAGGGCAGCTTTCGCCCTCGTCAGCTTGCTGGGAGGTGAGGGGTGGGCGGAGAGCAGCCTGGACCCTGGGGGGCTGCTGTGAGGGGTCAGGAAGGAACCAGGGACGAGCCTGCTGTCTGCGGGAGAAGCCGGCGGCTGGGAGAGTGGGCGTTCTTCTGTCCTGGCCCCAGCTGCCCCTGGGGCTCTAATGAGGTCTAACCAGCCCCACTCTGGGGTCGAAGCCCCTGGCCCCCGACCCCGAGGTCTCAGCCTCAGCCAGGACAGCCTGGGTGCCTGGGGTCCGAGTCCCCCACCGTGTGACCTCCCTGCCCGGGCCCCCACCCCCAACTGTCAGATGGGCACAGGGAACCGGCCCAACAGCGAGGCACGCGGGCTGGAGGCTGGCAGGCCGGGCGCCTGGATTCTAGGTCACAGCCTCCCCGGGGGCCGCCCCCACCGCCCAGCGCCCAGCTGGCCCAGCTGCTCCGAGGCCCCCTCCCTCCACGATGAGGCCTCTGATGAGGGAGCCAGGGGAGGCGGGGCCGGGCCAGATGGCGGGGCCGGGCGGGGGCCGAGGAGCCGCGGGGTCTGCTCCGCGCCTCGCGCCCCTGACAGATCCCGGCAGCAGAGCCCAGCTCCCCGGGGCCGGCTGGTTTCAGTCTTTGAGGTGGTCGGGCAGCGCGCAAGCCCACGTGGCCCGCGTCCGGCTGTGGTCCTGGCCTGTCCTGCTGCGGCCGCCGGTGTGTCCCTGACCCCACACTGCCCGCGCCCGGCTGTGAGCTCACGGGCTCCTGGCCCACAGTTCCTGCCAGGACGACACACAGACTCCCAGCCCGGCTGAGCGACAGCTCAGACAGACGTGGCCCCTGCTCGGCAGGACAGTCCCGGGGGACAGAGTCCTAACAAGGTCACTGAGTTTGGAGGATGGACCAGGAAGAGGCCCTGCTCCTTGGGGACGGGGCACAGGGGGCTTTCACGAGGACGACCGGGTCGGGTCCTGGGCCCAGAGGACCGGAGAGAGGCCCTCAGCGGCCGGGGCGGGACTGAGGCGGGGGAGGCCGGGCCAGCCAGGAGAGGCCATGGGGCCGGCGGGGACCCAGGCTCCCTCTTGTTCTCTGTGAGGACACGGCTGTAACGGGACGTGACCCGGAGACCCTGGTTTGGGGACCCTCCGGCTGGCGTGCATGGAGGCACTGAAGACACAGAGCGGAGGCAGAGATGATGCCACCGAGACATGCTCGCTGAGATGGCGTGCGGCCGCCTGGGGGCTCGGTGAAGGCTGCGGTCAGCTCAGATCCCATCCCCGGCCCAGAGCAGGGCGGCCCTCGACAAACCCTGCCGGCCAAACCGAGTCCTTGGGACCCAGGTTTTGCCAGAAAACCGAGGCTGAAAGCAAGGTCCTGGGGCTCCAGAAGTTTGCGATTTTATTAACAAAAGAAAAATGTAACCTATACAAAAAGGGAAGTCCGTTCGTGCGGGTGAGCCGCCCGCTAGGCCTCCTGCTGCTGGACGAAGGGGTTGGGGATGGCCTCCATGCCGTCCTGCGGGCAGATGAGCACCACCGAGGTGCCCCTGCACACCACCAGGCCCAGCGGCCGCGTGTCCTCTGTGAGCTTGTACTGGTCGTCGGGGTCTGTGGGGAGAGCGCGGGTGTGAGGCGGCGCAGGCGCGGGGGCCTGGGGGACCGCGATCGGAGGGGACATGTGGCTGTGCGGACACACGGAGATGACCCACAGACCATGAGGCCCAGGGAGAGCCCCTGCCACAGCGAGAACACAGCCCGGGGGACAGCAGGGACGCTGGGCCTCAGAGCTCACTGGGGGCCTGGCACGCGAGCCAGCAGGGGCCCCGCAACACCTTATGGGATGAGCAGCTGGAACAAACGTCGATCCGGGCTCTCGGCTTCTGCAAAACTACGGAAACCCTGTGGGGCTAACATTTGCCCGTGTCACGGGGCTGTTAACGGAAGGACTGTGGAAGTGACAGGCAGCTCGAGAGCTCTGCTGAGATCACAGAAACTAAAAGTCTGCGTGCTGTTCCTGCGTGACGCGGGGAGCACCAGGTGGCCCAGGGAAATCAGAGACCCAATGGATTGGAGCTGCTCCGCCCTCAGATCCTGCGGGAGGAACGACCCCCCTCCCCGCCCCGGAGCCGTGGGGACGGGCCCAGGGCTGCCACGCCTGGCTGCACTGGATGAGCTGGGGGTGCGGCTCCCCTGCCCAGTGGGCCCCCCACAGGGGCAGGCGCTGCCGAAAGAGTGGAGCCATAGCCCCAGGGCCGCCCGGCCCCATCCGAGGCTTCCCTGAGGGCCCCGTCCTTCCACAGACGGCGAAAATCATCCGCCCGAGGAGGCCGGGCCGGGACCCCAGCTCGGGGGCCACAGCGGACTCTGGTGGACCCACGCGGGCGGGGGAAACTGCGGGTAAAGCGAGAGGCCCCATGGAGTGGCCGAGCCCATGCTTCCCCCACAGAGGTCCACCCCGCCCGTCCTGGACACGCCAGTGTGGCCGCGTGAACCTCCGACCAGTGACTCCTGCCTCAACGACATCGGTGGTCCCGAGCGCCCCGTGAGGCTGAGCTGGAGAACCTGACGGCTGACGGGCAGCCTGATGCCGCGGGCGCTGCGGACGGTCTGGGACTCGTGGGGCAGGGACCCGGGGCAGGAACGAGCGGAAGGGCCGTTTGTCAGCAGCAGGGTGACACCCGAGGACCGCAAGGGACGAGGGGAGCTGAAGGAGCAGCAGAGCAGCTGGCGCCCTCCTGATCATGCCAGGTGCAGAACACACCGCGTCTCTGGAGTCCCCGAGCTGCCAGGTGAGTGAGCCGCGCCAGGACGTGGAGCTCAAACACACCCGTCCTCCGTCTGTCCCCGAGGCGCCACGTGCGTCCCTCAGGAGGGGGATCGGAGCAGGAAGAAGGCCGGCTCACCTCTCACGTACTCGATGGTGCCGTCCAGCACGAGGTTGAGCAGCGGGTCAAAGCCCTTCAGGATTCCGCTGGCTTGAAGAGGCACCGGGAAGAGAGGAGAAACGGGGGCGTGAGGTCCCGGTCGCGCTGGGGGGACTGTGCACCCTGCCCAGGCGGCAGCACTCGGGGACAGGGGCGCCCCTCCCACAAGGGGCCCACCCCTTGGCAAGAGGCAGACGTGGGAGCAGCGTCTCCGGGGACGAGGGGAAGCGAGGGACTGGCTCCCGAGAGCGGAGCAGGCCCAGCCGACCCCAAACCGTCCCCACCAGATCACGGTGGGCACCGCTTTCTGCGAAGGGCCAGGCGGCCACCGTTCAGCACCGCTGTGTCCCTCTGTTAAGGACGGTCCCCCTGGCTGCCCCCACACTGTGACGGGGACAGCTGGCCCACAGAGCTGGGAATGTCCCCCGTCTGGCCTTTTACAGAAGTCTGCCAGCCCCTGGCTCTGTGTGCCTGTGTCCCTGCTCATCCCTCCTGTAGAACGAAGACGGTGACGGCACTGGCCTGACAGGGTTCCGGGCAGCGTCAGACGCAACACCGCACGGGGCCCTGGCACAGAGGGCCTGCACCTGCGGGTCGGCCCTCCTCCTCAAGGGACACGGGCACTGCAGTGGGCAGCCAGGAGTCCAGGCCAGAGCCACGTTCCCCGGCCCCAGTGAACAGGCCTGTCACCCCATCCCCTTGACTGTGGGATGGGACCTGGGAATCTGATGGGGTGTCACTCTGTCATTAGGTTATGACAAAGACAGAAGACTTTGCAGCCGTAATTCAGGACCCCCATCAGTCAACCTTCAGTTAGTGTTAAGGAAGTCTACGCTGGGTGGGCCTGACCGAATCAGGTGAACCGTGAAAAGAATGAGCACTTTCCGAAAAGAGAGATTTGAAGAACAAGAGAGGTTTTCCTGCTGGCCTTGAAGGAGCCATGCTGCGGACAGCCATGTGGCAGGGGGTGGGGGGCGGCCTCTAGGAGCCGAGTGTCCCTGGCCAACACGAGCCAGGAAACGGGGGCCCCAGTCCAACGACCACAAGGAACCAAATTCTGCCAACAACCAGCGGCTTGGAGGAGGCCTCTGTGCCTGATTCAGGCCCCAAGAGACGCTCCTTTATCACAACCTCGTAGGAGCCCTCGAGGCTGAGGCACGAGGCCTCCCAGCCGGCAGACACGGGGAGACAAGAAGTTTGAGTGTTCAAGCTGCTGAATTGGTGATAATTGACCCCACAGCGTATAAAAGTAACACAAGCGCCCTGACCAGCAGGAGCCGCCTCTCACTCATCCGCCCCAGGGCCGGCACCGAGCCGCTGAGCAGACACCCGTTCAGACGCAGGGTCTCACTTCTAACCGTCCCTACACCCGCAGGCACTGTGTCCTGACCACTCTGAGGCCAGCCGATCGTCTGCACCTCGGGAGAGGGGTCTGGATGACCGTCTCATGAGATGGAACCCATGGTCAAGGAGGGAGCTGAATAAATGAAATGCTGACGGGGGAGGGACTGCGCTAAACCTGTTACGTCTTTAACCCTCGCATGCCCACTGCCACTCGCTGAGACAGGCGGAGTTCACAGCCTCTCTGACAAATGAGGAAACTGAGGCTAAGGGCAGGTAGCAACCCACCCAAAGACTGACAGCGAGCAGAAGAAATGGGGCTCGGACCCAGGGGGCCCCCACCAAGGAGCGGCACCCCACGCCGTTCCTGCCCTCTGCCCGAGATCCCAGCAGGAGACTCGAGCTAAGCATCGTGTTAACGGGCATCAAGCGGAAAGCTGTGACGGGCACTTCTAGCACAGGGCCTGTGGCGAGGAGGAGGATCAGGGAAAGCCTCCTGGAGCAGGTGTCCTGAGCTGAGGGCAGGGAAGCGACTCTGGGGTCAGCCGGGAACAAGCTGACCTGGTGAGAGCACTCCAGAGGTAACAGGAGCTTCACAGCCCCGGGGCGGCGAGAGCTCCCCACCTTACTCAGAGGAAGAAAAGGTGGGTCCTTTACCCTGCGACAATGGGAAAGAAGGTGACCCCACGTGTCTGTAACAAGTCCCTCTGGCCGGCAGGCGGAGACTGACCGCAGGGCCGTGATTCTCAACTGGGGCAATGCGGCCTCCCAGGGGACATCAGGTGATGTCTGGGGACACCTGTGGTTGTCACACTGGGGAGCTCCAGGCATCGAGTGGGTGGGGGCCAGGGATGCTGTTCAACACCCCGCAGTGCCCAGGACGCCCCCCCCCACACACGAGTGACCCGGCCCCACGTCCACAGCGCCCAGGACAGCCCCCCAGAGAGAATGACGCGGCCCCATGTCCACAGCGCCCAGCTTGGGGAACCCTGGGGTGGGGGTCTCGGCGAGGAGCTGGGGCTGCCGCCGGGGCGGGAGCTGGACAGACAGGGCCGCAGGGGAGGCAAAGCCGTGGATCCCAGCCCCGGCTGCGCCACTGTGGCTCTGGGTTAAGTCTGGACCCCTTTCCGTGCCTCAGTTTCCCCACCTGCGGAACGAACCTAACAGTTCCTACTTCACAGCCTGCTTATTAGGCGGTCTATTAGGAGCCCTGCACTAGGCATCCGAGCAAAGCGCCCAAGCGGAGCCCAGCTGCAGGGGTCGCGATCGCCGCTCCTTACTTATCCTAAACTGTTAGGGGGGCGGGCGGCGGGTCTCACCTTCGCGGCCCCCCTGGAACTTCACCCGGATCGTCTTGTCGATGTACTTGGACAGGTCCAAGATGCTCTCCTTCTTCTTCTTCTCTTTGTCCTGCGAGGAAAGCAGAGCGCGTGAGGCGGACAGTGCGCGGCCGGGCCCCGAGCCTCCCGCCCCAGCCGCACCGCCGCGAGCTCACCGCCATCTTGCCGCGCCGCGCCGTTCTGCGCAGGCGCCGCCGCCGCGCCCTTTGACCCCGCCCCCGCGCGCAGGCGCGGCGCACACACGGCGCAGGCGCGGCGGGGCGCGGCGGGGCGTTGCTGGGAAACATCTGCCGACGCCTGCGGCGGGGACCGGCCGACATGGCGGCGGCGGCGGCGCTGGCGCGGCTCGCGGCGGCCTTCCTGCTCCTCGCGGCCCAGGTGAGGGCTGCGCCGGCCCCGCCGGTCCCGCCGGCGGCAGCGCCCCGGCCCCTCGGCCCCCGGCCCCGCACACGGCCCCCCCCGGCCCGGCCTGGGGTCAGCCTCGGCCTCCGCGCCCCCCGCGCGGGCGGCCGGCGGGCTCGCAGCCCGGCCGTGACCTTGCGGGCCCGTCCCCCCTCCCCGCCTCGGGATTCCCCGCGGCCGCAGCGTCACTCGCTTCCCCCGGGGCTGGAGTTGGGGGACCCCCTCCCGTCCCCCGGGTCCTGCTGGTCCGTCCCGGCGTCTCCATCTGACGCCGGGGACGCCGCCCCCCCCGACTGGCTCTGTGGCCTCAGCCAGGGGGCGGCCCCTCCGTGAGCCTCAGTTTCCCCTTATTCGCGATGCTAGCGCTCCCTCCACCACCACCGGGATTGCGGTAAGCTGCCCAGCGCGGCGCCCGGTGCCTGGCAGCGCCGGGGAGCGTCCAGGAGCCCAGCCCTGGAGTGGGGTCGAATCGGCGCCCCGTCTTTTGCTCCTTGACCTTGGGCAGGGAAGTCTCCTGCCTTGGGCGTCCGTCGCTTGTCCCCAAGAGTACAGCGTGGACTCGGCGACATGACGCATGGGGTGATGAGCGTGCCGCGCGCTGCTACTTTGTCACTTGACTCGAGGTCTCCGGGGCCAGTGGGGGACTGCCCACGAGATGGCCGATGCACGTTGTCGTGAGCACATCTTTGGTTTGCAAATCCTCCCTCTCTCCTGGGTTTGGAAGCTCAGGGAATGTTGTCCCAACAGCCCTACCAATGAGGCCATTAACCTTGACCCGGTTACCCCAGTTCACCGCCGCCTCTGCCATAGCTCCTGTGGCCGCCTTTGTTCCCCACGTCCCCAGTCCGTTTTTGACACGGCAGGAGTGATCTCTCTCAAAGTGTGTCAGCTCTCGGTGCATCCAGGCGAGAGCCTTCCAGCAGCTTCCTGGAGCACTTGGGAGGCTTCTGTGGTCCTCCCTTCCCGGCTCTAGTTTGTTGAAGTTGCTCTGCTCTCTGGTCATCTCTGTTTGCCTGGAATTCCCTTCTGGTCTCAGCTTCCCTGTCCGTCCCCCCTGGAAGCTCTCTGGGACGCCCCCTCCCCAGCTGCTTCACTAGCCCCCGTGTCCTTTCCCTGCCCGTGTTCACTCATCTTCCTCACCCGTCTGAGCAATTTGACGGCATGGACTTTAAGTTCTCGAGACGTTTTGATCGAGGACAGAGCAAGCGACGGATGAAGGATCGTGGGAACACCACGGGGAGATTCACTCGATTTGCCTGCAAAGGCTTTTCAGAAGCACTAGGGGCCGAGGGGTGTTCTGAAGGATGTGTAGGAGTTTGCCGGGTTGTGAAGGCAGAGGGAGAGTGTGGCAGGTGTTGGGAGTGGCCTGAGCTGGCCCAGAGGCGCGAGGGCCGGTGATTTATTTGGGGACGTTGAGGGGTCCACGGTGCTGGTGTGGAGGGCGGTACGGTGCTTACACCTTGGCCTGTGGCCTCCCTGGGCTGGGCAGGTCAGACCCAGCTGGTGGGAGGCTCACGGTGCCGGGCCGTTTGGACTTCATCCCGAGCAGGCTGAGGGTTCTGAACTTTGTCCTGCGCGCGGGGAGCCAAGGCACGTATGGGAGAGAGTGAGGCGAGCAGTCGGGGCTGCTTTTCCCGGAACAGAGCCCTGGTCTACGCGCCCTGAGACAGGACGGCACCCTGGGTGGTGGTGGGAGGGGGTGGCTCTTCGTGGTGCCCGAGATAAGACCAGCTCGCCACTGGGCAGAATGCTGCTTGCTGACAGCCCTGAACTCACTTGCCAGCATTTTGTGACCCTGGGTGAAGGACTTGACCTCCCCAAAGAGACCCACTTCCTCCGGCGCGTACACAAAGGCCGAGGGGAGGCTGTTACTTGGCAGATCTGAACTCACGTCAGTGCGCGCCCTGCCCTCCTCTACCTGCCCCCTCCACGTGCCCCCCACCCCCGCACGTGTCCCTGCCCTCGGCGCCCCCCTTCCCATCTCCCCATCACTTTCCTCCACCTGCGCATCTGTTTCCAAGCTCCCTGGGGCCTTACTTTTCCACCCTCTCCTCGAGCTCACCGAGTCTTCTTAGAAGGAAGACCGCTCCCACCTGGACCCGTTAGCGCCTCTCACAGCCCCTGACGTGAGTGCTCTCGGTCATCCCGAAGCCTGGTTTGCCCACACGGTCCTCACTCAGCCTGCTCCATGACTGCCGCGTCGGAGGGCGGTGTGTCCTTGCAGTCTGTGCTATTCTGGTTCTCCGCGCCGGGCCGGCCCTTCTAGCCCATGGGGCGCTCACAGCGTGGGGTCCCTTTGAAGAGGTGCCCCCAGTTCCTCTGACTCCGCTGGCGGGGAAACCGGATTCAAAGCGAAACCGGGCCCTCCCTGGCGTTTGATGTCAGCACAGATTTATTTCTGAACCGACAGCCAGTTGTGCAGATCGCGGGGAGGGAAATCCCATAGTAGGCTTTTGTGCTTTAAATGACCTTTTTAAAAAGAAACAGTTTCTGTCAGTTTTCGTTTTATGCAGATGACGCTTCCCACCCCGTCGGATCCCACAGAATGGGGGTCAGCCTACATTTTCTGTGAAGGGCCACAGGGGAGTGTATTTGGCTTCACGGGCCACATGGGCTCCGTGGCAAGTGCTCCGCTCTGCAGTTGTACTGAGAACAGCTGTGGGCCCTCCATCTGGGAACCGGGCAGCCAGGTTCCAATAAAACTTTATTTACAAACACAGAAGGGGGGCCGGATAAGGCCTGGGGGTTGAGGGACCATACACTCTCCCCAGTGGCCCCGGGGTGAGTGGCCAGGGGGTCTGAGCATAGGAGGACCCATTGGAAGGAAAGGAGGGGCGTGCAGCCAGACGCGGTACTTAGAGCCAGCTTGAGGGGCGCCCTTGGGGGACAGCCTGGTGGGGAGGACCTGGAAGAGGGAGCTCCTAACAAGGTGACAGGTGAGGTGCATGGAGGTTGGCTGAGGTCAGGGCAGGTGGAGGGACAGTGAGATGCCAGTCGGCCTCAGGCAGCGCCCCTGCGTTCCTCCCACGAGTGCTGGTGACAGTGGCCCCGTGTCCCTGCTTCTTTGAGCTGTAAGCCTGCTTCACTGAACACGCCCAGCAGTGTCAGCACCTCACTCACAACAACGAACCAAAGCGCCAGAGCTGACGTGCCCGTCGGAGCAGTGGTGGCCCGGACCTGCGCTGGCACCTCGTGTCGGCCTCCAGGCCCGGGTCGCGGCGCCCTGGGCTTCTCTCCACGCCACGACCGCCGGGTGCCCAGGGCCGTCAAGGACACGCTCCCGTGCGGGCTGGGGCCTCACTGTGCTTCTGGCCATCTGAGAGCCAATCTGTGCCCCAGGCCTGATGTTGGGGACCCCAGTCCATCAGGACCCTCGGCCAAATCAGAGCCCCCCACCCCGGCTCCAACTTGGCATGGCGTGTGTCCCGTGGTGCCAGCTGGTGTCTGTTCCGGTCGGGCGTCTATTGTCAGGCGGGCGGCTGTGGCCACCTGTTTGTGTCCATGGCAGGTCCTTGGGGGAGACCAAGGAGCGTGCGTTGCGTGTCTGCGTCGAGGTGTTTACAGCCCGAGGGGAGCATGTGCCCCAGGAGCCCAAGTGTGCGGAGCGCGAGTCGGGTCCAGAGAGGCCCCAGGAGCCCCAAGAAGCCCCGCGGTGGGGAGGGCCCAGGGCCCGTGGGTGTGACATGTGGCACACTGGCCCCCTGGGTCCTAGCACAAGTCTTCTCTCCTGGGGACTGCCCCTCCCCCCCGCCCTGGCAGGCCCCCCAGGCCTCGGGAGCTACCAGACTCGGGGCGAGCGTGCTTGGCGCCCCGACGCTGTGAGACTTGCTCGTGGTGAAATCCTCCAGAGACACAGGGGCCGTCCTCGTAGGGGGCTCTCTGGGCCGCAGGCCGGAGCCGAGCCCGAGCATGTGTGAGGAAGAGGAGAGAGCGTCGCCTGCGCTCGATTCTGCCGGGAGGGGGGAGCGTCACCTGCGCTCGATTCAGCCGGGCAGCTGCAGGGTCCAGGCAGGCGCTGACGAGCAGGTGGCGGCGATGCTTTCGTGTGACGTTAACGGTCTTTCACGTAAAGAAGGCTGTTCTGGTGTGAAATGGAAAAGACGAGAGGCAGCCCCTTCCACCCCAGGCCCCCGGCCACCCCACTGCCCTTGAGGGAGGTGTCCCATGTCTCGGGGATTCTGCAGCCTGCTCCTCTGCCTGACTTTGAATTCAGATGCAGAGCAAGGGCCCTGATGGCCGGTGTGCCCCGGCCTGCCCCGTCCTGTGTGGTCAGCCCGCTGCCCACATCCTTGCTCCATGTCCAAGCTTGCTTGTCCTCCTGGTACTCTCCGTGCAGCCGTCCGTGAGCAGCCTGCTGCCTGTAGGACACAGAAGGAGGACCTTGCAGCCAGCCACCCGCTCCTGTTCCTCCTCCTGGGCAGAGTGGGCTGGGCAGCGGGGCTGCGTGGGCAGCCAAGCTCTGTGTGCTCGGGGTCTGGCGGGGCAGAGGAACCAGGGCAGCTGTCTGTGCCCTGCTGGTGTCCGCACGCCTCCTGTCCGTTGCAGACTCTACCCGCCGGGCACAGATGCACAGCCCCAGCCCACCCCAGAGTATCCCGGCCCCTTCCTGCCGTGCCTCTGGGTGGGGGCAGTTAGGGGACGCTGACCTGGGCAGGCCCACTGGCCTGTGCCCCGGCGGGGGCTGGTCGCGTGACCTGGGCTCGCCTGTCCTCCTGGAAAGTGAGGCACTGGCCCAAGGGGGCCAAGCTTTGCCCAGAGCCAGCTGGGTCACCTGTCAGTGGCAAATAGGCAGTTTTCCCAGGAGCTTCGGGTCAAGGACGATCCCTGAGCTTGCTGGGGTCCCAGAAGCTCCTCCCAGCCTCCTGCCTTGTCCCGTGGTCCCAGCCACGAGCCCCCGCCCGGGGCCTGGGGACGGGTCTGCTGACTCACCGTGTTCCCTCCCGGCCTCAGGACAGAGCCGTGGGGCTTTCGTTCTCCCCTGCCCCATCCATCCCTGGAGGGCCCCATGAGGTGGTGCCACCACTGCCATAGGAGCCACGGGACCAGGAGGGGACCTGACACAGCCACGGTCAACACCGGGTCTCCCTGGGGAGGCCTGTCTGTGTCCTCGCTGTCCTCTCTCGCTTTCCCCGCCATAAGACGTGTACGATCGTACCCTGGCTGTACTGTCGGAGGGAGGACGCCAGCCCCAGCCTGGTCGGGGACACAGGTGACCCCTCGGAGAGGCGTCCTCGTTTGGCTGGGACTCTGTTCCTGCTGGATTGTCCTGCCCCAGCATGGGGCTCTGACCCTGCCTGTCCCCACAGGCAGCCTGTGAGTACGGCATGGTGCACGTGGTCTCCGAGGCCGGGGGCCCCAGGGGCAGAGATTACTGCATCCTCTACAACCCGCAGTGGGCCCACCTGCCACACGACCTCAGCAAGGCGGTGAGTACTGGTGGGGGCCCTCCGCTCGGGGCGCCCTCCCAACTCAGGGCCTCTGTCTTGCTCGCCGCCATCCCTCCACTCCTCTCCCCGGGGCCCCGAGGGCCCTCTGGGAGACTCATCTTGCAGAGCCGGCCGCAGGATGGAGAGGGACCTCAGCAGGGAAACCAGGGGGGCCGCTGGAGTCTGGGGCGTCCCCAGAGAAGCCCCACAGCCCCACCAGGCCTCGGTTTCTTTGGTCATAAATGAAAAATGTCTGGAACCCTGTCGAGGGACAGCCCTGGTGGGACACTCATCAGGACCCCGCATGCTGCACTGGGGCTGCTGGCAGAGCGGTCCTGAGGGGGTGACAGCAGAGGGCTGGCAGGCCAAGGGGTGGGACACCCAGCCCCCCCAGGTGCAGCCCGGCTGCTGCTCCCGGCGCTGGCCTCCCTTGTCCACCCAGGGGGCCCTGGGGCTCAGGGGCTGAGAGTGGTTCTCACTGTGACGGGGAGGCCCCTGTCCACGCACCCCTGCTGACCCGTTGCCGTGGATGCTGGAGACGGGGTCAGGACACCAGGGAGGGTCCCCTGGGAGCTCTGAGCGCATGCCGCTGCAGCCCCTCCTGTCGGCCTCATGCTGGGGTGTGTATATGAGTGTGCGTGTGGGTATGTACATGCTTGTGCATGAGTGTGCACCTGTGTGTGTGGGTGTGTGTGGACGTGTGTGTGCTCACACGTGCGTGTGTGCAGCCCTGCTCGCCCCCGCCCTGCCGAGGAGGCTGAGCCTGGCGGGGTGCTGCCGGGAGGGTAGTGCCAGCCGACGGTCCCGCAGAGAGAGGGGCTGAGGGGCTGCTCGTGGGCAGGCACCCCTGCCGACCTGGTCTGGGGCCCCATCCGCCCTGCGTCCGGCGCAGCTCACGGGAATGCCGCCTCCCTCAGTCTCTCCTGCAGCTGCGGGACTGGACGGCCTCTGTGCTCTGCTCCCCGGCCGACCTCCCCGCCAAGGGCTTCAGCAACCAGATCCCGCTGGTGGCACGGGGCAACTGCACCTTCTACGAGAAAGTGAGGCTGGCCCAGGGCAGCGGGGCGCGCGGGCTGCTGGTCGTCAGCAAGGAGGCGCTGGTACGG